>NC_068447.1:45052283-45364158 GCF_023373465.1 Oncorhynchus keta | reverse complement strand
GACCACCAACCAAATCTGCCAGGGAAAATAAGATAAATGTACAGAAACAAAAATGGGCTCAGCTTCATATCACTTCAAACATTCTATCGCGCTGTGGATGGAAAAATATATTTTCAACTTCCTGCAGGAACATCATATTTTAATTGAGTAGGGCCAGGGCCGGTCCTTGCCATTCTGCCTCTATAGGTGAGGCCAAAAAATGCCACCCCCCACACAACTAGAATAGTCCCAGTAAGCAAAATTAAGTTGAAAATACATGTATAAGACATATTTTCCAGACATTCAATTTAGTTTTTTTCTCCCCAATTTCATAGTATCCAATTATTGGTAGTTACTATCTTGTCTCATTGCTACAACTCCCGTACGGGCTCGGGAGAGACGAAGGTCGAAAGTCATGCGTCCTCCGAAACACAACCCAACCAAGCCGCACTGCGTCTTAACACAGCCCGCATCCAACCCGGAAGCCAGCCGCACCAATGTGTCAGAGGAAACACCGTTAACCTGGCAACCTTGGTTAGCGTGCCCTGCGCCCGGCCTGCCACAGGAGTCGCTGGTGCGCGATGAGACAAGGATATCCCTACCGGCCAAACCCTCCCTAACCCAGTCGCGGCCGGCTGCGACAGAGCCTGGACGCGAACCCAGAATCTCCGGTGGCACAGCTAGCTCTGCAATAAAATATATATTTTTTGGACGTAAAAAAAACATGTATTTTACGGATGTTGAAATTAGGTTCATTTTCAGTTCTGAATGAAAGTTGAAAGTACTTTTTTTCCCGGATTATAAAAATAATTATTTTACAGACATTGAAAATATGTATTTCCCGGAAGTTGACATCAAGCTAATTGTTGGTTCTGAATGAAAGTTGAAAATCATGAATTTGTAGACGTCTATGTTTGGGCCACATCAAGACGTTTATGATTGGTTCAGAATTTTGTCCGGACCAGACCAAAAACCAATGTCCGTGGATGTGGAAATCAAGGCCAGTCCAGAACTGCACAAAAAAAAGAAGTCCAAAAGGTATTGGCATTCCTGAAGCCTGTGACTAATCAATTTGGCTATTTAAGCTCTAAATATCAGCTACCCAACGTTATCAGGAGTTATCGCGAGCCTATTTGCAATGTGGTTGCACGGCGTGAAATGCAGAAGTATTTTCTTTTTCACTATGAACAGCTTGTCAAAAATGGACAGATTCAAACTTGAACCCACTGACATTGGGTTGAAACTCCTGGACAACAGCTGTGATTGTCCATTATATATTGTCCATTATATATTGTCCATTTCTCTTTGACCTATCCTGTTTTTATGATATTTTGTTTGATAACATGACAGCACATTTTCTATTTGATTGAGAGCAATTTAGGTTAGGCTATTTGATGGGAGAAACCTCCACGATGTAAAAAGTGTCCATCTCCATTGCATTGTCATACATTTTATCTCCAGCTGCAGAAAAGGCCACATACTCTTTGTACCATATCCTATATCTGCTACATGATTTATGTTAGATCATTTTTTTTGATGGAACGTTGGTGGAGCGCTGCAGAGATGTGTCTCTCCAAACGCACGCTGGAGAGGCACGCTGGGAATGGACAAGCAAAATATATTGTGCTCCTTCCTTTGACAAAGTGGGTACTGCTTATCAAAAGGTGGCATCGCTGAAGTTGGAGACTTTTATCTCCCTCACCAACTTTAAACATCTGCTATCTGAGCAGCTAACCGATCGCTGCAGCTGTACATAGTCCATCGGTAAATAGCCCACCCAATTTACCTACCTCATCCCCATACTGTTTTTATTTATTTACTTTTCTGCTCTTTTGCACACCAATATCTCTACCTGCACATGACCATCTGATCATTTATCACTCCAGTGTTAATCTGCTAAATTGTAATTATTCGCCTACCTCCTCATGCCTTTTGCACACAATGTATATAGACTCTTTTTTTTCTACTGTGTTATTGACTTGTTTATTGTTTACTCCATGTGTAACTCTGTGTTGTTGTCTGTTCACACTGCTATGCTTTATCTTGGCCAGGTCGCAGTTGTAAATGAGAACTTGTTCTCAACTAGCCTACCTGGTTAAATAAAGGTGAAATAAAATAAAATAAATAAAATCACTGTTTACCCAAAAAGCCCATATGCCACTGGTTGAGAGAAATTGTCATTGTTTTTGGGCAGAATTCTGTGAGGTTTTATGTGTTGTTGTTGGAGGTGCGTCTTCTTCAGTTTAGCTGTTGATCCGCCTAATCCTGCCTAATGACGGGACCGCCTGTGAGTAGGGCCATAAGACCCTGTTCAATACTTTTGAAATGCACTTATCTGACATGACATAATCGGTGAGAGAAATGTATATAAAATCTGGTATACACCAATCCAGCCATGTCAGATCAGTGATTACTTCAAGGTAGGGATGAAGGAAGGATGCATTTGAAGATTATTCAAACCATAACCCGAGCCTCCCAATGAGCAAAATTGGTTGAATTATGGTTTTTCTACGTTTTTCCAATGTATTTTCAACTTCTTGTGGTCATAGAGCTGTGTTCAGAAACAGTACCTTGATGGGCCTCCTGAGCTCTGGCTTGGTCCAGCGGAGCCACAGCAAGCCGGCGATCGCCATGCCCACACACAACCAGGTAAAGAAGCTGAACAGGTTGATAACCGAGAAGATGTCCTTGGACAGGGCGTAAAGCATGGACAGGAAACACTGCAGGGAGAGGAATCATATATAGACATTGGGCTCACGTATTAACCCTAATTCCTCATTTCATTTTGTGATAGCTAATTGCATTCTCCAGCTGCATAAGTATGTAGACTATACATTTGCCTTTACTTTACACGTTTACTCCACACCCAACTGTTTTTCAGCGAAAGGTTACCATTAAAATGCAGTAAATGTACCACTTTATTGATACAATTGTTTTATTGTAATGGGAATAACTACTATTCAGTTACTATGTACGATGTTGAGATGTACTGCATCTACAAATAATAATCTGTGCCAGATTGACTTGAGTCGATGACTATGATTATAACTTTGCCCAATTCTGGGTTCTGAAATGTACAATTCTGTCTAACCAAGGATGGCATTACATTTGAGATCAATTCAGGGACCAATGGCAGTACTCACTGTGAAAATTAGGGAGGGCACTGGGGTGAAGAGGTCAGTGTGGACCAATCCCAGTGCAGCAGGGAGCTGACCCTCTCGAGCGCCAGCATAAAACAGCCTATAAGAAGAGGCAGACGAACCCTGATGATTGAGTGTTCTGCAGTTGTGCAGCATTTTGATCAAATCTCTAGGCTTTAAGTATCAAAGGACTGAATTAAAAACACGCAGATACACACACACTCTTTGTCAAGTTATCTATGGATATAGATACAGACCGTGCCGAGGTGAACAGGCTTCCGTTGACAGCGCCGAAGCAGGACAGGCCCACGAAGACAGGGATGAGCCAGGACATCACACCAAGATGATATTCCCCAAAGATCTGCAATGGGAAAGCACTACCATTGAATACTCTCATTCCAATTCAACATCTCAATGTACTATCTTTACCATTATTATGCTGTCTGTTACCTTTTTGTTCGCAAAATAAATGGCAGGAATTTAGCTCACTGTTATCCTGCTCCAAAACGTGATCTTTAAAAAAAAAGCCATCCTTACCACAGCTACTGCCTCGGACTCAACCATCACACTCGGGGGGATAGTGGTGAAATAGGCCAGGTTGGTCAGTACGTACACCACGGTTACAATGGGCATGGAGATAATGATGGACAGGGGCAGGTTTCTAGAAACAAGGTCGTCAATTAAAGATCATGTCATTGGGGGCACTCATAATGGGTCAGCCAATCACATTTGAGGTTCAGAGTCAACAGTGTGATTTGATCTAATATTAGTGTTTAAATTCATGCAATTGTATGACTGTATTCTATGTGATTACATTATATGAGTGTGGCATTTGATTAACACTGTACAATCCTCAAAAAAACCTTAAATCACACATAAATCACCTCTCTGGATTGATCATTTCCTCTGTCACGTAATTCAGGTAATTCCTAAAGGAGAGGAAACAGAACATGATGCATTATATTCCAACAAAAACAGTTGAAGTTGGAAGTTTACATACACCTCAGCCAATACATTTAAACTCAGTTTTTCACAATTCCTGACATTTAATCAGAATAAAAATGTCCTGTCTTAAGTCAGTTAGGATCACCACTATATTTTAAGAATATGAAATGTCAGAATAATAGTAGAAAGAATTATTTATTTCAGCTTTTATTTCTTTCATCACATTCCCAATGGGTCAGAGGCTTACATACACTCAGTTAGTATTTGGTAGCATTGCCTTTAAATTGTTTAACTTGGGTCAAACGTTTTGTGTAGCCTTCCAGAAGCTTCCCACAATAAGTTGGGTGAATTTTGTCCCATTCCTCCTGACAGAGCTGGTGTAACCGAGTCAGGTTTGGAGGCCTCCTTGCTGGCACACGCTTTTTCAGTTCTGCCCACAAATTTTCTATAGGATTGAGGTCAGGGCTTTGTGATGGCCACTCCAATACCTTGACTTTGTTGTCCTTAAGCCATTATGCCACAACTTTGGAAGTATGGTTGGGGTCATTGTCCATTTGGAAAACCCATTTGCGAAAAAGCTTTAACTTCCTAACTGATGTCTTGAGATGTTGCTTCAATACATCCACAATTGTCCTACCTTATGATGCCATCTATTATGTGAAGTGCACCAGTCCCTCCTGCAGCAAAGCACCCCCACAACATGATGCTGCCACCCCCATGCTTCACTGTTGGGATGGTGTTCTTCAGCTTGCAAGCCTCCCCCTTTTTCGTCGAAACATAATGATGGTCATTATGGCCAAACAATTATATTTTTATTTCATCAGATCAGAGGACATTTCTCCAAAAAGTAATATCTTTGTCCACATACATTTGCGAACCGTAGTCTGGCTATTTTATGGCGGTTTTGGAGCAGTGGCTTCTTCCTTGCTGAGCGGCCTTTCTGTCACAAATTCCACCGAAGTCAGCTCCTCTCCTTGTTCGGGCGGCGTTCGGCGATTGACGTCACCGGCTTTCTAGCCATCGCGTCTCCATTTCTCATATTCCATTGGTTTTGTCTTGTTCCATTACACACCTGGTTTTCATTCCATAATTACTGCATGTATTTATTCATCTGTTTCCCCTCCATGTCTTTGTAATTGTTTGTTTGTTATGTGGATTATTGTCAGGCGCTTTACTTTTGCCATGTTCCGTGTTTTTGGCACGTTATTGTTTTAATGTGCTGTATTTTGTGGAACGGAATTAAAGTGCACCTGTTCACTACACTCTGCTCTCCTGCACCTGACTTCGCCTCCCGTACACACCCGTGACACTTTCAGGTTATGTTGATATAGGTCTTGTTTTACTGTGGATATAGATAATTTTGTACCTGTTTCCCCCAGCATCTTCACAGCGTCCTTTGCTGTTGTTCTGGGATTGATTTGCACTTTTCGCACCAGAGGATGTCCATCTCTATGGGGCAGGATGCATCTCCTTCCTGAGCGGTATGACGGCTGAGTGGTCCCATGGTGTTTATACTTGCGTACTATTGTTGTACAGAGGAAAATGGTACCTTTAGGCATTTGGAAATTGCTCCCAAGGATGAAACAGACTTGTGGTCTATAATTGTTTTTCTGAGGTCTTGGCTGATTTCTTTTGACTTTCCCATGATGTCAAGTTTGAAGGTAAGCTTTGAAATACATCCACAGGTACACCTCCAATTGACTCAAATTATGTCAATAAGTCTATCAGAAGCTTCTAAAGCCATGACATAATTTTCTGGAATTTTCCAAGCTGTTACAAGGCACAGTCAACTTATTGTATGTAAACTTCTGACCAACCTGACTTGTGATACAGTGAATTATAAGTGAAATAATCAGTCTGTAAGCAATTGTTGGAAAAATGTCTTGTGTCATGAACAAAGTAGATGTCCTAATCAACTTGCCAAAGCTATAGGTTGTTAACAAGAAATTTGTGTGGTTGAAAAACTAGTTTTAATGACTCCGATCTAAGTGTATGTAAACTTCCGACGTCAACTGTACATTACAGCATCTAATATTAGATCCGTTTAGATTAGTTGCATAGCATCAACCTTCTATAGGCTACACACTGGAATTATATCCATAGTACATAACAAGCATCCTGTGAACAGTTTGTGTCCACATTCTGATTGTGTAGGTAGACAGTCAAAACACATGCTGTCACTGTTGTCACAATGTAATAGACATGTTTTTAATACCATGTGTAGACGCATTGAACCCTGGATCAATTGTGATCAGATCATCTTGATTAACAAAAGTCATATGATAATGCCAGGGTCGTATATACTGCGCACAAAATAGAAGCAAACGGAAGCCAACTATTTGAAATTGTCCAATAAGAAGTGCTTGTTTACACTTTCCATTGCATATGGCTTTGAAACATTTTGTTATGTTGGAACCTAATACGACTCAGGTGTAAACGTGCCCTGTGTGGTGTTGCAAAGGCCTTTACCATCCACCAAAAGCAAAGAGTCCACTGTATAGAGCCAACACAATGTTGTCGACTCCCCATTTGCTGCCTTCAAATGCTAATTCTGGTGTCAGGTATGGCACATCACCTGTTTAGACACAGACAAGAAAGCAGCATTAGATGTCACTACTTGGCAAAAAGGGACCGACTCCAACGAACAATGAACTGAGAATATAAACAGTATATTGAATGCATGGAATATGGTAGACACACACGTGTACACACGCACACGTGAGCGTTTTGATATGAAGCCATATAAAGTCACAATTGTTGTGATAATTTGGCCCAATATGTTTTGCCTTTGCACACTTGCTATGTATGACTACATTTGACTGATAGAGATGACATTTGGAAAAAGAGAAAATGGCTTTTTTTAACACCTAACCCTGGGTTAGTCCATCTGCCATTGAGGCGCTGAGAATATAATACTGTTTGGGAGTTGACATTTTAAAATGAGGAGGGAGACCTTTTTGATGATAACAAATGTCTATCCACTCAATTATTCACGTAATATCCAGGCCAGTGAAAAGCCTACTATAGAGGCCTACATCAGAAAGGGAACATGCTGTCAAGATTGGAAAATGGAAAATGTTTGTTTTCTAATCCACTGTCTTGTCTACCTGTTCATTTTAGTTGTAAATGACAGCGCTTCAATTGTTAGGATTGCCATAGAAGCACTGCTTAGTATACTGTACCTCTCTCTTTCTCTCTGACCCTCTGTCTTTATAGCTCTCTCTCGTCCCTGAACAAGCAGAAGGGTGCATACCTTGGAAGAGTTTAGGCCTTATTGATCATGTTGGAATAAATGAACATAATCTCTAGAGGCAAACAATGATACTCCTATGAGTTGTGGCTCTTTGTTGTCATCCAGGCCTACATCAAAGGTGCAGTGGTGATAAAATGAAAATAGGGTTTACAACACTGCAAAATGGCAATCTCATCAAGATTTTTTTTAAATAGTTGTGTTGATTTTGAACTCAACAAGATAATCTGCATGCCAAATTATCCGCCCATGCGGTAAGATCATTTATATTTGGCAAATATCTTATTTTCAAGCATATATTGGGAGAAAAGTAGGGTAATATATACTAACTTGCTTTGTAACAGAAACCACATGTCCTTGACTCCTAAAATGATACATGTGGGTACAATGACACATTGACATATTAGAAGTGAAGAGGGGAGCTGGACCCCATCCATATGCAGTGCTGATTGCTGATCTCTCTATCACTGCTCTCGTGTGCACAATATATCTGTACAATGTAAAGCTATGAGTCTTTCCTTCACCTTGTCCTGTCTCTCCTACTCTAGAATCTACATGAGCGGTAGAAGATGCTAGAGAGAGAAAACTGAAACAGACACCCCTTCTTTTCAGATGGCAGAGCGTTCATTTTTCCCCATCCTCCACTCCAGTCGTAAAATAATCTTAAGAGCACAGCACAAGGAACAAGCTCATTGGCTAGTTATTTTTTTAAATATAATTTTTAATTTTTCTCTCTGCATTGTTGGGAATGGATTTTGTAACAGCATTTCACTGTTAGTCTACACCTGCTGTTTACAAAGCATGTCACAAATAAGATTTGATTTGATTGATTTGTTTTAGTTTCCATGGCAACCCAATGTGCAGCACCAAGGTAGCCGGAGTGGTCTTGTGGCAGCGGGACCAGATGTAGTAGGGGGAAAAGGTGGCTGCACAATGTATGTTGGATGGGTGGGTTGTCTTTAAATACAAAGCTATTTTGCTAGGAATTCATGAGGGTGCAGATGGTTTAGCTATATCGCAGACAGTAGGCTATGAAATTTCAAAATAATTTTCAGCTTCACTTTAGTATTTTATAAAGAGATGGTTGCAAAAACACTGGATAATACACATGACTAGCTAAGCCGTGGTGAAATATGTCTAACAAGCACGAACCTATAGACAGGATGAGAGGATGTGTCAGGCGTGTGTCCGATTTACCCACAGACACCGGTACATGTGTGTGAACTTACCGGTTCCGATCTGAATGAAGCCGAAGATGATGATGATGATCAGGGCCAGGAGCTTGGACACAGTGAACAAGTCCTGGACCTTGGTGGCAGCCCGCACGCTGATGCAGTTCACAAAGGTCAACGATGCTGACCGAGCGAAACACAGGGTAGAACATGATTGACCCTCGAATGTAAATTGCATATTTTTATGTTTTTATTATTTTATTAATGTATTTTTGTTATTTAAAAATAAATATACAGCAGACGTGAGAGAACATCAGTGGGGGAAAACGGTCCCTTAAAAAAAGACATAAGGGAGGCCAGCAAAATAGTAATTGAGTGAATACAGAAGTAGTGGCGGTAAACACATATTAAATCGTGCAGCTGGCTAAGAAACACCTGTTTGGTTGATGTGTGTTGCAGTATGTGTCAGTATTTGTATAGTTGACTAATAATATTTTTTAAAGTATTATTTCTGCAATGTACAGGCACCCCGATTCCGGAGGTAGTGATGGTTATACTCACTGAGGCAGAGACAAGCGATGAGCTTTGCGGCACTATCGGGCACACTGCAGTTTGGGTAGAGGGGTTTGAGCAGGTAGGTGGCGAACACCAACGACACCACGTACTGGGAGGACGGCCTGATGATCAGCATCTCCACCCACAGCTTGAGGAAGGCGGCCAGCTCACCGTACACCTACAATACAACTTCATTTGTCTAGCTGCAAACAACAGTTTTGGCTTCTGCTTGTTTTTCAAGCCCCGCAGATAGCACACAGACACACACAAACACAACCACCCCACCCCCACACACACACCTCCAGGATATAGGTGTAGTCTCCGCCCGACTTGGTAATGGTGGTACCCAGCTCGGCATAGCATAGGGCACCCATGGTGGACACCACACCACACACGGCCCACACCACTAGCGAAAGACCGGCCGAGCCCGCCTCCTTAACCACCCCGGTGGGTGTGATGAAGATGCCCGAGCCGATGATGGTGCCAATGATCATGCCCACACCGTTAAAGAGCGTGATGCTGCGCTTCAGTTCAATCGTGCCGCCTGCCGCCTTGGCTGGGGAGGAGGCCTCTGCGGTAGGGGTGGTGGCTTCCATGGCATCAGCAGCCGTAGGGGTAGGGGTGGATGGAGAGGCAGGCTTGAATGGAAGCTTGTCCAGCGACGGAGGCTGGTCAGTGTTGTCCGGAGCCGCCTCAGCTGCAGGATGAGGGGGAAAGGTTGAGGGAGGAGGGGGTGACAGGGTGGGAAAGAGGGGGACAAGGTAGAGTTCATTAAAAGGGATTGCTGGCACTCTCCTCTCGATGACAGTTCAGGAGTTGAGCAGCACATTGACTTTACATGGCCCTGTATTGTAAATAGACTGAATAGACAGGGAATGAATTGATAAGCTATGTCATGAAGAGAAAGTAGGATGATGCAAGCACCATGACTTGTATTGGATGCTTATGAAAATATGTGGGTTATAACACAGATGACATCAGATGAATGCCAAGTTGACTAATACCACTCCAGTGCATCTTCGAACCTATACACTTTTTATGGCTGGGGGGCAGTATTGAGTAGCTTGGATGAATAAGGTGCCTAAAGTAAACGGCCTGCTCCTTAGTCTCAGTATATAATATATGCATTTTATTATTGGTATTGGATAGAAAACACTCAAAAGTTTCTAAAACTGTTTGAATGATGTCTGTGAGTATAACAGAACTCATATTGGCAGGCAAAATCCTGAGTTGAAATCAAAACAGGAAGTCAGAAATCTGAGCTTTGTATGTATTCACCAGAGTCCCCAATGAAATCCCCTTGAGATATGAATGCTGTTGCACTGCCTAGGGGTTCAACTAGATGTCAACCATCAATAGAAATTATAATGAGACTTCTATGATGTTGTGGGAGTAAACGATAGCAGAATCAGTCAAGTGTCTGGCAGTCAGCCATTTTCTGATCATGTTTATTCCTCGTGGTAGTCACTTGCATTCCATTGCTCACGAAGACAAGAAGGAGTACTCCGATTGGAATTTTATTGAAGCTATATGTTAAAACCATCCTAATGATTGATTCTGTACTTAGTTTGAAATGTTTCTTAGACGGTAATATCACTTTTTAAAGTTTTTGTTCGATATAACGCTGACCAGAATTAGTGTTTGGATATGTATACCAAACGCTCTAACAAAAGAAGGTATTTGGACATAAATAACGGACATCTTCGAACAAAACAAACATTTATTGCGGACCTGGGATTCCTGTAGTGCTTTCTGATGTAGATCATCAAAGGTAAGGGAATATTTATCATGTAATTTCTTGTTTATGTTGACGCCATCTTTGCGGCTGTGGTGTTTTTACTTTTGAGCGCCGTCTCAGATTGTTGCATGCGTTTCTTTTTCCGTAAAGTTTTTAAAAAATCTGACACAGCGGTTGCATTAAGGAGAGGTTTATCTATAATTCCATGTGTATAAATTGTATTATCATCTACATTTATGATGAGTATTTCTGTTGAATGTTGTGGCTATGCAAAATCACTGGATGTTTTTGGAACTAGTGAATCTAATACGCCAATGTAAACTCAGATTTTCTGATATAAATATGAACTTTATCAAACAAAACATGCATGTATTGTGTAACATGAAGTCCTATGAGTGTCATCTGATGAAGATTATCAAAGGTTAGTGATTCATTTTATCTCTATATGTGCTTTTTCTCTCTCTCTCTTTTGGCTGGTAAAATTGGCTGTGTATTGTTGGTGACAACAACATAATTGTTTGTGGTGCTTTCCCCGTAAATCCTATTTGAAATCGGACACTGTGGTGGGATTAACAACAAGACTACCTTGAAAACGTTATAAGATAAATGTATGTTTGAGGAATTTTAATTCTGAGATTTCTGTTGTTTTGAATATGGCGCCCTGTACTATTTCTGGTTGTTGTTATATCGCTCCCGGAAATGGGATCTCAGCCATAAGAAACCAAGACAGACCAGACCTCATTAACACATTAATGCAGAAATGTTGAGTGTTTGTCTGTGTGTGTGCGTGTGTGGGGAGAACAAGTATTTGATACACTAGCGATATGGCAGTTTTTCCTACTTACAAAGCATGTAGAGGTCTGTAATTTTTATCATTAGGTACACTTCCACTGTGAGAGACTGAATCTAAAACAAAAATCTAGAAAATCACATTGTAAGAGTTTTAAGTAATTAATTAGCATTTTATTGCATGACATAAGTATTTGATACATCAGAAAAGCAGAACTTAATATTTGGTACAGAAACCTTTGTTTGCAATTACAGAGATCATACATTTCCTGTAGTTCTTGACCAGGTTTGCACACACTGCAGCAGGGATTTTGGCTGTCGCTGGGCAATACGGACTTTCAGCTCCCTCCAATGATTTTCTATTGGGTTCAGGTCTGGAGACTGGCAAGGCCACTCCAGGATCTCGAGATGCTTCTTACAGAGCCACTCCTTAGTTGCCCTGTCTGTGTGCTTCGGGTCGTTGTCATGCTGGAAGACCCAGTCACGACCCATCTTCAATGCTCTTACTGAGGGAAGGAGGTTGTTGGCCAAGATCTCGCCCCATGGCCCCATCCATCCTCCCCTCAATTCGGTGCAGTCATCCTGTCACCTTTGCAGAAAAGCATCCTCAAAGAAAAAAAAGCCCCACGAGTTGAGATCTTGCATGGAGCCCCAGACCGAGGGTGATTCACCGTAACCTCGAACTTCTTCCATTTTCGAATAATTGCGCCAACAATTGTCACCAAGCTGCATACCTATTGTCCTGTAGGCCATCCCAGCCTTGTGCAGGTCTACAATTTAACCCTGATGTCCTTACACAGCTCTCTGGTCTTGGCCATTGTGGAGAGGTTGGATTCTGTTTGATTGAGTGTGTGGACAGGTGTCTTTTATACGGGTAACGAGTTCAAACAGGTGCAGTTAATACAGGTAATGAGTGGAGAACAGGAGGGCTTCTTAAAGAAAAACTAACAGGTCTGTGAGAGACAGAATTCTTACTGGTTGGTAGGTGATCAAATACTTATATCATGCAATAAAATGCAAATGAATTACTTAAAAATCATACAATGTGATTTTCTGGATTTTTGTTTTAGATTCCGTCTCTCACAGTTGAAGTGTACCTATGATAAAAATTATAGACCTCTACATGCTTTGTAAGTAGGAAAACCTTCAAAATCGGCAGTGTATGTGTATCAAATATTTGTTCTCCACACTGTATATATGTGTGTGTGTGTGTGTGTGTGTGTGTGTGTGTGTGTGTGTGTGTGTGTGTGTGTGTGTGTGTGTGTGTGTGTGTGTGTGTGTGTGTGTGTGTGTGTGTGTGTGTGTGTGTGTGTAAGCGCTGTCATAGGCCTTTCAGACAGATCCATTTCACAAGTCAGAACATATCCCCACTCTTAACCTCTCACTAGCCCTGTAGCAAATCACATCATTAGAAAACTCTAGCTAACCCCATACCACCTCAAGATGCCTTAAAGCTGTGCATGACCAAATACATATACAGTACATGAACATCCATGTATAAATGCATGCATTGCTGCACCAGATTATGCAGTAGCCTGAGCATCTGATGCAACTCTGCACCATGTGGTATCTAGGCTAGGCTAATTTATGTGTGTGTGTGTGTTTGTGTGTGTGTTCGTGTGTGTTTATGTGTGTGTGTTGTGCGGGAGCGGTGTACCTACCCTCCATCTTCTCCTGGCCCTCGGTTGCCGTCTTCAAGCTCTCCTGGCTGTTCCATGGTTTCAGCTCCGGCTCTGCCATCCTGTTGTTCGTTTGGCCCCCTTATCTCTTTTACCCTTCCTTTTTTGCTCTCTTCCTCCTAGCTAGGCTTCCCTACAGCCTCTCTTTCTCACACACACCCTCCCTCTGTTTCTCTCCTCCTCCCTCTTTTTCTCCTTCACACTATATCTCGTCCCGCTTGTCTCCCTCTCTCCAGTGTGATAGTGAGTGCAGGAGAGGTAGCAGCAGACCTAGTGTGGTGCCTGATGTGGTGATGGTGATGCTGCCACCTAGCCTACGCCCACTTTTGATGAATGATGGGAGTGATAGAGAGCTCAGCAAGAGAGGGGGAACTAGGTCATTGTCAGCTTTTGGAGGGACTGCAGCCACGTGACAAATCTTTTTGTGCCGTGTGTGAGGCAACGATGTGTGTATGGCTGTATGCTTTGATGCGAGCGTGGCACACGGACAAAGAATGCAAAAAGCTCCGGCACTCCACCTAGTGGCCATGACAGGGAAGTCCATTGTCTTTGTTCTCTCTCCCATGAATGGGTCATATAGAATGCATCAGATCTAAAAATAAAAAAAGCCATCTTGGATGTCACTGTCCAAATATATACAGAGAGCACCGCATTTCCCTTGGGATACAATCCTTCCAGGAGGATACCCTTTGACCACCACTAGGCCTAATTAATGACTGCAAGTCATACTATCCAATAACGATTCTATGGAAGTAACTACAACTTTTTAGCCCTCATATCTGGATATGTGTGATTGAATATGAAGTTGAAACCCTGCATGGCTGTCATTCTAAGTCATCAACTTATGTATCTGACGTATTTCCACTAGATGGCACCCCTTACATATGCATATGGGAGAGATAAAGTGGTTATGGCTTGTGATTTCTTGCTGCCCATTCCTGTTTGCTACATACAGAACATTTGTTCTACGCTGACTGCACAAGTGTTCTTCTAAACCAGTAGTGCATTTTCATAAAAGTGCATTCTGAGAATGAGCCATGTTCTTTTAATGCGCTAGTTTTACTTGCATACCTATCACACCGCCAAAGGTGACCTGTGAGCACCAAGCTCCGATTCATGATGGAACATCTCATCTACAGATGGTAATGCATGGACAGGTTATATGACATAAAAGGTAAAGGTGATAAGGATGAATCTATTAAACCAATATATCTCAAATAAGGAAAATAAGGAAATTACTGTACATGATGCCATCTTATCGGCGATGAGGGCCAGATCCAAGATGTCTTTAACAGGAACTCAGCACCTCTCCTCGTATGCCTTTCAACCTGGGATCTGCCATTTCTGGTAGAGTCTCCCCGGGTTCATTGGTCCTTTTCCCATCTCCAGAATCCTAAGTTCCACTGCTGTCCGTCGTGTGTTACCCCGTACCCTTCGTATTCACCCTATCTTCCATGTGTCTAGGATTAAGCCTGTGTCTGCCCAATGTGGTAGCGGGGAGCAAGGGTCCGGCAATGGTCCGCTCGTCGACGATACCTGGTGTTGGTCTTGAGAATTGCCGCCCTGGCTCTTCTCAAGGTACGTCAGCAACGGCGGACAAACACCTGGGACGAGGATATGCTGACCTCCTGCTCTTGTTCAGGGAAGAGTTGAGGCTGATACCCCATGGAGCGCTCGAAAGGGAAAAGTCCCATGGAAAAACTGGGAAGAGTGTTCTGTGCATACTCCACCCAGACCAGTTGACGGCTCCAGATAGTGATGTTGGTTGAGACCGTTTAGGGTGGTCTCCAGCTCTTGGTTTGCTCGCTCCGACTGACCGTTAGTTCGGGGATGGAATCCAGATGACAGGCTGGCCGATGACCCAATAAGGATGCAAAATTCCTTACAGAACTGAGACGAGAACGCCGATCGGACACCATGTCTTCCAGGAGTCCATGGATCCGGAAGACATGCTGCACCATAAGCTGGGCCGTCTCCTTGGCAGAAGGTAGTTTGGGGAGAGGGATGAAATCGGCGGTCTTGGAGAATTGGTTGACTACCGTTAGAATGACAGTATTGCCATCAGATGGAGGGAGCCCAGTGACAAAGTCCAGAGATATGAGACCAGGGACGATGAGGAACCAGTAGTGGCTGCAGGAGGCCAGAAGGAGCTTGCTGTGGAGTCTTGTTTTGAGCACACATAGTGCATGCGGTGACAAAGGCAGAGACATCAGGGACCATTGTGGGCCACCAGAAATGTTGTCAAAAGAAGGCTAGTGACCGAAATGGGTTAAGGACAAACAGCCGGTTAGCCAGGCTCCCTTCAGATCCAGGCTGGGAGTGTTTCGCCTCGCAAACCAGATTCTCAATACCCCAATCCACAGTGGAAACAAGGCATGAGGCAGGGAGAATGGTTTCGGAAGTCGAGGGTGTGGCAGAGGAACTGTATAGGCGGGAGAGCGCATCACGCTTCACATTTTTAGACCCAGGATGGTAAAGTTGAATCTGGTAAACAGAAGGGCCCACCGGGCCTGCCTTGAGTTGAGGCGCTTGGCTAAACAGAGATATTCCAAGTAAGTTTGGTCGGTCCAGACCAGGAATGGCTGTTCTGCTCCTTCCAGCCAGTGCCTCCACTCCTCCAATGCCATCTTCACTGCCAGGATTTCTTGGTTGCCCACATTGTAATTCCTCTCAGCAGGATGGCACAGGGATGAAACTTCTGGTCCTGGGCAGATCGCTGGGAAAGGATGGCCCCCTCCAACATCCGAAGCATCCACTTCCACTACAAATTGACACAAACGGGTCCGGGTGGATGAGTATGGGTGCTGTTGTGAAACGATGCTTCAGGTCCACAAAGGCTTTGTCGACAGCTGGAGACCATTTGAGCGGTACCTTGGGGGAGGTGAGTGCCGAGAGGGGGGCCACCAAAGTGCTGTAATCCCAAATTAAATGGTGGTAGAAGTTTGCAAACCCAAGAAACCGTTGCAACTGCACCCTGGACGTTGGTTGAGGCCAATCCACCACTGCTTTCAACTTTCCAGGATCCATCTGAACATTGCCCTCAGCAATGAAATATCCCATTAAAGGTGATAGAAGAGCGGTGGAACTCACACTTCTTGGCTTTCACAAACAATTGGTTCTCTAGGAGGCGCTGAAGGACCTGTCTGACATGGAGTACATAGTCTTGGGCAGATCGGGAAAAAAACAGGATGTCGTCCAGGTATACGAACACAAACCGGTTTAGCATGTCACAGAGCACATCTTTGACCAAAGCCTGGAAGACTGTGGGGGCATTGGTGAGTACAAATGGCATGACCTGGTACTCATAATGTCCACTAGCTGTGTCGAAGGCTGTCTTCCACTAATTCCCCTCACGTATCCGAACCAGGTGGTAGGCATTCCAAAGGTCCAACTTGGAAAACATGGTAGCCCCCTCGAGAGGTTCAAATGCAGAGGAGAGGTAGGGGGTAACGATTTTTGATAGTGATTTCGTCCCCATAGTCCCCAGTAGTCAATGCACAGGCGGAGGGTCTTGTCCTTCTTCTCCACAAAGAAAAACCCTGCACATCCAGAATGACGGACGGCCCCAGTGGCCAGAGACTGCTCTATTTACTCCTCCATAGCTTTGGTTTCTGGTCCGGACAGAGAATACAACTGACCCAGATGTGGTGTAGTGCTTGGGAGAAGGTCAATGTCACAATCATAAGGACGGTGAAAGGGAAGAGAAGTAGCACTTGCCTTACTGAACACTTCCAGGAGGTCATGGTATTCAGTAGGAATAGCAGAGACATCCACCGTCTTGCTAACATCCCAAGGAGGACGACTTGGGGAAGGCTGTGATGCTTGAAGGGAGTGGGAATGGCAAAAAGGACTCCAACCCAGGATGGAGCTTGTGGTCCAGTCAATCACAGGATTGTGTTTTTGTGGCCAGGAAAATCCCAAAACAACTGGAACATTGGGAGATGCAATCAGAAGGAACTGTATGGTCTCACTGTTGTTACCAGAAACTCGTAATTGAACGGGCACGGTAGTATGAGTGACTTCCCCTATAGAGCGGCCATCCAGTGCCCTAGCATCCATGAGCACAGAGAGAGGCTGAGTTGGAATACCAAGCTCCGAAGCTATCGTGGCATCCATAAGACATGAATCAGTCCCAGACTCAATGAGCACTCGGAGAGACTTAGATTGGTCTCCCCACAGCACAAGAGCAAAAAGGGGTGTGCAGGTGATGGGAATAAGGGAACTCCCAGTCTGGCTCTCCATAGTACTGGTACCCACGAGAGACAGGGGCTTTCTAATAGGGCAGGTAGCTATAAAATGTCCTGCCCCTCCACAGTGCAGACAACAGTTATTATTCATCCTCTGTGAACGCTCCCAAACTGATAGCCTAGTTCTTCCCAACTGCATAGGCTCAGGAGTATCCAACTCAGCAGTCATAGATTCACACCATATCAGATGCGCGAGTGTGCCCGAGGCTAGACCTCCTCTCACTCTTGCAGTCCCTTAGGCGTCCATCAATTTGAATGGTTAAGGCAATAAGAGAGCCGAGGTCCACCAGCAGTGGGAGAGAAGCTAGCTCATCCTTTACCTCAGATAATCTGTGCAGAAAAGTATAGAAAATAGACTCCGGATTCCAGGCACTCTCGCTGGCCAACGCGCGAAAGTTCACCGTGTAGTCTGCCACATTACGGGAGTTTTGAATAAGTCAAGGAGTTTGCTGGCCGCCTTTCTCCCGGATACCGGAGACTCAAAAGCTTTTCTCACCTTTGCCATGAATTCCTCCAATTGACCACAAATGGCAAATTGTTGTTCCCAAAATGCCGTAACCTAGGAGAGCGCCCTTCCCGACATTAGCATAATTATATATGATATCTTCGATCGGGCTGAAGAAAACTAAGATGGCTGTAGCTCAAAAACTAGTGAGCATTGAGAAAGAAAACCCCGGCAGGTACCAGGATTCCAAAATATCGCTCTGGAGGAGGTAAGCGGGGTTCACGGGGAGTCGGGATAAGCTGTACAAACTCACCACAGATAGGGAAACAATTACCGGGTGATTGGGGGTTTTCAGATTTGCTCCATAATAGCTCCATAATAGTCTTGAACCTATGGTCATGACGTTCCGTCAAGGAACTGAGCCCCTATCCAAAGGGGTAGGCAAGAGAATAGTCGTGGACAGTCAAAAAGGTCCAAACCAGATGAGATTCCAGGAGGTACAGAGTTTCAGACAGGCTCGTGGTCAAGGCAGGCAGAATGGTCAGGCAGGCGGGTACCACGTCCAGAAACAGGCAAGGGTCAAAACTGGGAGGACTAGAAAACGGAAAATGCAAAAAGCAGGAGAACGTGAAAAACGCTGGTTGACTTGGAAACATGCAAGACGAACTGGCACAGAGAGACAGGAAACACGGGGATGAATACACCGGGGAAAATAAGTGACACCTGGAGGAGGTGGAGACAATCACAAGGACAGGTGAAACAGATCAGGGCATGACAAGGAGATAGGTAAAATAAGGATTTTTATGACATTAATTGTGTATGTGTGCCATTCAGAGGGTGAATGAGCAATACAAAAGATTTAAGTGCCTTTGAAAGGGGTATGGTAGTAAGTGCCCGGTGCACCGGTTTGAGTGTATCAAGAACTGCAACCCTGCTAGGTTTTTCACAGTCAACATCAAGATTGGTCCACCACCCAAAGGACATCCAGCCAACTTTATACAACTGTTGAAAGCATTGGAGTCAACATCCCTGTGTAACGCGCTGACGATTTGAGGCTGTTCTGAGGGCAAAAAGGGGTGCAACTCAATATTAGGAAGGTGTTCCTAATGTTTTGTACACCCGCAGGTACATTTACTTGATATAAAAGTTGCTATTCTCAATTGGGACCAGACTGGGGGATATTGTGATCTTATTTAAACCTGTCTGAACTGAATTATTAGCTATGTGTAATGACAAATGGTTTTAGTCTTTCAAGTTTCAACAATTAATGTCACATGCACAAGTACAATGAAATGCCTTTCTTGCAAACTCAAAACCCAACAATACAATAATAAATAATGTATTATTACAAATAAAAACATGAGAAAAAACAATAAGAGATACACAATAAAGTAAGTATACTATATACAGGAAATATTTTAAAAAGTCAGTTCCAATAACATATTTACATGTGCAGGGATACTGGAGTGATGTAGGTAAATATGTATAGGGGTAAGGTGTCTAGGCAACGTGATATAAGATTAACAGAGTAGCAGCAACTTGATTGTGAGTGGGTGTGCGGTTGTGTAGAGTCGGTTTAAATGTATGTGCATATTATGTGTAAGTGAGCAAATGATGAAGTGAGTGTTTGTGTGTGTTGGAGTGACAGTGTGTGTGTGTTTAGGGCCCTGTGAGTGTGCATAGAGACAGTGCAAATACTGAAATAAATGGTCAATAAAGATACAAGGTAAACTCGGTCCATGTAGCTATTTTGTTAGCTATTTATCAGTCGTATTGCTTGGGGATAGAAGCTGTTCAAGAGCCTGTTGTTGTCAGACTTGATGCACCGGTACCTCTTATCCTCTTGCCGTGCGGCAGCAGAGAAAATAGTCTATGGCTTGGGTGGTTGTGATCTTTGCCTGATATAGAGGTCCTGGATGGCAGGGAGCTCGGCCCAAGTAATGTATTGGGCTGTCCGCACAACCGTTTGTCGTGCCATGCGATTGAGGGCAGTGCTATTGCCATACCAAGCAGTGAAGCAGCCAGTCAATATGCTCTCAATGGTACAGCTGTAGAACCTTTAAAGGATTTGAGGGCCCATGTAAAACTTTTTCAACCTCCTATATAATAATATAATATATGCCATTTAGCGGACGCTTTTATCCAAAGCGACTTACAGTCATGTGTGCATACATTCTACGTATGGGTGGTCCCGGGAATCGAACCCACTACCCTGGCGTTACAAACGCCATGCTCTACCAACTGAGCTACAGAAGGACCTCCTGAGGGGGAAGAGGCACTGTCACGCCTTCTTAACGACTATGTGTGTGTGTGTTAGGACCATTTTAAGACTTTATTGATCTGGACACCGAACTTGAAGCTCTCTACCTGCTCCCCCGTTTCCTGTAGTCCAAGATCAGCTCCTTGGTCTTGCTGACGTTGAGGGAGAGGTTGTTGCTCCGACATCACACTGTCAATGTACCATAGTGGTAGCAACAGTCCTGAACCAAACTTAGTCCACCCTAGTCCTTTTCTTCAAAGGCTTTACACTAAACTGTGTGTTAATTTAACCCATGAAAAGGGTGGACCCATATAGACACATTGGCTATGTATCTATCGATTTGTAGACAGATTTCTTATTTCCATGGGTGATTGTTGATTGATTTTACTTGTTGATTAGCAGTAGCCATGTAAGCCAACTATGGCCTATTCATAGGCCAACAGATGTTTTCATTTGCATTTTCTTCAACATTATTTGTGAAATATTAGTAAATCAAATTTGAAAACAAACTGAATCCATTTTAATGTGGTACATTTACGGCTGCAACCCCTATTGACTGTGCCACAAACGCCAACCAACCCCAATACAATGTGGAATGCTGGTTTTTCATGGTGACATTGTGCCAAATTCCTTTGGTAACAATTATACTTTCCAAAGGAGTCCTGTTAAATTACCTCAAATGACGGGGGGTAGGCTACAGAACCTGTTAGTGTTAAAATCAATGATCCGAATCCTAGAATAAGCATACTAATACTATACCGTAGTAATTATATGGTTTATATCTTTATTGAGGTCTCCTGAGAGACAGTGTGATCAATGATAATGATAATGTACCCTACAAGACAATAGAACTCACCATTATTTGCGCTGTCATGTACTCACACAAGTGCTAGAATGTGTGATGTCATAGATTAACAAAGCTTGAGAAAAAACCCTTAGTTGTGATGGCATAGACATGCATAGCTCTAGAATACACCCTTGTAAGTTATTCATAGATGGCACCTACTGTACATCACTCGATCGCGTCATACCATTGTTATGAACATTCTCAAGCTGCCCTCTGCCATAGTGGTGCCCAAAAGTTGTGATAACCCCAGTCGTTCTGAACTGAGGCAATTCATTTACCATTCATCCATCATCATGTCGTCAAATTTACTTTAGATAGATGGCAATGTCATCATTAGTTAGCAAAGTTTGTCAAAAAGCTAGCAATGCTAACGTTAGCTCGCTAAAATCCTGTGGTCTCCCCTCAATCTTAGCTAGCTTACTCTATACTGAAACTAAAGTCAATCTGGCGACATCAAAATAATGACAAAAGGTTTTCCTACTAATTATTTGCCTCATTTTAAAATGTAATTTTATTTCCAAGCCGCTGTAACGCATTTTTAATTAAATCTTCATCAGTGCTCATTGACAATGCATTGAGTGGAATGCTCAGGTCCTATAGCGAATGTTCAAATATTGTGATGAAAAGTGCCACCCATGACTAGAACATACCCTTCCTTGTGGTGTCATAGACAAGCAAGGCTCTAGAATGCACCCCCATTTAGTGATGGCAAGGACTCTCTTTTTTTATCCTTGTTTTATCCTTTTAGCTCTAAGCCTGATTTTAACCTGTCAGGTTATTAATCTATTTATTGACAATAATTTCAAAATGTTGAGTAAAACAGTTGTTTGTGGCTTTTAGAAATGATCTCATGTGCACAATGTAATGTTCAACTTCGTCACAGATGTCATTATGTTTTTCTTCCACACAGTGGGATGACCAGAGGTTTACATTTGCCTGGTGAATGAAGAAGTACAGATGATCCTCACAGTGAACTTCTCTACTGATGGAGGTATAGAAACCTACATTGATTCAAGGGCTCCTGAGTGGCACAGTGGTCTAAGACACTGCATCTAAGACACTAGTACCTAGTTCAAATCCAGACTGCATCACATCTGGCTGTGATTGGGAGTCCCATAGGCTGGCGCACAGTGTTGCCGGGGTAGGCCGTCATTGTAATTAAGAATTTGTTCTTAACTGACTTTCCTAGTTAAATAAACAAAGTAAAATGCTGATCTGCAAGGATGCATGCTCCTCCCCTATCAAGGTGTTTTGGTTCTTCCCTCACGCTTACAATATCACAGGTCAATGTTGTCTACCAGTCAACTGTCTATCCTGCCCTCTATCCATAGTGGTAGGTGGATCTCTTGTCCAGATCTGCAATAGGTTAATAACGCACCGAACGTCAATCTAAGTAATATAATACAAAAAAATCTGTCAGTTTAAATGAGAGATATCAGTTTTTATGCATTTCAATCCAAGCATCTGCCTATGTCGGCCTTCAGCATCTGCGGTAGAAGGTGACCAAGCTACAGACATCTTTGTCAGACCATGAAACATCCAGAAAATCGGTCTTCTCTTGAAAACATCTGTAGCATCTGAATGGTTTGGCCTACAAAACTATTATGAGCACTCTATGGAAAGGGAAGGCTCTCACGAACACAATGGTGTGCTCACGGAAAGTGTCACAGGACTCGTCTGAAGATAATCTATACAAACGATTGGAAGTATGGAGGTAGTTTTGTGTCCCAAAAAAATAAGGGGTTAAATATGTCCCAAAAAATATATTTCTGAGCTTTCTCAGAAATGGAAGTGGGCTCCATGGAAGAAGACCCAGGAGCTAAAATGTGTTGGTGAGCCTCCACAAAAAATGAAGAATGCATAATTTTCTATGAAATAACTTGAAACTGAGAAAAGTAATTGGCATCCATCATTGTTTATTCCACTTTTAATAGAAATCAGACTTTGCTTTCGATTTTTTTATTCAACATAATTTTGTAAATAATGAAACACATGAAAATGGCATGGACAAAAATGATGGGACCCTTACCCTAATATTTTGTTGCACAATGTTTTCTGTAGCTCTCAATGAGACTTCCGTGAGATAATTTGGCCCACTCTTCCTGAGCAAAATGCTCCAAATGTCTCAGGTTTGATGGGGGTGCTTTCTCCAGACTGCAAGTTTAAGCTCTTTCCATAGATGTTCGATAGGATTCAGATCAGAACTCATAGAAGGCCCCTCCAGAATAGTCACATTTCCTGTTCTTATCCTGTTGGAGGACACATGACCTGCGACTTAGACAGAGCTTTCTGATAGTCTTGAGATTTCATTGTGCCCTGGACAGATTCAAGGCACCCTGTGCCAGGCGCAGCAGAGCGGCCCCAAAACATAACCGAGCTACCACCATGTTTCAATGTAGGTATGGTGTTCTTTTCTTTGAAAGCTTCATTTTTTTCTGTGAACATAGAGCTGATGTGACTTGCCAAAAAGCTCCAGTTTTGACTCATCTGTCCAAAGGACAATCTCCCAGAAGGATTGTGGCTTGTCAATATGCATTTTAGCAAATTCCAGTCTGGTTGTTTTATGTTTTTCTTTCAAAAGTGGAGTTCTCCTGGGTCTTCTTCCATGGAGCCCACTTCCACTCAAAAAGTGATGGATGGTGCGATGGTACAGTTCCACGGGCCTTAAACTTCTTAATAACTGTTGTCACAGGTACATCAAGCTGCTTGGAGATGGTCTTGTAGCTTTTACCTATACCATGCTTGTCTATTATTTTCTTTCTGGCTATAGTAATAAAGGCCCAATTGAGTTTGATCAAATAATATGTATATGTGTTTTTTGATACCTAAAGGGGTCCTACAATTCAATATCAAATAGCTAATGATGCATGGTATTACCGTCTTAAAACAATTCCATATCTTCGCTTAGTATGGCAGACTGAAGACTGGGGTGTAGAATGGACAATAACCATCAATCTGGATAACAACACAAAACAAATTGTAAGGCTAATACAACCAATTCAATCAACACAAAAACATTTCGGAGAGTAAGCATGGAGAACCAATCCCCAAAAGAAAGACTCCCCCGATGGACACAGACGATTTATGCATTTCACCATCGGGAATGGTAAGTGTAGAAACTGACTTGCTAAAGTCGATGAATGATTACTGACTAGTTCAAGAATGCCCAAGTTAAGATGTAAAGGAATTGAAGGCAAGCCTCGAGATGCATGATGAAATAGCTTCGACAATGGAGAAAGAAACAAACAAGCTAGAGGTACTAGAGGTCAACCGATTAATCGGAATGGACGATTAATTACGTCCGATTTCAAGTTTTCATAACAATCGGAAATCGTTATTTTTGGACACCGATTTGATGTGTAAGTACTTTTGAGTTATTAGGACATGCTTTTGCTCATTTTGTTTTTTACATATTTATTCTAGTTTTCTAAGTTCCGATGATGCTAAGCTAATTGCGAAAGTAACTACGAAAACTTCTACCATTCACTTAACATTGTGTGTTAGCATGCTAGCTAACATTGTGTGATGGAATTTAGCTTCTATGGGTTTTGGATGTATGTAACTATTTTAAGTGTTCAGATATCACTTGTGGCAGAGCTAAAGTATAGTTATTAAGCTATATGGGCACTTAGATTGTGTGTATATGTTTTGTGGCACCTTTCCCTGTGATGTAAATTGTCAACATTTCTGCATGGTCAAGTTGGCTAGCTAGGCTTATTTTCTTGTTGCTAGCTCGTGACAGGAATGCTGTTCTTTATTTGTATCCATTTGTGTGAATGTGTATAGTGATTTTTATAATATATTTTCTCCTTTCTGTATCTGTTACAGTTTGACAAACAAAATATATTCTACTAAAGATTCTTAACAGTACCTGTGCCTCCCCGATTATTTATTGGAAGAGTGCCAGGTGTCTGCAAAGCTTTGTAGCTTACACATTGTGAGGGCAAATCAAACTACAAATACACCATACCATTAAAAATAGGGAATGTTGTAAAATAATTAGTATTCAACTTTCTATTTATAAATAGATAAAGACAGCATTAGAAGAAAGGATAATTATAGAAATAATACATCTTCAAATACAAGGAACTGAAACACAAAAGTAATCAAAAGCCAGAAATGAGGTAGGAATCAACACAGTAGGGATAAAAACACAAAGGACATAGAAGGCACAGTATGTGTGGGTGTGTTGTGATGGAACGTGGGGGGATAAACATTTTTGGGGGGATAAACATTTTTGGGATATACATGGGATAGGATATACATTTTTAAATAAATTATAAATATAGTTTATTGTCATATCATGATGGAACAGTCCCCAACCCTGTACCATACCACACTAAGGAAAAGTCCTTATCTGTTTTATAGGCCTGTTTTATAGGCCTACTGCAAGTAGCCTATATACAGCCAAGACCAAAAGTTAAACGTGGTCAGAGACCCACTAAAGCAGCACTGCCCCCTCAACAGTCTGAGCCTGCCTGGCAGGGTTGGTCCAACAAAGCCAATGTGTGAGCATAATATACAAGGAATTTCTCAAAGCTGCTAATGAAAACCTTGACGATCTTGTACCAAGCTGGTGAGAATTCCGGTGGGGTGCCCCCACCCAGGTAGTGGCAGTGCTGGCAACACTAGCTGCAGAACCCCATGGAGAGGGGGTCACACTCGGACTCTGCAAATGATGGTGGCCATGGTGGCAAAAAGTAATCAAAAGGTCTGACTGCACAGAGATGCTTGGGAAAATGGTCACAACGGGGGACCAGTGTGTGTGGATTTCAGGGTAGGGGGTGTCATGACGTGCCCTTGGGAGGAGGATCATAGGTGCCCCCCTCCCCCTCTCTCTCTCCACAGTTTTATGACAGTCGTAAATACTCTCCTTTTGGGTCTGTAGTATTGAGATTGGAATGTGTGACTGAGGGACACAGAGAAACACTTGGCCAAACTTTAACATCAGAAGGTTGAATAATTAAACAGTATTTCTCTATTCCAAACATTTGGAATGGTCTGTGGGTTTTTAAAGAACGACCATGTCCAATTTGTTTAATTTTGTGACATCATGAAACACAGTAGAACCACATTACTATATCTTTGTTTGTATACACTTCTCAATTATGGGGTTTTCATCTGAATGTTGTATAAAATATATGATTAAGTATACAAATACTTCTGGAAAGATAACAACGTGATTTTAGTCTTCTAAATGAGAATTGTTTTCATAGTAACTTGTGATCCGTCAGTAGCCCCACTCCAAGTGTACACAGACATTGGGTGGGAGTGATGATACACCCCTTTTTCTACTGCACTACAAAAAACCCTGCAACAAAATGTAAATTAGAACAGAGAGCATGGAGCAGTAGCTACATGTTGAAATGGTTGGCAATTTAAATTAGACCAGTTAAGTGCAGTGCCAGCTGAATACATTACAAATGATTAAGAACTCTACCTTCAACAGAGAAGAAGAAAATCTCTGCATACTAAAGACTCCACAATCAGTCTGCAGCTGTTTAAGTAGTTGGGATGAGATTTTCGATGTACCGATTCCATGGCACATGTTTTGTGAACTGATACACACAACAACGTCGGATTCAAAACACAGTTTTTCAATTTAAATTATTATACAGAATTTTTGCAACCACTTGAATGTTTTATATATATGGGGGATACAACCACCCAGTTCTGCAGATTGTGCTTTGAAGAGGCAGAATCATTAGATCATTTGTTTTGGTACTGTCCATAATGTAGTTTTTTATTGTTAGCAGGTTCATGAATGGCTGAAGTTAACTCTGTAAATTGCACTGTTGGGTGATTTGAAAAGTCATAGTCAATTGCTCAATGATATAATAATACTCTACTCTTGACAGATTGACAGATTATAGAAAGGCACAGTAGCAGGCCAGATTGTCTGTATTTTTACTTCTGATGCGCTGTCTGTTCCCAATCATTCTCTGAAGTTGTTCAACAGGCCGATGCTCCCAGCAGGCCTAGTTATTCAGGAAAACTTAACACGTGTTCTGCGTTCTTTCCGATCCGAGCGGCTATTACTCAACGTAAAACCTCACGGTTCAATATAGCCTAAATATTTGTAAATGAACTTTGAACATGTATTAGCTTTTACAGTATGTGTGGCATAAACACAACTATTAATAATAATAATAATATATGCCATTTAGCAGACGCTTTTATCCAAAGCGACTTACATTCATGTGTGCATACATTCTACGTATGGGTGGTCCCGGGGATCGAACCCACTACCCTGGCGTTACAAGCGCCATGCTCTACCAACTGAGCTACAGAAGGACCACCTATTCACAATGGTTTAATATGATTAGGCTACTGGGTCGTAGCACAAGATAAAAGTCGACACCCACCATCTCAGATTGTTCTGAAATCGTTTCTGTTAGAAACAGATAAGATCATCATTCCTGAAACAGTATTTTGTTGAAATATAATTAGATCTCTGAGAAATTAAGCTAATTGATTCCACCCAAATTGGCCATTTTAACTTATAGGATTCATATAATATTCAATAATTATACTACCTAACATCCGATTCTTATATATATTTTTCTGTTCAGGAAAATGTGTCATTGAAGCTGTTGGGTTTATGTCCCAACCTACAGTGCCTTCAGTAAGTATTCACACCCCTTGACTTATTCCACATTTTGTTGTTACAGCCTGAATTCAAAATGGATTAAATTAATACAAATCTCACCATCTACATACAATACCACATCATGACAAATTGAAGACATGTTTAGACATTTTTGCAAATGTATTGAAAATGTAATAAGTCTAAGAGCTTTGCACACCTGGATTGTGCAATATTTGCATATTACTCTTTTTTAAATTCTTCATGCTCTGTCAAGTTGGTTGTTGATCATTGCTAGACAGTCATGTTCAATTCTTACCAAAGATTTGGCCTTTTGTTTTAGCTTATTGTCCTGCTGAAATGTACATTTGTCTTCCAGTGTCTGTTGGAAAGCCAGTTTTTCCTCTAGGATTTTGCCTGTGCTTAGCTCTATTCCATTTATTTTTATCCTAAAAAAAATACATAGTACTTCCTCAGTGGTAGGGAGGCGAGCAGGCCAGAGGTGGATGAACGCAGTGCCCTTGTTTGGGTGTAGGGCCTGATCAGAGCCTGGAGGTACTGAGGTGCCGTTCCCTCACAGCTCCGTAGGCGAGCACCATGGTCTTGTAGCGGATGCGAGCTTCAACTGGAAGCCAGTGGAGAGAGCGGAGGAGCGGGGTGACGTGAGAGAACTTGGGAAGGTTGAACACCAGACGGGCTGCGGCGTTCTGGATGAGTTGTAGGGGTTTAATGGCACAGGCAGGGAGCCCAGCCAACAGCGAGTTGCAGTAATCAAGACGGGAGATGACAAGTGCCTGGATTAGGACCTGCGCCGCTTCCTGTGTGAGGCAGGGTCGTACTCTGCGGATGTTGTAGAGCATGAACCTACAGGAACGGGACACCGCCTGATGTTAGTTGAGAACGTCAGGGTGTTGTCCAGGATCACGCCAAGGTTCTTAGCGCTCTGGGAGGAGGACACAATGGAGTTGTCAACCGTGATGGCGAGATCATGGAACGGGCAGTCCTTCTCCCCGGGAGGAAGAGGAGCTCCGTCTTGCTGAGGTTCAGCTTGAGGTGGTGATCCGTCATCCACACTGATATGTCTGCCAGACATGCAGAGATGCGATTCGCCACCTGGTCATCAGAAGGGGGAAAGGAGAAGATTAATTGTGTGTCGTCTGCATAGCAATGATAGGAGAGACCATGTGAGGTTATGACAGAGCCAAGTGACTTGGTGTATAGCGAGAATAAGAGAGGGCCTAGAACAGAGCCTTGGGGGACACCAGTGGTGAGAGCGCGTGGTGAGGAGACAGATTCTCGCCACGCCACCTGGTAGGAGCGACCTGTCAGGTAGGACGCAATCCAAGCGTGGGCCGCGCCGGAGATGCCCAACTCGGAGAGGGTGGAGAGGAGGATCTGATGGTTCACAGTATCGAAGGCAGCCGATAGGTCTAGAAGGATGAGAGCAGAGGAAGATTATTATTATTATTGAAAGAGCAGGTGTTCTTAATGTTTTATACAACCAGTGTACATGCCCCATCCCATGTATTTTGCATCTGGAAAGTATTCAGACCCTTTGACTTTTTCCACATTTTGTTACGTTACAGCCTTTTTCTAAAAATGGATTGAAACTGTTTTCCCCTCTCATCAATCTACACATAATACCCATATAATGACAAAAAACAGGTTATTAGAAATGTTAGGGAGGGAGGGATCGGAGGGATCGAGTGTAGGTTTTTTCAGAAGGGGTGCAACTCTCGCTCTCTTGAAGACGGGAGGGACGTAGCCAGCGGTCAGGGATGAGTTGATGAGCGAGGTGAGGTAAGGGAGAAGGTCTCCGGAAATGGTCTGGAGAAGAGAGGAGGGGATAGGGTCAAGCGGGCAGGTTGTTGGGCGGCCGGCCGTCACAAGACGCGAGATTTCATCTGAGAGAGAGGGGAGAAAGAGGTCAGAGCATAGGGTAGGGCAGTGTGAGCAGAACCAGCGGTGTCGTTTGACTTAGCAAACGAGGATCGGATGTCATCGACCTTCTTTTCAAAATGGTTGACGAAGTCATCTGCAGAGAGGGAGGAGGGGGGAGGATTCAGGAGGGAGGAGAAGGTGGCAAAGAGCTTCCTAGGGTTAGAGGCAGATGCTTGGAATTTAGAATGGTAGAAAGTGGCTTTAGCAGCAGAGACAGAGGAGGAAAATATAGAGAGGAGGGAGTGAAAGGATGCCAGGTCCGCAGGGAGGCGAAGTTTTCCTCCATTTCCGCTCGGCTGCCCGGAGCCCTGTTCTGTGAGCTCGCAAGGAGTCGCTCGAGCCACGGAGCGGGAGGGGAGGACCGAGCCGGCCTGGAGGATAGGGGACATAGAGAGTCAAAGGATGCAGTAAGGGAGGAGAGGAGGGTTGAGGAGGCAGAATCAGGAGATAGGTTGGAGAAAGTTTGAGCAGAGGGAAGAGATGATAGGATGGAAGAGGAGAGAGTAGCGGGGGAGAGAGAGCGAAGGTTGGGACGGCGCGATACCATCCGAGTAGGGGCAGTGTGGGAAGTGTTGGATGAGAGCGAGAGGGAAAAGGATACAAGGTAGTGGTCGGAGACTTGGAGGGAGTTGCAATGAGGTTAGTGGAAGAACAGCATCTAGTAAAGATGAGGTCAAGCGTATTGCCTGCCTTGTGAGTAGGGGGGAAGGTGAGAGGGTGAGGTCAAAAGAGGAGAGGAGTGGAAAGAAGGAGGCAGAGAGGAATGAGTCAAAGGTAGACGTGGGGAGGTTAAAGTCGCCCAGAACTGTGAGAGGTGAGCCGTCCTCAGGAAAGGAGCTTATCAAGGCATCAAGCTCATTGATGAACTCTCCGAGGGAACCTGGAGGGCGATAAATGATAAGGATGTTAAGCTTGAAAGGGCTGGTAACTGTGACAGCATGGAATTCAAAGGAGGCGATAGACAGATGGGTAAGGGGAGAAAGAGAGAAAGACCACTTGGGAGAGATGAGGATCCCGGTGCCACCACCCCGCTGACCAGAAGCTCTCGGGGTGTGCGAAAACACGTGGGCGGACGAGGAGAGAGCAGTAGGAGTAGCAGTGTTATCTGTGGTGATCCATGTTTCCGTCAGTGCCAAGAAGTCAAGGGACTGGAGGGAGGCATAGGCTGAGATGAACTCTGCCTTGTTGGCCGCAGATCGGCAGTTCCAGAGGCTACCGGAGACCTGGAACTCCACGTGGGTCGTACGCGCTGGGACCACCAGATTAGGGTGGTCGCGGCCACGCGGTGTGGAGCGTTTGTATGGTCTGTGCAGAGAGGAGAGAACAGGGATAGACAGACACATAGTTGACAGGCTACAGAAAAAGGCTACGCTAATGCAAGGAAATTGAATGACAAGTGGACTACACGTCTCGAATGTTCAGAAAGTTAAGCTTACGTAGCAAGAATCTTATTGACTAAAATGATTAAAATGATACAGTACTGCTAAAGTAGGCTAGCTGGCAGTAGCTGCGTTGTTGGCACTACACTAATCAAGTCGTTCCGTTGAGTGTAATAATTTCTACAGTGCTGCTATTCGGGGCTAGCTGGCTAGCTAGCAGTGTTGTTTACGTTACGTTGAGTTAAAAGAACGACAATAGCTGGCTAGCTAACCTAGGAAATCGGTCTAGACTACACAATTATCTTTGAAACAAAGACGGCTATGTAGCTAGCTATGTAGCTAGCTACGATCAAACAAATCAAACCGTTGTACTGTAATGAAATGAAAATGTGATACTCCCTGACCGGTGATTGAATTCGAATCAGTAAACGTGTGGTGACGTTGGCTAGCTGTTAGCTGTTGGCTAGCTAGCAGAGTCTCCTACGTTAAGGACGACAAATAGCTGGCTAGCGAACCTCAGTGAATTAAGATAATCACTCCAAGGCTACACACACTAAACTACACAATTATCTTGGAAACAAAGACAGCTATGTAGCTAGCTAACACTGAACTAATCAAGTCGTACAGTTGAGTGAATAGCACTACAGTGATGCTAATCTGTGTGCGTTAGCTAGCGTTGCTAGCTCCTGGGCGAATAGCAGTGAAGGCTACGTTAGGGCGACGAAATACGAAATACGATAATTATGCTATTATCTCTGATACAAGGACGGCTATGTAGCTAGCTAAGAAGAATTGCTAAGATTATGTAGCTAGCTAACAGTAAACTAATCAAGTCGTACAGTTGAGTGAATAGCACTACAGTGATGCTAATCTGTGTGCGTTAGCTAGCGTTAGCTAGCTCCTGGGCGAATAGCAGTGAAGGCTACGTTAGGGCGACGAAATACGATAATTATGCAATTATCTCTGATACAAGGACGGCTATGTAGCTAGCTAAGAAGAATTGCTAAGATTAGACAAATCAACCGTTGTACTATAATGAAATGTAATGAAAAAGTTATACAACCTGCAGAGCGAAGTGCGAATGCGACCGCTCGCTCCAACCGGAACCGGATGTTTCAGTCAACATATAAGGTAGGACAGCTGTGAGTTGGGGAGGAGTGAGGAATTTGGTCTGAGGTGAGGTCAGATAAAGTGAGAAAGAACAGGTATCACTAAAGTCCTGTCTAGCAACAGAAATGTATTGGCTGTCCAGATGTGTAAGGAGGAGACTCAGCATAGGAGGAAGGTATAAATATCGGTGCTTGTGTAAATATGTCTTTGTCTTATGCAGCTGTGTGACCCAGTGGGTGAATAAACTTAGTTTGAGCTTCACTAGTCATCCGTGAGTTTTAGAACGTTAGAATGGGCAAAACGAGTGACCTAAGCAACTTTGAGCGTCGTATGATCGTCGGTGTCAGCCGCCCTCCTAGGCTTTTCATGCACGACAGTGTCTAGAGTTTACAGAGAACAGTGCGACAAACAAAACATTTCCAGTCAGGGGCAGTCCTGTGGGTGAAAACAGCTGGTTGATGAGAGAGGTAGAAGGAGAATGGCAAGAATCGTGCAAGATAAATGGTGGGCCACAAACAGACAAATAACAGTGCAGTACAACAGTGGTGTGCCGAACGGCATCTCAGAACGCATAACTTCTCGATCCTTGTCATAGATGGGCTATTGCAGCAGACGACCACACTGGGTTCCACGCTTTCGACACCTCATAGAGAAATTGAGGCTGTTCTGAGGGCAAACGAGGGGATGCAACTCAATATTAGGAGGGTGTTCTTAATGTTTTGTACACTCAGTATATTATTAATTGAAATTGCCATCGAATAGGAGTAGTTTCATTCAAGTTTTCCTCCCATTCTTCCCCAAACCCCATCGCCTGGGATTCCGACGAATTCCTGAGTCAGGATTTGGCGTAAGCAGCATGAGCTCATGGACCCATCCTGCCTTGTGTCAACGGTACAGGCTGGTGGCGGTGCTGTACTGGTGTGGGGAAACACACATAAGGTCTCTTGATACCAATTGAGAAATGAATGTACCGCCATCCAATCTGCAGCAACTGTGTGAAGCTATCGTGTCAGCATTGACCAACATCCCTGTGGAATGTTTCCAACAACATCCATGCCCCGAATAATTTAGGCTGTTCTGGAGGCAAAGGGGGGTCCGACCCGGGACTACATGGGTGTACATAATAAACTGGCTGGTGAGTGTATATTTCCCTAAGCAGGTTGAATCTAGCCTTGAGAGCATGAACTTAGGTAATATAAGATGAGAATTTGAGTCACCTCAAACTAATTAGCATAACGCAGCGGACATAAATCTTCCTAGAAAATCTTCCTATTCATGAAAATCACAAATTAAATATATTGAGACACAGCTTAGCCTTTTGTTAATCACACTGTCATCTCAGATTTTCAAAATATGCTTTACAGCCAACGCTAGACAAGCATTTGTCTAAGTTTATCATGGCATAATGCTATGCTAGGCTCTGCTGGCAGCAGGCAACATTTTCACGAAAATAAGAAAAGCAATCAAATTAAAACATTTACCCTTGAAGAACTTCGGATGTTTTCACTCAGGAGACTCCCAGTTAGATAGCAAATGTTCCAAAAATATTATTTTTATAGGCGAAATAGCTCCCGTTTGTTCTTCACGTTTGGCTGAGAAATCGACCGGAAAATGCAGTCACTACAACGCCAAACATCTTTCCAAATTAGCTCCATAATATCGACAGAAACATGGCAAACGTTGTTTAGAATCAATCCTCAAGGTGTTTTTCACATATCTATTCGATAATATATCCGTCGGGACAATTGGTTTCTCATAAGAAGCGATTGGAAAAATGTCTACCTCAGTACTTTACGCAAGATTTTCTGCGGGAGCCATCATGTGACCACTTGCGCAATGTGGTCCCTTACGGCTATTCTTCAACATAAATGCGTAACAAGACGTCACAATGCTGTAGACACCTTGGGGAATACGTAGAAAGCGTAAGCTCATTCGTAGCCCATTCACAGCCATATAAGGAGTCATTGGCATGAAGCAGTTTCAAAAAATGCGGCACTTCCTGATTGGATTTTTATCTGGGTTTCGCCTGTAACATCAGCTCTGTTGCACTCACAGACAATATCTTTGCAGTTTTGGAAACGTCAGAGTGTTTTCTATCCAAAGCTGTCAATTATATACATAGTTGAGCATCTTGTCGTGACAAAATATCCCTTTTAAAACGGGAACGTTTTTTATCCCAAAATATAAAATACTGTCCCCTAGTCGCAAAAGGATTTACATTTCAAAACATTCAACTGCACTGAATTGATTTCCAGTTGCTATAGGCTTTTATATGATATGTGCCAAAAACACATTGTTTTTTTTAAATGAAACAGATTTCAATGAGACCAAACACAGGTGTGTGTCAGTGTGTACCAGTGTCAATAAGTGACATTTAAGATGAGGGAGAAACATTTGTTTTTTTCATGAGCACGGCCTTATTTCTATTACAGCATATAAGATGACTGTCATTCATATTCAAATAACCCAGTTCAATGTAACATTGATAGGTTTTGGCTATTTACATGATACTCAAATACCCATCATGAGGTTGCTACAAGCGACTTAGCCTATGAATGAAAGTTTACAGCATTGGAACACACAGGTCGAGAGAAAATATTAAGGTGACAGACAGTGACACATGGACAGACAGTGACACATTCAATACCGGGTTGCACACTCTTGCCTCCAACAGACAAATTCAGGTATGTTCATCCACGTTTAGCCTGTTTACTGAAAGTTTGAGAAACGTTTTTCAACAGAATCGGCAGAATGAATCACAGCAGCCACATTGTATTCCATGGCATCTATGCGCACTCCTCCTCTCACCTTTTCCCTTCGTTTATGGACTTCAATGGACAACACATCAGGCTGTGTGACCAGGCGAAAAAAAACTTTCCAAGCCAAACCATATCATAACCGCTACACACAGCCTACATCGTTGTCACCATATCAACTAAATTAACATCATAGTAATCATAGCTAATAGAACAAATGTGTCAGTATACCTTCTACAATTATGGCAATACACTTGTAAAACCAAAAGCTTACCTTGACTTGAAAGAGTTCCAGTGTTGTGTTGGATAGTCATAGGTGGCTAGCTAACATATCATCCCAATGTTTGAGCCAGATGTTTGAGTAGGCTTAACTAGCTTGCTGCATTTTTTTAGTTAAGTAAGTGAAAGTGAAATTGACATAGTTTCTGTCTTGCTTCTTCATTTTTGAAAAAAATGATTTGTTCAAAACTTTTCAACTATTGTTTCTCTCTTTGAGTCAGCTGCTCACCACATGTTATGCACTGCAGTGCTAGCTAGCTGTAGCTTACGCTCACAGTGCTAGATTAATTCTCTGATCCTTTGATTGGGTGGACAACATGTCAGTTCATGCTGCAAGAGCTCTGGTAGGTTGGAGGAGGTCCTCCTGAAGTTGGATAATTACTGCGTAAGTCTATGGAAAGGAGTGAGAACCATGAGCCTCCTAGGATTTGTATTGAAGTCAATGTATCCAGAGGAGGACGGAAGATAGCTGTCCTCCGCCTACACCATGGTGATACCCTACAGAGGGCTACCTTTTTAATGTTTATAATGTAACCTTTTTACAGTTTTTCTCAATTGCTAAAACACTAAAACCCATTGGCTGAATAAAGTTCTCAGTTGCCTGGACTCATTTAGCTAATTATGCAGTCTGTTGTCAATACCTTAAACCATTTCACATGGTAAAACACAATTTGCAGATCTCACAGACTTTTCAGTAAAACTCAAAACACATTCTCATTCTCAAAACACATTATGCACTCTAATGCACATGTCATCCATACTGGTAAACACAAGTGGCAACAATAAAATACAAATAGAGAACACATGTCATTGATTGAACACAACCACTCAAAATTGATTTAACCTGTTTCAAATGATGTGACACAACCAATAGAAGCCAGTTCAGAGAGCAAGCAGGTTGTTGAAGGTGGGAAGGAGAAAGTCTGAGAATGGATAGAAGAAACAATGTGAGAGGACGAGGACGAGTGCGTATGCGAGGTGGGCGACGAGGAGGAAGAGGAGGAGGAGTGCAAGAAAGAGGAAGAGGAGGACGAAGAGGAAGAGGAAGACAAAGAGTGGAAATATCTGATGAAATTCAAGCAAGTTATAGACCATGTTCTTGTCCATGGACTGACAATGAGGGAAGCAGGACTTAGAGTGCAACCCAATTTGAGCCGATTTTCTGTGTCCACCATAGTAAGGACATTCAGAGAAGAGACCAGGTACAGTATACTACTGTATTTTTGTAATTGCAAATTTACTGTACTACACTATATGTAGCTGTTTCAATCAACATTTGTAAAGTTAATCACTGTATGTATTGTACTGCATGAATATGTTTTGTAACTGCACAACTACTTTTTGTAGAATTGCAAGGCTGCCACATGCTGGTGGAAGGACAGCTATATTCACTCGGGAGCATGAGGCCGTTATAGTTGGCATGGTCCTTCAAGATAATGCAATACGACTCAGAGAAATCCAGGAACGAGTGATACAAGACAACACACACTTCCAGGGAATCGACAGTGTGAGCATTTCCACAATTGACCGTGTCCTCCATCGTAACAGGATGCGAATGAAACTCGTATACAGAGTACCTTTTGAGCGCAACTCACCAAGGGGGAAAGAACTGCGAGCTCAGTATGTGCAAGTAAGTGTACATTCAGAAACATTTACTGTAATCCAGATAGTCTACAGTACTAACACATACTATGTGAGTGACATTACTCTTCAGTACATACAATGTATGTGAATCAGAAGCCTAATTGTTCCCTACAGTATAGCACTGTCTCTGTACGACTTACAAAATCCTACATACAGTATATTGTATTTCTACACAGACAATATTTGACTTGGAATCCTTGGACGGACCCCATGAGTTAATCTCTGTCAATGAAGCAGGCTTCAAGCTAACAAAGAGGAGAAGGAGAGGCCAAAACATGATTGGACAGCGGGCCATTGTTGAAGTCCCTGGTCAACGAGGTGGCAATGTCACAATCAGCAACCATGGTGTTCTACATCACCATGTTACACTCGGGCCATATAACATCCAGCACCTTCTCAGATTTATTGCTAATCTAAGAGATTTTATTTGAGCAGCAGGTTCAAGAGCAGCAGGGTCAAGAGCTAAATGAGAATCCCATTCCCACCTATGTGATAGTGTGGGACAATGTCAGTTTCCACCGAGCTGCTCAGGTAAGGGAATGGTTTAACATCAATGGGCAGTTTATGAACCCTCCATACTCGCCTTTCCTGAACCCGATTGAGGAGTTTTTCTCCTCTTGGAGATGGAAAGTGTATGATAGACAACCCTACACCAGAGTAAATCTGTTGCAAGTCATGGATTTAGCCTGTGTTGATATACTGTAGGTGAGGAATCATGTCAGGGCTGGATACGGCACACAAGAAGCTTCTTCCCCCGTTGCCTCAGGAGGGACAATATTGCTTGTATTGTATACTGTAGTACAGTGCATTGTAGGCTGTATATTGTACAATGGACAAATTGTATGGCCCTGAACATTGTGCTTTTCATTTATTAACAGTACTGACTGCTCAATAGATTTTGACTGGTTGCAGGTTCATGTCAACAAAGAACAAGAATTACAGTATCACAGAGACAAAGGACAAGTTTGTGAGATGCAGGGAACAGTACTGTAAAAACAGGGGTACAAGGAGGAGGAAGAACAAAAAACAAAATTGCAAAGAACAAAGCAGAGTAGTAATTTCTGATGAAATTTTGAGCTACTATGATAGAACATGTTTTCATTCATCAAAAGACAATGAAGGAAAAATATGATTTTTTTTTAGATTAAAAATGTACATGAACAATGTGTTTTCTATTTTTCGGTGTATTGTTTACTGACTGCTTGAGAGTGTATATCATTTTGATCACTTTGTTTATGATTTGAGAGCAGTGTTTGATTTTGAACACAGGTAAAACTGTTTTGAGGCAAATGTTTCATTTTGCAAGAGGAGTCAGAGGTTACGTATGTAAATAGTGCCTGAAGATGAGGTTTTGTGTTTAATGTTTTCAGGAAATGGAGCAAGGTTTCAGAAATTGTGTTTTAGCAATTGAGAAAAACTGTAAATGTTTTACTATTTTTATTTGTATTAAATTCACTGAGGGGATGGTACTCCACTGGTGTGTACCCATAGTGAGCATGCCAGAGTAAGGGTCCTTGGGGGAGAGACACAGGTTATTTTTGATTTTGACAACTGGGGCGTTTGGTGATTATCTGGAGGGAAATATCCTCTGGCTTCCTTATCTTCCTGCAGTGGGACACAATCATCACAACAGTGTGGTTGTTGCTATTGTCAAATACAATGATTGTCATCATCATTGTCATCAACAGTACCAGCTGCATCCTTATAATTGTCATTATCATCAAATGCATCATCATCCTACATATCCTGATATAGGCATAATTCTGTGCGGTAACTGATCACTCACTGGTCATGGTAATAGTACAACAAGATGTTCAACTACTTGATGTAGCAGTGTAAAGCGGAAGATCATAGATAGTAACTGCCGTGTTACTCTACCTTCCAGTGCAGCTCTGCTTGTCCACAACCTCCATAGCGCAGTCTAGTGATAACTGAAGGGACTGCAACTGGCTTTTGGTCTCTCGCAGAAGGAAACGTGCCACAAACTGGCATAACACAGAAGAACCCTGGTACTCCTGTATGGGGGCGGGGTTATGGGGTTTGGGAAGAGTGGGAAGGAAAACTAGAATGAAACTACACCTATTCAATGTTAATTTCAATTAATAATATAGTGTGTGTACAAAACATTAAGAATACCTTCCTAATATTGAGTTTCATCCCCCCGTCTGCCCTCAGACCAGCCTCAATTTGTCGAAAGCTTTCAACTGTGTCGAAATCTCTCACACAGTTGGCTGGATGTCCTTTGGGTGGTGGACCACACGGAAAACCGTTGAGCATGAAAAACCCAGCAGCGTTGCAGTTCTTGAAACAAACCAATGAACCTGGCACCTACTACCATACACCGTTCAAAGGCACTTCAATCTTTTGTCTTGCCCATTTAATCTCTGAATGCCACGCAAACACAAGACATGTCTTAATTGTCTCAAGGCTGAAAAATCCTCCTTTAACCTGTCTGCTCCCCTTCATCGACACTGAAGTGGATTTAACAAGTGACATCAATAAGGGATCATAGCTTTCACCTAGATTCACCTTGTCAGTCTGTCATGGAAAGAGCAGGTATTCATAATGTTTTGTACACTCAGTTTATATACAGTGGGGAGAACAAGTATTTGATACACTGCCGATTTTGCAGGTTTTCCTACTTACAAAGTATGTAGAGGTCTGTAATTGTTATCATAGGTACATTTCAACTGTGAGAGGTAGAATCTAAAACAAAAATCCAGAAAATCTCATTGTATGATTTTTAAGTAATTAATTTGCATGTTATTGCATGACATACAGTGGGGCAAAAAAGTATTTAGTCAGCCACCAATTGTGCAAGTTCTCCCACTTAAAAATATGAGAGAGGCCTGTAATTTTCATCATAGGTACACTTCAACTATGACAGACAAAATGAGAAAACAAATTCCAGAAAATCACATTGTAGGATTTTTAATGAATTTATTTGCAAATGATGGTGGAAAATAAGTATTTGGTCACCTACAAACAAGCAAGATTTCTGGCTCTTACAGACCTGTAACTTCTTCTTTAATAGGCTCCTCTGTCCTCCACTTGTTACCTGTATTAATGGCACCTGTTTGAACTTGTTATCAGTATAAAAGACACCTGTCCACAACCTCAAACAGTCACACTCCAAACTCCACTATGTTCAAGAACAAAGAGCTGTCAAAGGACACCAGAAACAAAATTGTAGACCTGCACCAGGCTGGGAAGACTGAATCTGCAATAGGTAAGCAGCTTGGTTTGAAGAAATCAACTGTGGGAGCAATTATTAGGAAATGGAAGACATACAAGACCACTGATAAGCTCCCTCGATCTGGGGCTCCACGCAAGATCTCACCCCGTGGGGTCAAAATGATCACAAGAACGGTGAGCAAAAATCCCAGAACCACACGGGGGACCTAGTGAATGACCTGCAGAGAGCTGGGACCAAAGTAACAAAGCCTACCATCAGTAACACACTACGCCGCCAGGGACTCAAATCCTGCAGTGCCAGACGTGTCCCCCTGCTTAAGCCAGTACATGTCCAGGCCCGTCTGAAGTTTGCTAGAGAGCATTTGGATGATCCAGAAGAAGATTGGGAGAATGGCATATGGTCAGATAAAACCAAAATATAACTTTTTGGTAAAAACTCAACTCGTCGTGTTTGGAGGACAAAGAATGCTGAGTTGCATCCAAAGAACACCATACCTACTGTGAAGCATGGGGGTGGAAACATCATGCTTTGGGGCTGTTTTTCTGCAAAGGGACCAGGACGACTGATCCGTGTAAAGGAAAGAATGAATGGGGCCATGTATCGTGAGATTTTGAGTGAAAATCTCCTTCCATCAGCAAGGGCATTGAAGATGAAACGTGGCTGGGTCTTCCAGCATGACAATGATCCCAAACACACCGCCCGGGCAACAAAGGAGTGGCTTCGTAAGAAGCATTTCAAGGCCCTGGAGTGGCCTAGCCAGTCTCCAGACCTGAACCCAATAGAAAATCTTTGGAGGGAGCTGAAAGTCTGTATTGCCCAGCGACAGCCCCGAAACTGAAGGATCTGGAGAAGGTCTGTATGGAGGAGTTGGCCAAAATCCCTGCTGCAGTGTGTGCAAACCTGGTCAAGAACTACAGGAAACGTATGATCTCTGTAATTGCAAACAAAGGTTTCTGTATCAAATATTAAGTTCTGCTTTTCTGATGTATCAAATACTTATGTCATGCAATAAAATGCAAATTAATTACTTAAAAATCATACAATGTGATTTTCTGGATTTTTGTTTTAGATTCTGTCTCTCACAGTTGAAGTGTACCTATGATAAAAACATGTCAGACCTCTACATGCTTTTTAAATGTAAATGTAAAAATGTAAGTAGGAAAATGTGCAAAATCTGCATTGTATCAAATACTTGTTCTCCCCATTGTATATTCACCTTCCTAATATTGAGTTGCACCCCCTTTTGCCATCAGAACAGCCTCAAATCACTGGGGCATGGACTCTACAGTTTTGTCAAGTTGGCTTGTAGTGGATCTCGACACCGAATAGCTTGTTCAATCTCATCCCACAGACGCTCAATTGGATTGTGATCTGGTGACTGTGCAGTCCACTACAGTGAGCTGAATTCACTGTCATGTTCGTGGAAACATTCCTGGACAAGCATTGTGGCATGGGGCATTATCCTGCTGAAAAATGTAATTCGCAAATGAATACACTGCTGTCATGAAGGGATGCACCTGATTGGCAATGATGTTCAGATATCCTGTGGCATTCAAATGTTGCTCCACTTTTATCAAGGGGCCCATAGTGTGCCATGAAAACACACCCCACACCATCACACCACCACCAGCCTGCAATGTTGACACGTTGCATGATGGATGAATGTACTTGTGGTTTTCTCCAACCATATTTCTCCCATCAGTGTGAAACAGCGGGAATTGGGATTCATCAGAACAGGCAATGTTTTTCCAATTCTCCAGTGTCCAGTGTTTTTTTGTTCCTTAGCCCAAGGCAACAGCAGTTTGTTGTTTTTTTGCTGAAAGAAGTGGAACTCTGTAAGGTTGTCGGCTACCATATCCCATTCATGTCAAGGTACGAAGAGTTGTGCATTCTTTTATGGGTCTATTGGCACCAATGTTGTACTGGACTTTCAGTTGACTACGGGACGGATCGAAATGTCCAGAATGGTTACCTGGAGGAAAATGGGGGAGGGTCGGGTTTATTTCTATTTCAGTCAAGGGGAGGGTGTAGTATTGTTTTACTCTCGTCCAGGGGAGGGTCATGTAATTGATAACATGTCAGTATTTCTCAGTGTTTTAGAATGTATTACTTATTAGGCTATATATCGATGTGTGCCTGATGCTGCCTTTGATCTCTGATTCTCCGCTGGTTGCTCAATATCAATTGCGCCTATAGGCTATTTAGTGTGGTCTCAATCAAATGATTCATAGCCTATAGACTATATACCAGGAAGTGCATGCTCTGAGAAGCTCAGAGCAAAGTTATATTTCTAAGATAGCTGGGATGGTGTAAAGAAAACTAAGCTGCATAACACACTGCAAATTATATTTTAACCCTGAACGTCGGCTGCAAATGTTTCTTCTTTTTTATTTTTTTATTAGGCCTAGCCTGAAAAATGCATTATATTGTGCACGTACTAGCCTAAAGCCTATGTTCTGTTCAGTATGAGAAGGAGAGCGCGAAAATGAGGACCGGAGGTCAACTTTGTCAGCTTGCTACTAATATAATTGATTTGATTAAAAACAATATGTTTCTTGCCCATGATGTATTTATCAGAGTTAATGATGTCACAGGCCAGCTCATAGCCTGTGGTAAAAATGAGGGGACACGAACAACAGATGTAGGCCAATCAAAAATGTTCTTTATTATAAACCAGACTATTAATTAACTTTAAACAAAGAAAAGGGAATGAGGTGTGAAAGTACCATAATGTAAGGTGTATGTAAAGTGCAGGGATGCGTGAATCTGTGTGTGTGAATGACTGAGTGAAAACTATACAAAACTACAAAGGAACAAACAAAACAGGATCATACCTGGAGGAGCAGAGAGAGACAAGATTGATTAGTGAAGCAGTTTAAATACCCTGAGCCCAGGTGACTCCAATCACTGCAGAGGAGGGGCCGTGACACTGACCTCACAATAAGCCAGATTTAAGTAACTTACATTGTGGTGCTGAAACTTGAAGCAGCAGCCACAGCACAATCAATTGGAAATGGACAGCTCCATTGGGGAGTTGCAGGATGAGACAAGATCATAACTATAATTAAACACACAAAAAAATAGGAAATAGACAGCCAACGGTGCTGAAAGTAGGCAAATTCGAGTTGGCATAATTCATTTCAACGGTCTTCATTTTGATTAGACAAGAGGGATTTGTGTTGGAGCCCATTTCTTCCTATTTAAGAAATAAGAAGTAGACCTACCGGTTCGACAGATTAAATTAGGCTATAGGCTGCTATATCCAAAGATTTGTCAGTTAATTCCTCCATCCGTCATGCACTCTTTAAATAGCCTACCTCTGTGTCAGTGAAGGGCTGTTAAGTTAAAATCAAGACTCAAATTGAGGGGGTATGAGAGGGTATGACAAAAAAGCACAGGCCTACCCCTTGTTAGTTTAGACATTTGTATCTGATTATATAAAGTGATATATAACGGCGCTTTGGTCTGCAATGCTTTATGCTAGAAACAAGCTGTAAAATACCCAGGAAAGACGTGACTCCGATGCATATGGGAATGTCATTGTTTCATTTATTTGACATTCAGAGGCGGACTTTGTTTGGGACGTAATCTAATTCTGTCACTATCAATTGATTAAGCTATTCACTTTCTGTACAATAGAAGATGTTTAAACCAAGACAGCCTTTAGGGAAACACTTGTGACCTTCTCCCGTTGGGTTAAGCCACAGAAGAAGAGTAGCCAGCAGTTAAAGCTTAAATTGTTCTGTGTCAGTAGGTCTACCCTGTCTGGGGTGGAAAGGTAGGCCTACCCTGTCTGGTGTGGAAAGGTAGGCCGAACTTTTGAAAGTACAATGCTCGTAATGACGTCTCAGATTTAATTATTTGCAAACAAGACACACTGATTTGGCATTGGAGAAATATGATAGGAGGAACACACAGGCCTATCTTAGCCTGTCACTTCGGCAATTTCTGTGGTATTAAAAAAATATTCTGCTAATATGTAAAATTACATAGAATTGCATGAAATGTTTAAAAAAGGCATTTTTTTCTCGGACCTGCAAACACGATGATAGATTCATGCAATGCTTTTACTATATAGATCTTTCCACCCCTACTCTTATCCACGGTGGTCTGCGAACCCACAAGCTTCTGGCCTGCAGCTCTGTGTGCTATCAAAATTGCCAGGTAATGCTTACAGGATGAAGAACTGTTTCTAAAACTGCATATCAAAGGCTCTGGTCTGTCCAAGAAGTGAGGATAAACGATAGACATGTTCTCTGATATCCACTTTGTTTTAATTATTATTTTGGGTATAGGGGAGGGTCACTTGTTTTTTTTTAAGCGTTCAGGGATGGTTTAGGTCAAATATATTTTGCTGAAGGGAGGGCCAACCATTTTCCTTTCATAGAGGTCCGATTTTCTACATGTAAACCACGTAACCTCCATGTAACCCTCCTCCCCTTCTACAATGATTGAAGTGGATTTAACAAATGACATCAATAAGGGATCATAGCTTTCACCTGGATTCACCTGGTCAGTCTATGTCATGGAAAGAGCAGGTGTTTCTTAAGTTTTGTACACTCAGTGTATACCCTCCACCCAGAACATGCTGCTGTGCAAATCAATTGCATTAACTTCTTGTTATGTTTGTTACTTATATAATGACAAACCCGGGGCGTAGGTTTAACTACTTTTAATGAACATAGACTTCAGCTAGAAAACTCCTTGTTTAGCCAAGCAAGGCATTCTTTAACCAACTCCCGCGCCCGCATAGCATGCTTGCTGGGTAACGTAGTCTAAATGTTATTAACACATAACAACACACTTCTGGCAGTACCATCCGGAATTCTACTATAGGCACTTGATCGAATCCCAGCCTGATTCGATCACATACCAAATTTGTGCTAAATTGATCTTAAATGTGCTAAAGGTGAACATTTTACAGTGGCAGGTGCCATGTGTAATGGTATGTGACAAGTACTGTAACATGATGGTAAAAATATTGTTAATGATTCTTTTGTTTTACTGCACTCATAATTTCATTGGAGGACACTGATTTACAGTAGCTCAGAAAGCCTGCTGTGTTTGCACTGGTCTCTTTATGATTCAGTTTAATTTTTGTTAGTACTAAAGAGCCCCAATGGCCCTATGAAATGAAGTTATCGAAATTGAGTGTGCTGTGTTTTGAAAAATTGCAACCTATGGTTTATTGTATTCCTTCCTTTGAGGGGACTGATTGAGATCACTTCGGAGATTTAAAGAGGAGTATTAATGGGAGTTGTCCTCAAGCTCTTACGCTCCAGGGCCAGTTTGTTTTCGAATAAGCAAGGCTAGGACTAGGGAAGGCAAAGCTGATTTCAGTACAGCCCTTCAGGCAATAACGTCTCCTTGAGTGAATCAAAACGGACATTGGGCAGATTAATGACAGAATGGAAAGGCGAAGAGGGACTGTGTGAGGGTGGGAGAAAGAAATAGATATGGAGAGAGAGAAGGGGAGATGGGGAGAACAGCTGTGGTTGCCATGGCGCCGTGTAACTTTGGTGCAGTTCTACTAGTTCTATGGTTGCCATGGTGTCGTGGTTTCACAGCAAATTGAGCTACTTCTGACTATCAGGCAGTGAGGCAGACTGTTGCTGAGGGAGTGAGTGACTGAGTGAGTGGTGGGGAGTGAGGGGGAGGCCCGGAACCCGGAGGGGTGTGTGCGTCTTGAGCACAGTCATTGGACTTGTTCGACATTGCAGCCTATAGTGCAGGCGACTGCCGACTGACTGATCTACAAAGAACCTTGCATCATAAACAACTACGCACGTACTATTTGTAGATCAGTCAGTCAGTCCCAATTTACCCAATATACATTACGGCTTTGATCCTCTCGAACGTGTTGAGAGTGCTGCTGCAGGCAGCAGGCAGCTGTGTCACATGAGTGAGAGGATGGTAGAACGTGTTGTATCCTGACAATCCCCAGTCCTACCAATCATTACTAGACCCAACACAGCAAGGGAGAAAAACTGAGACATTATCAACAGTTTCAGAGAGAGGGAGCGAGGATCGAACAACGTGCTTTCTCTCTGGTTAGACAATATGGCCTTTCACTCTGCTCTTGTAACCATTTGATCTGAATGAAGTGTGCCTCGAGTATGTCAAAAGAATCAAGACTTTAGATGTTTGACAATTATAATGTAGGATAATTAACATGGCTAGCCTATATTTATGTGATTAAAAGTCTCCTTAAAGTTTAGCCACATTTTCTGGCGCCTCCCTCGTGTCAGCATAGGTGTGGACATGAGAGGCTGTAGCAATACATACACTGCTCAAAAAAATAAAGGGAACACTAAAATAACACATCCTAGATCTGAATGAATGAAATATTCTTATTAAATCACTCAAAATTAAAGTGGAAAACCCACACTACAGGCTGATCCAACTTTGATGTAATGTCCTTAAAACAAGTCCAAATGAGGCTCAGTAGTGTGTGTGGCCTCCACGTGCCTGTATGACCTCCCTACAACGCCTGGGCATGCTCCTGATGGCGTGCTTCCAAGATGGCGTAGCAGTAAGTCGTCCTGTCGTGTCCCTTGTATATATCGTTTCTTTTTCGTTTTTTACATATTTTTCTTCGCATATATCTCTTTAAAAACATTTTGCTAAACCTAAGCTTCCAAATACTCTCCTGCAACCCGCCTCACCCAATGTAGCTATTTTTCCTAAAGTATTTATATTTACTTCGGAACCGGAACCCCTCAACTGAAGCTAGCCAGCTAACCACCAGCTATGCTAGCGGTCTTCAGCTAACCGGTCATCAGCTAACCTTCAGCCCGGAAAGCTCTCGCCAGTTCGAACAACGCGACTCTAACCAGAGCATAACGGACCTATTTATTTTTCATCCCCGGATTCATCCCCGGATTCCCACCGCAAACGGAACATTTTTTCAACTGGATCTTCACAACTAGCTAGCTAGCGTTTCCACCCACTTAGCTTGAAGCTAGCCCGGCCAGAGCACCTGTAGCATACTCCTGGGCTACAATACCCGGGCCCACGACCGGTCTATCGATGTCACCGCATGAAGAGGAATAAACAGACTCACCCCATCGCGACATCCCCCAAAGGCTAACTCTCTAGCCCTCGCTATCTCCCTGCTTGCCAATTCGGCCTGCTAACTGCTAGCTTGTCTAGCTCCGGTCCGCTAACTGCTACCTTGTCTAGCCCAGGCCTATGAACTGTTATCTTGTTAGCACAGGCCTGCTAACCGTCTGAATCGCCACGTCCCAAACACTCACTCGACCCATATTTACTCTCTATATCTCTTTTTGATTTTTAATTTGTTTATACCTTCCGGAAACCTGCCTCACCCAATGTGATACGGAATCGCTATTATTTTTACTTTTTTAGAACACACTCAAGAACCTCCAGACGCTAACCAGCTAACTAGCTACAAGCTATTTAGTCATTGTTAGTTTTTTTTTTACCTGGATAACACTCGCCAGTCCAGCTTCCCTGCCCATCCACCGCTGCCTCCTGGACACTGATCTCTTGGCTACATAGCTGATGCACGCTGGACTGTCCATTAATCACGGTACTCCATTCTGCTTGTTTGTTTTATCTGTCGGCCCCGTTGCCTAGTCAACGCCATTTTACCTGCTGTTTGTTGTGCTAGCTGATTAGCTGTTGTTGTCTCACCTACTGTTTTAGCTAGCTTTCCCAATTCAACACCTGTGATTACTGTATGCCTCGCTGTATGTCTCTCTCAAATGTCAATATGCATTGTATACTGTTGTTCAGGTTAGTTATCATTGTTTTAGTTCACAATGGAGCCCCTAGTTCCACTCTTCATACCCCTGTTACCTCCTTTGTCCCACCTCCCACACATGCGGTGACCTCACCCATTACAACCAGCATGTCCAGAGATACAACCTCTCTCATCATCACCCAGTGCCTAGGCTTACCTCCGCTGTACCCGCACCCCACCATACCCCTGTCTGCGCATTATGCCCTGAATATATTCTACCATGCCCAGAAACCTGCTCCTCTTATTCTCTGTCCCCAACGCTCTAGGCGACCAGTTTTGATAGCCTTTAGCCGCACCCTCATACTACTCCTTCTCTGTTCCGCGGGTGATGTGGAGGTAAACCCAGGCCCTGCATGTCCCCAGGCACACTCATTTGTTAACTTCTGTGATCGAAAAAGCCTTGGTTTCATGCATGTCAACATCAGAAGCCTCCTCCCTAAGTTTGTTTTATTCACTGCTTTAGCACACTCTGCTAACCCTGATGTCCTTGCCGTGTCTGAATCCTGGTTCAGGAAGGCCACCAAAAATTCAGAGATTTCCATACCCAACTATAACATCTTCCGTCAAGATAGAACTGCCAAAGGGGGAGGAGTTGCAGTCTACTGCAGAGATAGCCAGCAAAGTAATGTCATACTTTCCAGGTCCACACCCAAACAGCTCGAACTACTAATTTTGAAAATTACTCTCTCCAGAAATAAGTCTCTCACTGTTGCCGCCTGCTCCCGACCCCCCTCAGCTCCCAGCTCTGCCCTGGACACCATTTGTGAATTGATCGCCCCCCATCTAGCTTCAGAGTTTGTTCTGTTCGGGGACCTAAACTGGGATATGCTTAACACCCCGGCAGTCCTACAATCTAAGCTAGATGGAATCTCACACAAATCATCAAGGAACCCACCAGGTACAACCCTAACTCTGTAAACAAGGGCACCCTCATAGACGTCATCCTGACCAACTGGCCCTCCAAATACACCTCCGCTGTGTTCAACCAGGATCTCAGCGATCACTGCCTCATTGCCAAACACTTCTGTGAGCAGGCCTTTCTAATCGACCTGGCCCGGGTATCCTGGAAGGACATTGACCTCATCCCGTCAGTTGCGGATGCCTGGTCATTCTTTAAAAGTAACTTCCTCACCATTTTAGATAAGCATGCTCCGTTCAAAAAATGCAGAACTAAGAACAGATACAGCCCTTGGTTCACTCCAGACCTGACATCCTGTGGCGGACTGCAATAGCATCGAATAGTCCCCGTGATATGCAACTGTTCAGGGAAGTCAGGAACCAATACACACAGTCAGTCAGGAAAGCTAAGGCCAGCTTCTTCAGGCAGAAGTTTGCATCCTGTAGCTCCAACTCCAAAAAGTTCTGGGACACTGAAGTCCATGGAGAACAAGAGCACCTCCTCCCAGCTGCCCACCGCACTGAGGCTAGGTAACACGGTCACCACCGATAAATCCATGATTATCGAAAACTTCAACAAGCATTTCTCAACGGCTGGCCATGCCTTTTGCCTGGCTACTCCAACCTTGGCCAACAGCTCCGCCCCCCCCGCAGCTCCTCGCCCAAGCTTCTCCAGGTTCTCCTTTACCCAAATCCAGATAGCAGATGTTCTGAAAGAGCTGCAAAACCTGGACCCGTACAAATCAGCTGGGCTTGACAATCTGGACCCTCTATTTCTAAAACTATCCGCCGCCATTGTCTATTACCAGCCTGTTCAACCTCTTTCATATCGTCTGAGATCCCCAAGGATTGGAAAGCTGCCGCAGTCATCCCCCTCTTCAAAGGGGGAGACACCCTGAACCCAAACTGTTACAGACCTATATCCATCCTGCCCTGCCTATCTAAGGTCTTCGAAAGCCAAGTCAACAAACAGGTCACTGACCATCTCGAATCCCACCGTACCTTCTCCGCTGTGCAATCTGGTTTCCGAGCCGGTCACGGGTGCACCTCAGCCACACTCAAGGTACTAAACGATATCATAACCGCCATCGATAAAAGACAGTACTGTGCAGCCGTCTTCATCGACCTTGCCAAGGCTTTCGACTCTGTGAATCACCATATTCTTATCGGCAGACTCAGTAGCCTCGGTTTTTCAGATGACTGCCTTGCCTGGTTCACCAATTACTTTGCAGACAGAGTTCAGTGTGTCAAATCGGAGGGCATGCTGTCCGGTCCTCTGGCAGTCTCACAGGGTTCAATTCTCGGGCCGACTCTTTTCTCTGTATATATCAATGATGTTGCTCTTGCTGCGGGCGATTCCCTGATCCACCTATACGCAGACAACACCATTCTATATACTTTCGGCCCGTCATTGGACACTGTGCTATCTAACCTCCAAATGAGCTTCAATGCCATACATCACTCCTTCCGTGGCCTCCAATTGCTCTTAAACGCTAGTAAAACCAAATGCATGCTTTTCAACCGATCGCTGCCTGCACCCGGATGCCCGACTAGCATCACCACCCTGGATGGTTCCGACCTTGAATATGTGGACATCTATAAGTACCTAGGTGTCTGGCTAGACTGCAAACTCTTCTTCCAGACTCATATCAAACATCTCCAATCGAAAATCAAATCAAGAGTCGGCTTTCTATTCCGCAACAAAGCCTCCTTCACTCACGCCGCCAAGCTTACCCTAGTAAAACTGACTATCCTACCGATCCTCGACTTTGGCGATGTCATCTACAAAATGGCTTCCAACACTCTACTCAGCAAACTGGATGCAGTCTATCACAGTGCCATCCGTTTTGTCACTAAAGCACCTTATACCACCCACCACTGCGACTTGTATGCTCTAGTCGGCTGGCCCTCGCTACATATTCGTCGCCAGACCCACTGGCTCCAGGTCATCTACAAGTCCATGCTAGGTAAAGCTCCGCCTTATCTCAGTTCACTGGTCACGATGGCAACACCCATCCGTAGCACGCGCTCCAGCAGGTGTATCTCACTGATCATCCCTAAAGCCAACACCTCATTTGGCCGCCTTTCGTTCCTTTTATCTCCCTCACCAACTTCAAACATCAGCTATCTGAGCAGCTAACCGATCGCTGCAGCTGTACATAGTCTATTGGTAAATAGCCCACCCATTTTCACCTACCTCATCCCCATACTGTTTTTATTTATTTACTTTTCTGCTCTTTTGCACACCAATATCTCTACCTGTACATGACCATCTGATCATTTATCACTTCAGTGTTAATCTGCAAAATTGTAATTATTTGCCTACCTCCTCATGCCTTTTGCACACATTGTATATAGACTCCCCCTTTTTTTTCTACTGTGTTATTGACTTGTTAATTGTTTACTCCATGTGTAACTCTGTTGTCTGCTCACACTGCTATGCTTTATCTTGGCCAGGTCGCAGTTGCAAATGATCACTTGTTCTCAACTAGCCTACCTGGTTAAATAAAGGTGAAAAAAAAAATGAGGTGGCGGATGGTCTCCTGAGGGATCTCCTCCCAGACCTGGACTAAAGCATCCGCCAACTCCTGGACAGTCTGTGGCGTTGGTGAATGGAGCGAGACATGATGTCCCAGATGTGCTCAATTGGATTCAGGTCTGGGGAACGGGCGGGCCAGTCCATAGCATCAATGCCTTCCTCTTGCAGGAACTGCTGACACACTCCAGCCACATGAGGTCTAGCATTGTCTTGCATTAGGAGGAACCCAGGGCCAACCGCACCAGCATATGGTCTCAACAGGGGTCTGAGGATCTCATCTCGGTACCTAATGGCAGTCAGGCTACCTCTGGCGAGCAAGTGGAGGGCTGTGCGGCCCCCCAAAGAAATGCCACCCCACACCATAACTGACCCACCGCCAAACCGGTAATGCTGGAGGATGTTGCAGGCAGCAGAACGTTCTCCACGGCGTCTCCAGACTGTCACATGTGCTCAGTGTGAACCTGCTTTCATCTGTGAAGAGCACAGGGCGCCAGTGGCGAATTTGCCAATCTTGGTGTTCTCTGGCAAATGCCAAACGTCCTGCACTGTGTTGGGCTGTGAGCACAACCCCACCTGTGGACGTCGGGCCCTCATACCACCCTCATGGAGTCTGTCTCTGACCGTTTGAGAAGACACATGCACATTTGTGGATTACTGGAGGTAATTTTGCAGGTCTCTGGCAGTGCTCCTCCTGCTCCTCCTTGCACAAAGGTGGAGGTAGCTTTCCAGCTGCTGGGTTGTTGGCCTCCTCCACGTCTCCTGATGTACTAGCCTGTCTCCTGGTAGCGCCTCCATGCTCTGGACACTACGCTGACAGACACAGCAAACCTTCTTGCCATAGCTCGCATTGATGTGCCATCCTGAATGAGCTGCACTACCTGAGTCACTTGTGTGGATTGTCTCATGCTACCACTAGAGTGAAAGCACCGCCAGCATTCAAAAGTGACCAAAACATCAGCCAGGAAGCATAGGAACTGAGAAGTGGTCTGTGGTCACCACCTGCAGAACCACTCCTTTATTGGGGGTGTCTTGCTAATTGCCTATAATTTCTACCTGTTGTATTTTCCATTTGCACAACATCATGTGAAATGTATTGTCAATCAGTGTTGCTTCCTAAGTGGACAGTTTGATTTCACAGAAGTGTGATTGACTTGGAGTTACATTGTGTTCCCTTTATTTTTTGAGCAGTGTATATAACCTTGGCTTCACTTTTACAAGTAGGCAAATTTTATAGACATTTAATCAAAATATAATCAAATATTACTCCAGTGTTGTCCTTTTTAGGGAACATTTTCTAATGGTCCCTATTTATCTATTTCAGTAGTAGGCTACAATTATCAGTTTAAACAAATATTTTCATTTGGGACAGTTAATCTGCAATTTAGGACTTTTTAAATTGCACTTCGAGACAAATCTGGTACGGTGATGAAAACATTTAGTCTTGCGCCCTGTATGTAGCAAGCTAGCTAGCTAGCGAAAATTGGCCAGAAAGTTGAAGTCAGAGGAGAGAGAAAGTGGTGCAGCGGTGAGGACAGAGAGGAATAGATTAACTCCATTATTGACTATCAAATTACAGTAGTGATTGATTGATTAATAGTAGAATAAAACTCAAAGGATGTACTGGACTCACGATGGATCTCCTCTATCTCTTTCCTTTCCATGTTGTTCCAGAGGGATGGATGGCTGGGACAAAAAGACGACAAAAAGCAAACTGTTGGGGCTTTTTGATTTTTATACTCCAGTTGAAAATATTATTATTTTGGAGTAATGTGACTTGTATTAACCCTATTTCACAATGTTTAACATGGTGTTAACACCATTTCACCATAATGTTTTCTGAAGAAAAGAAACATACGTCAGGGCTTCGGGCAGCCGAGCGGAAATGGAGGAAAACTCGCCTCCCTGCGGACCTGGCATCCTTTCACTCCCTCCTCTCTACATTTTCCTCCTCTGTCTCTGCTGCTAAAGCCACTTTCTACCACTCTAAATTCCAAGCATCTGCCTCTAACCCTAGGAAGCTCTTTGCCACCTTCTCCTCCCTCCTGAATCCTCCTCCCCCTCCCCCACCCTCCACCCTCTCTGCAGATGACTTCATCAACCATTTTGAAAAGAAGGTCAACGACATCAGATCCTCGTTTGCTAAGTCAAACGACACCGCTGGTTCTGCTCACACTGCCCTACCCTGTGCTCTGACCTCTTTCTCCCCTCTCTCTCCAGATGAAATCTCGCGTCTTGTGACGGCCGGCCGCCCAACAACCTGCCCGCTCGACCCTATCCCCTCCTCTCTTCTCCAGACCATTTCCGGAGACCTTCTCCCTTACCTCACCTCGCTCATCAACTCATCCCTGACCGCTGGCTACGTCCCTTCCGTCTTCAAGAGAGCGAGAGTTGCACCCCTTCTGAAAAAACCTACACTCGATCCCTCCGATGTCAACAACTACAGACCAGTATCCCTTCTTTCTTTTCTCTCCAAAACTCTTGAACGTGCCGTCCTTGGCCAGCTCTCCCGCTATCTCTCTCAGAATGACCTTCTTGATCCAAATCAGTCAGGTTTCAAGACTAGTCATTCAACTGAGACTGCTCTTCTTTGTATCACGGAGGCGCTCCGCACTGCTAAAGCTAACTCTCTCTCCTCTGCTCTCATCCTTCTAGACCTATCGGCTGCCTTCGATACTGTGAACCATCAGATCCTCCTCTCCACCCTCTCCGAGTTGGGCATCTCCGGCGCGGCCCACGCTTGGATTGCGTCCTACCTGACAGGTCGCTCCTACCAGGTGGCGTGGCGAGAATCTGTCTCCTCACCACGCGCTCTCACCACTGGTGTCCCCAGGGCTCTGTTCTAGGCCCTCTCCTATTCTCGCTATACACCAAGTCACTTGGCTCTGTCATAACCTCACATGGTCTCTCCTATCATTGCTATGCAGACGACACACAATTAATCTTCTCCTTTCCCCCTTCTGATGACCAGGTGGCGAATCGCATCTCTGCATGTCTGGCAGACATATCAGTGTGGATGACGGATCACCACCTCAAGCTGAACCTCGGCAAGACGGAGCTGCTCTTCCTCCCGGGGAAGGACTGCCCGTTCCATGATCTCGCCATCACGGTTGACAACTCCATTGTGTCCTCCTCCCAGAGCGCTAAGAACCTTGGCGTGATCCTGGACAACACCCTGTCGTTCTCAACTAACATCAAGGCGGTGGCCCGTTCCTGTATGTTCATGCTCTACAACATCCGCAGAGTACGACCCTGCCTCACACAGGAAGCGGCGCAGGTCCTAATCCAGGCACTTGTCATCTCCCGTCTGGATTACTGCAACTCGCTGTTGGCTGGGCTCCCTGCCTGTGCCATTAAACCCCTACAACTCATCCAGAACGCCGCAGCCCGTCTGGTGTTCAACCTTCCCAAGTTCTCTCACGTCACCCCGCTCCTCCGCTCTCTCCACTGGCTTCCAGTTGAAGCTCGCATCCGCTACAAGACCATGGTGCTTGCCTACGGAGCTGTGAGGGGAACGGCACCTCAGTACCTCCAGGCTCTGATCAGGCCCTACACCCAAACAACAAGGGCACTGCGTTCATCCACCTCTGGCCTGCTCGCCTCCCTACCACTGAGGAAGTACAGTTCCCGCTCAGCCCAGTCAAAACTGTTCGCTGCTCTGGCCCCCCAATGGTGGAACAAACTCCCTCACGACGCCAGGACAGCGGAGTCAATAACCACCTTCCGGAGACACCTGAAACCCCACCTCTTTAAGGAATACTTAGGATAGGATAAAGTAATCCTTCTCACCCCCCCCCTTAAAAGATTTAGATACACTATTGTAAAGTGGCTGTTCCACTGGATGTCATAAGGTGAATGCACCAATTTGTAAGTCGCTCTGGATAAGAGCGTCTGCTAAATGACTTAAATGTAATGTAAATGTCTTAAAGCGATTTTACCAGTTGTATTTAGATTGTCATTATGGAGACACCTTTTGGCTAAATGTGGCAACACCTCACTCCCCCAAATGTGGTCATTGGGCTAGAAATGTGCTAGACATGGCAACCCTGCCAGAAAGCTCTGTAAATATTGTACACATTTCGTTTTATAAGCTGCAATATGTCACTTTTTGGGTGACCTGAAATTCGCATAGAAATGTGTGTTATAGATCTGTCATTCTCATTAAAAGTATGTCTAAGACGGGGTAGAAATGTTCTATGTTTGCTCTTTCTATGTTCTAAGTTTTGTTTTTACGTCTTTGACTTTCAGTTTTGTACACCAGCTTCAAACACCTGAAAATACAATATTTTTGTTTATGGAAAATATATTTCACAGCGCTTTAGATGGTATACTGATTCACTACACGATACTTGAAATGATGCAACGCTGTCGTATGCATCAATCCAGAGCATTCCAAACATGCTCAATGGGTGACATGTCTGGTGAGTATGCAGGCCATGGAAGAATTTTCAGCTTCCAGGAATTGTCTACAGATCCTTGTGACATGGGGTTGTGCATTCATGCTGAAACATGAGGTGGTGGCGGAGGATGAATGGCACGACAATGGGCCTCAGTATCTCTTCACGGTATCTCTGTGCATTCAAATTGCCATCAATAAAATGCAATTGTTATGCATGACCATAACATAATCCCACTTTGTTCACAACATTGACATTAGCGAACGGCGACACCATACACACTGTCTGCCATCTTCCCTGCTAAAGTGGAACATTTCTGGGATCTTTTAATTTAGCTCATGAAACATGGGACCAACACTTTACATGTTACGTTTATATTTTTGTTCAGATGAATATGAATTGGAATGCTGCAACAACACCAGATCAACAGTATCAGCAGTTTGGCCACCTGCCCCGGTTCCTAGAGGGAAGTGGACTGCGGTGTGAATGGATGCAGAAACTCGTAGGCTTTTCCGGACTACCTCTGATGTGTGGTGGTCTTACTGCCGCTTTTACAATAGCTGAAGCGATTGTCCACTACATTTCAGTAGTGGACAATCAAGCCTACCTACGGAGGAGGAGCTGTGAACATCGAAGACAAGAGATCCCACAGGGCACACCATGTAATTTCAACGTGGAAATGTAGGTACTATTTGGTTGAGACATTGATCAATGAAATGTCAACCTTTATTCACCCACCCTAAAAGACAGCCAGAAGTTTGTTGAATTCACAATGTGTTTTCACTATGCTTTCAACCATCTAATAGCGCATACAAATTACAAATAGAAAAATGTCAGATGTTGGGGTTAGTTGTCATCTAAATGTGCTATCACTTTGCTTTCAACCATTTAAAAGCACAACAAAGTTCAAATGGGAATACAATGTCAGATATTTTGTATTTATACAACAACTTAATGTGTTCTCTGCTTCATCTTATAGAACAACCAAATAACCTGGATTGCAGATGAGATTATATTAAGTACATGGTGCAAAGTCTAGTGGTTAGAGCGTTGGGTCAGTAACCGAAAGGTTGCTAGATCGAATCCCCGAGCTGACAAGGTAAAATCTGTCGTTCTGCCCCTGAACAAGGCAGTTAACCCACTGTTCCTAGCCTGTCATTGTAAATAAGAATTTGTTCTTAACTGACTGGCCTAGTTAAATAAAGGTACAAAAAAAGTGATCAATGCTGTGCAGATTATTATTACAATATTGTGAAGACCTGTGACATTTGCATGCTATTTTGAACATGCACACTTTCTATGATATTACATAAGAAGACATTAATAGTTACTGTATCTTCAAAATCTGTCCATGGATGTATTTTAAGTTGGAATAAATACTTGTTTGTAAGATAGCCTTAACGTTAGGCTATTTAATTTATTACATAAGCATTCTTGAATTGTGTTTGGTTTTCAACGTAACGAAATATCAAAATTTAAGGAGATGTATCGTTTGTGCCAGACTTGATACGTTGGATTCAAGTCTCCAACTCAACCAGAAATCTAAGTTAAATGTGCTACACAGGAATTTTTGATGTTGAAATTTTGCACTGTAATTTCAGAAAACGTCCATAATATACAGTATCTTCAGTAATAGTGGAATGATAATGTTTTGCAGTATTACTTATCCACCAGTGTTGTGATTAGCTGTGATATTCACCTATTGATTTCTCCCACCAGAGTGGCATCTGTGTTACCTAGTGTAAATCACTCTGTCATTTCCTGGTTTCTAAAATTCTACACTGTTCGCTCAATTTAAGTTTATGTGAGAAATACTGTGAAACACTATCAGTCCACTATTAGCGCCAGATACACTATATATACAAAAGTATGAAACATGGAAACATGTGGATTCAGATTTTTCAGCCACACCCGTTGCTGACAAGTGTATACAATCGAGCACATAGCCATGAAATCTCCATAGTCAAACATTGGCAGTAGAATGGCCTTGTGAAGAGCTCACTGACTTACAATGTGGCACCGTCAAAGGATGCCACCTTTCAAAAAAGTCAGGTCGTCAAATTTCTGCCCTGCTAGAGCTGCACCAGTCAACTGCCACACAAACTCACAGAATGTAGCACGTAAAAATCGTCTGTCCACGGTTGCAACACTCACTACCGTGTTCCAAACTGCCTCTGGAAGCGTCGTCAGCACAAGAACTGTTCGTTGGGAGCTTAATTAAATGGTTTTCCATGGCCGAGCAGGCGCACACAAGGCTAAGATCGCCATGTGCAATGCCACGCGTCGGCTGGAGTAGATTAAAGCTCGACGCAATTGGACTCTGGAGCAGTGGAAACATGTTCTCTGGAGTGATAAATCACGCTTCGCCATCTGGCAGTCTGACGGACCAATCTGGGTTTGGTGGATGCCAGAAGAACGCTACCTGCCCCAATGCATAGTGCCAAACGTAAAGTTTGGTGGAGGAGGAATAATGGTCTGGGGCTGTTTTTCAAGGTATGGGCTAGGCCTCAAATTGCCATTGATAAAATGTGTTGTGTTGTGTTCGTTGTGTTCGTTGTCCGTAGCTTATGCCTGCCCATACCAAAATCACACTTTCACCATTGGGCACTCTGTTCACAACATTGACATTGGCAAACCACTCCCCCAGACGACACCACAGTTGAAACTGCAGAAATCCTTCAATTGTTTACTGGGTTTGGAGGTAATTTTGCTTAAAGGACTACCGTACTTACAGCACCTGTCCAACTAGTGATAGGTTGGTCCTCAGACAGACACATTTCATTCCAAAGTTTACAATGAAAATACCTGACTTGGAGTCATAGTGGAAATGTAAGTGAGAGGTCTCTGCAGGGGTATTTCAGCCTGCCAGCATCAGTGTGTTCAAACAGAAAGAGCAAGAGGACTAAGTCGTGCAGATCCACTTTCCATATCACCATCACAGCTGACAGATCTCATAGGCTTTCGGCACTGAGAAAAGGCTACCCAAAATCCTACTGGGCTGTCCCCAGTCCACCTGGCCATGCTGCTGCTCCAGTTTCAACTGTTCTGCCTTATTATTATTGGACCATGCTGGTCATTTATGAACATTTGAACATCTTGGCCATGTTTTGTTATAATCTCCACCCGGCACAGCCAGAAGAGGACTGGCCACCCCACATAGCCTGGTTCCTCTCTAGGTTTCTTCCTAGGTTTTGGCCTTTCTAGGGAGTTTTTCCTAGCCACCGTGCTTCTACACCTGCATTGCTTGCTGTTTGGGGTTTTAGGCTGGGTTTCTGTACAGCACTTTGAGATATCAGCTGATGTACGAAGGGCTATATAAATACATTTGATTTGATTTGATACTGGGGAAAAGTGGTTTGAATGTCATAAGCGGATATAGTGTTTACTTCAAATTCTCAGTAGATATCAACAAAAGCTGTCACATGAAATGTGTGCGACGGCAAAAGCTGTAACAACAGCAAAATGTAATGGAAAGAGATGGCCAAGTGAGTTATGAGAGCTGCCGTTAAGAATCCCATACCACTAAAAGTTGATTCTAATGTAAAAGCTTAAAGAGATAGTTCAGCAATATTAGCATTTGTTGGCCGTGTTCATTTTAACAAAAGCAAAGTATGGATAGTAGTCACACCTTCACACCATACTGTAAAAGACAGGGGATTCAAAAGTTCAAGTTCTGGAGAGAGCATTTTGACAGCACACAGTCAATAATAAAGGCCAAAGGTCATGGATAATTACCTGAGAGTTTGTCCATGTCTAGGTTACTGAGAGGGAGGGAAATTGTCAACAGAAGAAGAGAAGAAGAGGACAAAAACAAGAATAGAATCAGAGAGGATTAGAACGTTCCAAAAATGAGCAAAGCCACCATTTTATCCTGTGATACATTCCCTGGAGATACAAGGAGGTGTTGATTTGGTATCAGGACACTGTGGAGAAACTGTGCCTTGGGCCATATGGGGCCATATGGGGATGTGTGTGTAGAGAAGCAAGAGAGAAGCAAAAAGAAAGAAAACAAAGGATTGTGTAGAAGACCATTATCTAGTATGTGTATGTTATTGTATAATGCATGTGTTGTCGTCAAAGAAAGCCTGGCTTACACCTCTAATTTTCCTGACCTAAGGTAGTAATTACGAGCACATACAGTAGATTGACCACATCGTCTTTCTTTCTTTCCTCTTTCAAAATTCCATTCTTCACCTTTAGTCTGTGTAAAGTGGTTAAGGGCGTTAAAAGCGTTGGGTTCAAATCCCGAGCCGGCAAAGTGGAAAAATCTGCAGTTCTGCACTTGGGGAAGGCAGTTAAACCCCAAAAACAACTGCTCCCGGGTGCCGATGGCATCGATTAAGTCAGCCCCCTGCACCTCTCTGATTCAAAGGGATTGGGTTAAATGCAGAAGATACATTTCGGTTGAACGCATTCAAATGTATGGTGTACATTTTAGGACACTATCAGCCTCAAGCTTCACCTCTCCTGGAGCCCTCATTAGACTACTAAAACTAGGGCTCATGCTCTAGATTCTATGCCCCCTTGATGAAATGTTGACACATCCTATTTGAAGAGTAGATGTCCCACCCTGCAGATGGTGACTAAGGTGGATTCCCAGAGGCAGATGAGATGCACTCACTCAGACTGAGTCGATGGAATAGAACAGCTCCTGCATCTGCTCCATGGTGAGGATACTGTCGGCAAAGTACGACTGTAACTCCTCCAGGGACAGCTTGCCGTCATCTGAGAGAGGGAAAAGAGGGACATATTAACTACCTGCTGAAATAGAGAGAATAAAGGAATATTCATGACTGCATTTGTTTAAGACTCAAATTAATAGAACTAAAATAGCTAATTCAGACTCAGCATGTCGAGTGCACGCAATAAATTAATAATGGATTGGGAATATCATTCTTCATGCCTGGCTTTATCTCAAATTCCTATTATTTCACGCAACTATGTACTCAGTTACTTATAAAGAACACAAAACCACTTGTCAATGGCAACCCTTTCTCAAGGCAATATTTACTTCAAAGAGTTTATCCTCTTGAAACTGAAGTATGCAAAAAGCAGATTGTTCCTTTGTCTTATTCTTTCCTACTTAACAGTACATCACAGTGTCTCTCATCCTCTCCAATGATATGGAAACAATAACTTTGATGAACATTTTAATTATGCTTGACCTTTGACAATCCGATTTGATTCTTTCTCTCTTCTAAATTTTCAAACTTCTCTTCGTCTTAGAGGTCGTTCACTTTTATTGCCTGTCAAATCAAATAAACTATCCCTTTAAGATAATGACTATGCAGCTATGTGACCCTGTCACAGACAGTTGTCTGTAAGACAAAGTTAAGTACAGTGTATTCCTATGGTAAGTCTCTGCAGAGAGCCTGTGAAGACCCTGGGGGGCGGGCAGGCGGACTGTGGGGTGGTTAGAGCAGTCTGGGCTCACTGGCAGGCTTTCTGTGGATTAATGATATCTATCACAGCTCCGCTCCACAAGGCTGAGCAGAGCTTAGAGACAGCTCTGCGAGAGATAGAGATCTGCCAGTCAACAGATGTCAGACAGCTAGGCATACAGTACATAAAATCATCTGTTAGGACATGTGCAATCATTCTGTCACGACTTCCGCCGAAGTTGGCTCCCCTGCCTGTTCGGGCGGTGCTCGGCGGTCGTCGTCACCGTCCTACTAGCCGCTACCGATCCCTTTTTCGTTTGTCTGTTGGTTTTGTCTTATTAGTTTCACCTGTGTGTATTTTAGTTTAATTAGCTTCCCATTGTGGTTTTCATGTGTGTATTCTCCGGACTGTTTGGTCCTGTGTTCGGGCTGGTCTAATTCTATGCGCCCTGTATGTTGGCGTGACCGTTTTTTTGGCCAGAGAATAAATTCACGATATACTGAACCCTGCTCTCTGCGCCTGTTTCCAACCCACCACTCCTAGTATCCCGTGACAGAATCCCGCACCTAAAAAAATACATGGCATCAGCAGGAGCAGCCGCATCTCCTCTCCCATCGATGGAGGAGAGGGTCCTCCATCATACCAGCGTTCTCCATAGGATTGGTTCGGCCATGGACCAAATGATGGAGAGGATGGATCGATGGGAGAGGAGTGGCCTTCCCACCTCATCTTCAGCACCCCCTCCTTCAGCACCTCCTGTTCCTGCAACCACATCTGGCTCCGGGGCTCTTCGGCTGACGCTCCCACGGGAGTATGATGGAACGGCGGCTGGGTGCCAGGGTTTCCTTCTCCAACTGGAACTGTACCTGGCTACCGTGCGTCCTGCTCCCTCCGTAGAGGAGACCGTGAGCGCCCTCGTCTCCTGTTTGACTTGGCGAGCCCTCGAGTGGGCCAACGCAGTGTGGAATGGTCCGGACTCGGCGAGGGATAATTACACAGAGTTCACCCGCCGATTCCGAGCTGTTTGACCATCCAGAGGGTCGGGCAGCGGGTGAAAGGCTGTTCCACCTACGTCAGGAGACGAGGAGCGTGCAGGACTTTGCCCTGGAGGTTCAGGACCTTGGCCACAGGAGCAGGGTGGAACGACAGGGCCCTGATAGATCATTTCCGATGCAGTCTCAGGGAGGACGTCCGCAGGGAGCTAGCATGTCGGGACACCACCCTCACACTGGATGAACTTATTGACTTGGCTATCCGTCTCGACAACCAGCTGGCTGCCCGCGGGCGTTCGGATCAGGTCCTGTCGTTTCCACTTCCCAGCCCTCCTGCCCCTATCCCTATGGAGTTAGGAGGGGCGGCTTCGAGGAGGAGGAGTGTCCTCCTGCACGAGTTGTGGTCGGCGAGGGCACACGGCCGACCGGTGCTGGAGGAACTCATCTGGGAGTCGGGAGGGCAGGCGGAGCACTACTCGATCACCCCAGGTGAGTAAGCACCAGACTCACCCAGAGCTTCCTGTCGGTCATATGTATGTGTTAACATACATAAGGCGCTAGTCGATTCAGGCGCAGCTGGGAATTTCATGGATCGTGGACTCACGTTAAGGCTAGGGATTCCCCTGGTGTCGTTAGACCTACCTTTCCCCGTGCACTCCTTAGATAGCCGACCATTAGGGTCAGGAGTGGTTAGGGAGGCTACGGTGCCGCTGGGCATGGTAACGCAGGGGGATCATAAGGAGCAGATTAGTCTGTTCCTTATAGATTCACCTGCGTTTCCAGTGGTGTTGGGAATTCCCTGGCTAGCTCAACACAACCCGGTGATTTCCTGGCGACAGGGAGCTCTTAAGGGGTGGTCAGAGGAGTGTTCAGGCAGGTATATAGGAGTTGCCATTGTTTTGACTACGGTGGAGAGTCCATATCCAGGTTTCCACCGTGCGCATTCCCTCTGAATATGCCGAATTGGCTATCGCCTTCAGTAAAAAGAGGGCGGCCCAATTACCAGCCCATCGTCGAGAGGACTGTGAGATAAACCTTCTGGAGAATGCTGCACTTCCTAGGAGTCACGTGTATCCATTGTCCCAGGAGGAGACAGTAGCGATGGAAACATATGTTGCTGAATCGCTGGGACAGGGGTACATTCGGCCCTCCGCATCACCCGTCTCCTCAAGCTTCTTTTTTGTGAAGAAGACTGGACCTGAGGTGTGCGTATAATCTGGTACGTATCCGGGGAGGAGATGAGTGGAAAACCGCATTTAGTACTACATCTGGTCATTATGAGTACCATGTCATGCCATATGGGTTGAAGAATGCTCCAGCCGTCTTCCAATCCTTCGCAGATGAGATTCTCCGAGACCTGCAGGGAGTGGTAGTGTACATCGATGACATCTTGATCTATTCTGCCACACGCGCGGCGCATGTATCTCTGGTGCGTATAAGGTACTTGGGTGACTGCTGGAGCATGACCTGTATTGCAAGGCGGAGAAATGTGAGTTTTTCAAACAGTCCGTTTCCTTCCTGGGTTATCGTATTTCCACCTCCTGGGTGGTGATGGAGGATGATCGCGTTACAGCCGTGCGTAATTGGCCGACTCCGACCACGGTGAAAGAAGTGCAGCGGTTTTTAGGGTTTGCCAATTACTACCGGAGGTTTTTGCCGGGACCGGCCTGGTGAGTGGGCACAGTATGTTCCTTGGGCTGAACTCGCTCAGAACTCCCTACGCCACTCCTCAACTAACTTGTCCCTTTTTGAGTGTGTGTTAGGTTACCAGCCGGTCCTGGCCCCATGGCATCAGAGCCAGATCGAGGCTCCTGCGGTTGAGGAATGGGTACATCGCTCCAAGGACACCTGGGGAGCCGTCCAGGACTCGCTAAGGTTAGCGGGAGAACAGGAGAAGAGGAGCGCTGACCAGCACAGCAGTGAGGCCCCCGTGTTTGCACCGAGGGACAGGGTCTGGCTCTCGACCAGAAACCTGCCCCTCCGCCTGTCCTGTCGGAAGCTGGGGCCGCAGTGGGTGGGGCCGTTCAAAGTCCCGAGGAGAATAAACGAGGTGTGTTACAGGTTACAACTTCCTAGGTATTACCGTATTAACCCCTCGTTTCATGTGTCTCTCCTCAGGCCGGTGGTGGCTGGTCCCCTGCAAGAAGGTGAGGTGCCTGAGGTCCCTCCGCCCCCTCTGGACATCGAGGGGTCCCCGGCGTACACAGTTCGGGGCATTCTGGATTCGAGTAGCCAGGTGGGGGGCCTACAGTGCCTCGTGGACTGGGAGGGGTACGGTCCGGAGGAGAGATGCTGGGTTCCGGTGGGGGACATTTTGGACCCTTCTCTTCTGAGAGATTTCCACCGCCTCCACCCGGATCGCCCGGCGCCTCGTCCTCCGCGCGGGTATGGTTCTCAATCAGGGACAGCAGGCTGTCGTTGTCTCTGATTGAGAACCATACTTAGGTAGCTCTTGCCCACATGGGTTTTGTGGGTAGTTGTTTTCTGTTTAGTGTTTGTATCACCTTTCAGAAATGTTTAGGTTATTCCTTTTGTTAATTTGTATTTAGTGTTCAGTTCTATTTAATAAATATGAACAAGTACCACGCTGCATCTTGGTCCTCACCTTCTTCCTCTGAATGCCGTTACAGAACTACCCACCACCAACGGACCAAGCAGCGTGGTAAAAAGGAGGAATGGACATGGGAGGAGATCCTGGCTGGAAGGGATCGCCTCCCATGGGAACAGGTGGAGGTAGCCAGGAGAGCGGAGGCAGCAGGAGAAGGGAACCAGCGGTACGAGGGAACACGTCTGGCAAAGGAAGCCCGAGAGGCAGTACCCACAACAAACGTGGGGGGAGCACACGTTGGAGACCTGACCCTACTCCCAGTGCTTACCGGGGCGAGCAGGTGACAGGTCAGGCCCTGCGCTATGGGGTGATGCGCACTGTGTCTCGGCCAAGTATTCACGGGCTGGTGTGCTTGGTGCCAGCATCCCGCATTTGCCAGGTGGAATCTGGCATCCAGCCAGAACGGGGGGGGCCAGCTATGTGGTCAAGTCCGCCAGTGCGCCTCCACGGCCCTGTATATCCGATTGCCTCGGCCAAGGAAGAGGCCGCCTGTATGTCTCCCCAGCCTGGTGAGTCCTGTGCCTGCTCCCAGAACCAAGTTTCCCTCCTGTCCGGAGCAACCAGAGTCGCCCGTCTGTCCGGAGCTACCAGAGTCGCCCGTCTGTCCGGAGCTACCAGAGTCGCCCGTCTGTCCGGAGCTACCAGAGTCGCCCGTCTGTCCGGAGCTACCAGAGTCGCCCGTCTGTCCGGAGCTACCAGAGCCGCCCTCCTATCCGGATCTGCCAGAGCCGCCCGTCTGTCCGGAGCTGCCAGAGCCGCCCGTCCGTCCGGAGCTGCCAGAGCCGCCGTCAGTCCGGAGCTGCCAGAGCCGCCTGTCAGTCCGGAGGCGCCAGAGCTGCCGTCAGTCCAGAGGCTGCGCCAGAATCGCAGCCCCTCAGTCCAGAGCTGCCCTCTACGAGGGTCTTCAGTCCGGGGCCCGCATCCCGCACCCGAGCCGCCGCCGTAAAGAAGGCCCACCTGGACCCTCCCCTTTAGAGTCAGGTTTTGCGGCCGGAGTCCACACCTTTGGGGGGGTACTGTCACGCCCTGGCCATAGAGAGGCTTTTTAATCTCTATTTTGGTTAGGCCAGGGTGTGACTAGGGTGGGCATTCTATGTTATTTTTTTCTATGTTTTTGTATTTCTTTCTTTTTGGCCGGGTATTTTTCTCAATCAGGGACAGCTGAGAACCATACTTAGGTAGCTCTTGCTCACATGGGTTTTGTGGGTAGTTGTTTTCTGTTTTGTGTTTGTATCACCTTTCAGAACTGTTTTGGTTACTCCTTTTGTTACTTTGTATTTAGTTTTCAGTTCTATTTAATAAATATGAACACGTACCACGTTGCATCTTGGTCCTCACCTTCTTCCTCTGAATGTCGTTACACTGGATGAGGGAAACGGTTTGACCTAAGTCATATCAGAATGTAGTTCAGGTCAAATTGAACCCAAATGGAAATGATGACATAAAGGACCAGAACCATTTTCTCCAAAGTAGTCCATATGCAAAGCCTGCTCTACTTTAATCATAGAAGTACAGTGCTTAGGGCAAATACTGAATGTTGAGCTTTCAGCTCATTCCCATGCACAGGTTTCCAGGTTGCACTACCATATGCTTCAATCTCCTTGTTCTAGTTTCACACCCATTTACTTACCTGAATGTAAGTAAGCAGACAACATAGTCCAGATTGCTCATGTAAAAACATGTTCCGAATTGAGATGGGCTATATTGCTATTATGATTAAGCAATGACTACTGCTATTTCTCCCCCAGAGCAAGTTGGCCAAACTACACTGCATGTCTTTTACCTCTGTCTACCTCTGTGGATGTAAAAGGTGTCTGTACTAATTGTAGGTGCAAGTACTCATTTTAAATATACACTACCAGTGTTCATATGTTTAGAGCAAATATTCTAAATGAGGCGTTGGTACTGTTAAAAAAGCAGAAGAACATTAGAAGTGCCAGTACTCTGTACCGGTGTGCACCGGCCTAATTCAGGCACCTCCTGAAATTTCAAATCTCTGCTACAGATGAAACAAGATGTCTGAAAAAAAACTCAGTTACAGTTGAAGACGGAAGTTTACATACACCTTAGACAAATACATTTAAACTCCGTTTTTCACAATTCCTGACATTTAATCCTAGTAAAAATTCTGTCTTAGGTCAGTTAGGATCACCACATTATTTTAAGAACGTGAAATGTCGGAATAATAGAGTAGAGAGAATTACGTAGAATGTATGCACACATGACTGTAAGTCGCTTTGGATAAAAGCGTCTGCTAAATGGCATATATTATTATTATATATTATATTATTATATTATTATTTTTTAAATATTTTATTTATTTCATCACATTCCCAGTGGGTCAGAATTTTACATACACTAAAATAGTATTTGGTAGCATTGCCTTTAAATTGTTTATTAACTTGGGTCAAACGATTCGGGTAGCTTTCCACAACCTTCCCACATGTATTGACCTCGCCTTCTGGATGATAGCGGGGTGAACGGGTAGTGGCTCGGGTGGTTGTTGTCCTTGATGATCTTTTTGGCCTTCCTGTGACATCGGGTGGTGTAATTGTCCTGGAGGGCAGGTAGTTTGACCCCGGTGATGCATTGTGCAGACCTCACTACCCTCTGGAAGGCCTTACCGTTGTGGGCGGAGCAGTTGCCGTACCAGGTGGTGATACAGCCCGACAGGATACTCTCGATTGTGCATCTGTAAAGGTTTGTGAGTGCTTTTGGTGACAAGCCAACTTTCTTCAGCCTCCTGAGGTTGAAGAGACGCTGCTGTGTCTTCTTCACCACGCTGTCTGTGTGGCTGGACCATTTCAGTTTGTCCGTGATGTGTACGCAGAGGAACTTAAAACTTTCCACCTTCTTCACTACTGTCCCGTCGATATGGATAGGGGGCTGCTCCCTCTCCTGCTTTCTGAAGTCTCCTTTGTTTTGTTGACATTGAGTGTGAGGTTATTTTCCTGACACCACACTCTGAAGGCCCTCATCTCCTCCCTGTAGGCCATGTTGTTGGTAATCAAGCCTACCACTGTAGTGTCGTCTGTAAACTTGATGATTGAGTTAGAGGTGTGCATGGTCACGCAGTCATGGGTGAACAGGGAGTACAAAAGAGGGCTGAGAACGCACCCTTGTAGGACCCCAGTGTTGATGATCAACAGGGTGGAGATGTTGTTACCTACCCTCACCACCTGGGGGCGGCCTGTCAGGAAGTCCAAGGACCCAGTTGCACAGGGCGGGGTCGAGACCCAGGGTTGTAGGCCTCCTTGCTCGCACACGCTTTTTCAGTTCTGCCCACAAATGTCCTATAGGATCAGGGTCAGGGCTTTGTGATGGCCACTCCAATAGCTTGACATTGTTGCCCTTAAGCCATTTGCCACAACTTTGAAAGTATGCTTGGGGTCATTGTCCATTTGGAAGACTCATTTACGACCAAGCTTTAACTTCCTGACTGATGTCTTGAGGTGTTGCTTCAATATATACACATAATTTTCCTACCCCATGATGCCATCTATTTTGTGAAGTGCACCAGTCCCTCCTACAGCAAAGCACCCCCACAACATGATGCTGCCAGCCCGTGCTTCACGGTTGGGATGGTGATCTTCAGCTTGCAAGCCTCACCTTTTTCCTCCAAACATAACGATGGGCATTATGGCCAAACAGTTCTATTTTTGTTTCATCAGACCAAAGGACATTTCTCTAAAAAGTACGATCTTTGTCCCCATGTGCGTTGCAGACCGTAGTCTGGCTTTTTAATGGCGGTTTTGGAACAGTGGCTTCATCTTTGCTGAGCAGCCTTTCAGGTTATGTCGATATAGGACTTGTTTTACTGTGGATATAGAAACTTTCGTACCCGTTTTACAACCCGGTGCATATCAGGGAGGGAGACGAGTGGAAGACGGTATTTAGTACCACCTCTGGGCATTATGAGTACCTCGTCATGCCGTACGGGTTGATGAATGCTCCATCAGTCTTCCATTCCTTTGCAGATGAGATTTTCAGGGAACTGCACAGACAGGGTGTAGTGGTGTATATCGATGACATTCTGATATACTCTGCTTCAAGGGCCGAGCATGTGTCCCTGGTACGCAGGGCGCTTGGTCGACTGTTGGAGCATGACCTGTACGTCAAGACTGAGAAATGCCTGTTCTTTCAACAGTCTGTCTCCTTCCTAGGGTACCGCATTTCCAGCTCAGGGGTGGAGAGTGACCACATTTCAGCCGTGCGTAAATGGCCGACTCCCACCACAGCAATACCACGGATGTGCAGCAGTTTCTAGGGTTTGCCAATTACTACCAGAGGTTTATCCGGGATATTGGTCTGTTAGCGAATCCCATTACCTCACTGCTGAAGGGGGGACCGATACGGTTTGCAGTGGTCGGCTGAAGCGGACAGGGCTCTGTTTACTTTAGCTCCCGTGCTGGCCCATCCGGATCCGTCTTGGCATTCATAGTGGAGGTGGACGCGTCCGAGGCAGGGATAGGAGCTGTGCTCTCTCAGCCCTCGGGTACGCCACCGAAGCTCCGCCCCTGTGCCTTCTTCTCGAGGAAGCTCAGCCTGGAGGAGCGAAACTATGACTGAAATAAAGTGTGCACCTGTTCACAATTCTCTGCTCTCCTGCACCTGACTTCACCAGTGGGGTACTGGAAGCTGTTGGCTATTGTCAAGGCTTTGAAGGTGTGGAGGCATTGGCTTTAGGGGGCTAAACACCCTTTTCTCATCTGGACTGACAACCTCAATCTGGAGTGCTTCCAGTGCTTTCTTACAGACCAGGTTCCCATGCTGGGTACCGGTGGAGGACGTGTTGGACCCTTCAATTCTGCGGGAGTTCCACCGTCTCCGTCCGGATCGCCCTCCACCTCGCCCTCCGGGTCAACCCCGATGCCGGTGTCGGTGCACTGCTGGAGCCGTGAATCAAGGGGGGGATACTGTCACGACTTCCGCTGAAGTCGGTTCCTCTCCTTGTTCAGGCGGAGTTCGGCGGTCGACGTCACCGGTCTTCTAGCCATCGCCGATCCACCTTTCATTTTCCATTTGTTTTGTCTTGTTTTCCCACACACTTGGTTTACATTTCCCTCATTACTTGACATGTATTTAACCCTCTGTTCCTACATGTATGTGTGTGGAATTGTTTATTGTTTTGTGTATGCCCATGTTAGACTGGCTGCACTGGGTTATGTCAACCCGTATTGTGTTTAGTGTTCTTTGCGCCGTGTGTTTTGTTCACCTAAATAAAAGTCTCTGTTTGCTACCCAAATTCTGATCTCCTGCGCCTGACTCCCTTACAGCCAGTTACGCATACCTAACACATATCAATGTCCAACATTAGGCCCTTTATGTAACCCACAGGTTTAGTTCATCCCCACTATAGACTCTCTCAAAGATTCTACCCTTCTGTATTTCTACAGAGCCAAACGGTCACTCTCTGGCACTCTCTATAATACAAAAAGAGTTGACCTTTTCTCCTGGAAGTCAGTATTGTACATCCTCTGCCTCTTCTATACACAACAGCCTATCTCCCTGACCAGCAAAATAACATATTTTAGGGCTTCATGTCTTGGATGACACGATTCACTAATGGGTTTGTTTCAGTGATTCCTCATATCCTATTTCCTTCTGTCCAAATTGGAGGAGAAATCCCACTTATGTCCTCAGACTAACCATCAAACAAGCAAAGCATCAATACAGAACTAAAATTTAATCCGACTATACCGGCTCTGACGCTCGTCAGATTTGGCAGGGCTTGAAAAATACAAAGGGAAACCCAGCCACGAGTTGCCCAGTGGCACAAGCCTACCAGAAGACCTAAATTCCTTTTATGCTTGCTTTGAGACAAGCAACACTGAAGCATGCATGAGAGCACCAGCTGTTCCAGACGACTGTGTGATCACGCTATCCTTAGCCGATGTGAGCAAGACCTAAAGTGTCTCCTGACCCCTCCTGTCTCAGCCTCCAGTATTTATGCTGCAGTAGTTTGTGTCGGGGGGCTAGGGTCAGTTTGTTATATCTGGAGTACTTCTCCTGTCCTATCCGGTGTCCTGTGTGAATTTAATTTAAAGTCGACCCTCTACTTTTTCGAACATTCTGTTAAAAATCGCGCAACATTTCAGCGCCCTGCTACTCAGGCCAGGAATATAGTATATGTATATGATTAGTATGTGTGGATAGAAAACACTCAGACGTTTATGAAACTGGTTAAATCACGGCTGTGACTATAACAGAACGTGCGTTTCATCGAAAAGTGCAGGAAATTCTGATCACTGAAAATGGAAATAAATATCCTTGCGCTACTTCCAGGAATTGTTCAAAGTGAACCGAATTAAATGAGGCCAAGGTTGCAGTGCCTACAACTTCCACACGATGTCTAGAGTCTTGTCATTTGATTCAGCTTTGATTCTTGGTCAAACCGAATCAAGGGAACCGATTCCCTCCGGTCTCCGACCGGATGTTTTGGTCGAGCTCTCTCCAGACGCCTATAGAATTTACATCGCCTCCTGATGAATTTTATCGCTTATTAACGTGTACTAATACCTAAAGTTGCATTACAAAAGTATTTCGAAGTGTTTTGTGAAAGTTTATCATCGACTTTTTGAATTTTAAAAAATGACGTTACGTTATGAAACGCTATTTTTTCCCGTTTATCACACAGTCTTCATAGATCGATATCTAGGCTATATATGGACCGATTTAATCGAAAAAAAGACCCAATAGTGATTATGGGACATCTAGGATTGCCAACAAAGAAGATGGTCAAAGGTAATGAATGTTTTATATTTTATTGTGCGGTTTGTGTAGCGCCGAATATGCTAATTATTTTGTTTACGTCCCCTGCGGGTCTTTTGGGGTGTTACTTGCTATCAGATAATAGCTTCTCATGCTTTCGCCGAAAAGCATTTTAAAAATCTGACTTGTTGCCTGGATTCACAACGAGTGTAGCTTTAATTCAATACCCTGCATGTGTATTTTAATGAACGTTTGAGTTTTAACTAATACTATTAGCATTTAGCGTAGCGCATTTGCATTTCCAGAACTCTAGATGGGACGCCTGCGTGCCAGGTAGGAGCAAGAGGTTAAGTACGCTCTCTCTAATTCTCTCTTTCTTTCTCTCTCGGAGGACCTGAGCCCTAGGACCATGCCTCAGGACTACCTGAGATGATGACTCCTTGCTGTCCCCAGTCCACCTGGCCGTGCTGCTGCTCCAGTTTCAACTGTTCTGCCTGTGATTATTATTATTTCACCATGCTGGTCATTTATGAACATTTGAACATCTTGGCCATGTTCTGTTATAATCTCCACCCGGCACAGCCAGAAGAGGACTGGCCACCCCTCATAGCCTGGTTCCTCTCTAGGTTTCTTCCTCGGTTTTGGCCTTTCTAGTTTTTCCTAGCCACCATGCTTCTACACCTGCATTGCTTGCCGTTTGGGGTTTTAGGCTGGGTTTCTGTACAGCACTTTGAGATATCAGCTGATGTACGAAGGGCTATATAAATATATTTGATTTGATTTGACCTTTAACTTCTTTGGGACGAGGGGGCAGTATTGAGTAGCTTGGATAATAAAGTGCCCAGAGTAAACTGCCTGCTACTCAGGTCCAAAAGCTATAATATGCATATAATTAGTAGATTTGGATGGAAAACACTCTGAAGTTTCTAACTGTTTGAATGATGTCTGTGAGTATAACAGAACTCATATGGCAGGCAAAAACCTGAGAAAAAATCCAACCAGGAAGTGGGAAATCCGAGGTTTTTCGTTTTTCAAGTTATTGCCTATCGAATATACAGTGTCTATGGGGTCATATTGCACTTCCTAAGGCTTCCGATAGATGTCAACAGTCTTTAGAACCTTGTTTCAGGCTTACCTGTGAAGGGGGAGAGAAAGATAGCTGTTTGAGTTAGATGTCTGGCAGAATGCCATGAGCTAAATCATGCACACGGCCGTGAGAGGTAGCCGAGTTCCTTTTCATACCTAAAGACAAAGGAATTGTCCGGTTGAAACATTATTGAAGATTTATGATAAAAACATTCTAAAGATTGATTCTATACATTGTTTGACATGTTTCTACGAACTGTAATATTACTTTTTGGACTTTTCGTCTGAACTTTCGCCTGGCACCTCTTGAGTTTGGATTTGTGAACTAACTGCATGAACAAAAAAGAGGTATTTTGACATAAATTATGGACTTTATCGAACAAAACAAACATTTATTGTGGAACTGGGATTCCTGGGAGTGCATTCTGATGAAGGTCATCAAAGGTAAGTGAATATTTATCATGCAATTTCTGACTTTTGTGACACCTCTCCTTTGGAAAATGGCTGTATGTTTTTCTGTGTCTAGGTGCTGACCTAACATAATCGCAAGGTGTGCTTTCACCGTAAAGCCTTTTTGAAATCTGACACAGCGGTTGCATTAAGGAGAAGTTCATCTAGAATTCCATGCATAACACTTGTATCTTTTATCTATGTTTATTGTGAGTATTTCTGTAATTTGATGTGGCTCTCTGCACTTTCACCGGATGTTTGTTTGAGACAATGCATTTCTGAACATAACACACCAATTTCAAATGAGGTTTTTGGACATAAAGATTAACGTTATCAAACAAAACACACATTTATTGTGTAACCTGAAGTCCTGTGAGTTCCATCTGATTATCAAAGGTTAGTGATTCATTGAACTCAAAGTATGTGTGGACCAACAGGCAAGTGTCTTCACTTACATGTACAACCTCTCCCTGACCGAGTCTAGAAATACCTACATGTTTCAAACAGACCAACATAGTCCCTGTGCCCAAGAAAGCGAAGGTAACCTGCCTAAATGATTACCGCCCCGTAGCACTCACGTTGGTAGCAATTAAGTGCTTTGAAAGGCTGGTCATGGCTCACATCAATACCATCATGCCGGAAACCCTAGACCCACTCCAATTCACATAACATCCCAACAGATCCCCCAGATGACGCAATCTCAATCGCACTCCAACTTGCCCTTTCCCACCTGGACAAAAGGAAGACCTATTCGAGAATGCTATTCATTGACTACAGCTCAGTGTTCAACACTATAGTGCCCACAAAACTCATCACTATGCTAAGGACCTGGGGCCTAAACAACCTCCCTCTGTAACTGGATCCTGTACTTCCTGACGGGTCACCCCCAGGTGGTAAGGGTAGGCAACACACATCTGCCATGCTGATCCTCAACACTGGGGCCCCTCAGGGGTGTGTGCTTAGCCTCCTCCTGTACTCCCTGTTCACCTATGACTGCGTGGCCAAGCACGACTCCAACACCATCATTCATTTCGCTGACGACACAACAGTAGTAGGCCTGATCACCGACAACGATGAGATAGCCTGTGGGGGGGGTCAGAGACCTGGCAGTGTGGTACAAGGACAAACAACCTCTCCCTTAATGTGAGCAAGACAAAGGACTTGATTGTGGAATATAGGAAAGGTAGGGCCGAACAGGCCCCCATTAACATCAACGGGGCTGAAGTGGAGCGGGTCGAGAGTTTCAAGTTCCTTGGTTTCCAAATCACCAACGAACTATCATGGTCCAAACACACCAAGAAGGTTGTGAAGAGGGCATGTCAACCCCTTTCCCCCTCAGGAGACTGAAAAGATTTGGCATGGGTTCCCAAATCCTCAAAATGTTCTACAGCTGAACCATCAAGAGCATCAAGACCGGTTGCATCACCGCCTGGTATGGCAACTGCTCGGCATCTGACCGTAAGGCGCTACAGAGGGTAGTGCGTACGGCCCAGTACATCACTGTAGATACTAGGCAGTGTCAGAGGAAGGCCCAGAAAATTGTCAAAGACTCCAGTCACCCAAGTCATAGACTGTTTTCTCTGCTACCACACGACAAGCGGTACAGGAGCGCCAAGTAGAGGACCAAAAGGCTTAACAGCTTCCACCGCCAAGCCATAAGACTGCTGAACAATTAATCAAATGGCCACCAGGACTATTTACATAGACCCACTCCCCACTCTGTTTTTACACTTCTGCTACTTGCTGTTTATTATCTATGCATTGTCACTTTACAAATAACCTCGACTAATCTGTACCCCCGCACATTGACTCGGTATTGTGATGTAATTTTATTGTGTTACTTTTTTTATTCTATTTTTACTTTAGTTTATTTAGTAAATATTTTCTTAACTCTATTTCTTGAACTGCATTGTTGGTTATGGTCTACACCTGTTGTATTTGGCGTGTGTGACAAATAACATTTGATTTGATTGAATCAATAAAACATGAGGAGGAAATAAAGTCCTATTTGTCACTGTAATTTCCCAAAGCCAAACGCTTCGATGTTTTTTTCCACCTAGGAGATTAGTTTGTCACGGTCGTCCTCCTCTTCATCTGAGAGGCGAGAAGGATCGTAGGACCAAAATGCAGTGTGGTATGTGTTCATGATGAATATTTAATAAAAGAAAGCACTGAACACAAACTATACAAAAACAATCGCTATGCTATAAATGAGACCTGTGCTGAAACAAGCAACTAACATAGACAATCACCCACAAAACCCAACACAAAACAGGCTACCTAAATATGGTTCCCAATCAGAGACAATGACTAACACCTGCCTCTGATTGAGAACAGGCCCAAACACAGAAACAGACAAACTAGACATCCAACATAGAATGCCCACTCAGATCACACCCTGACCAAACAAACATAGAAACATACAAAGCAAACTATGGTCAGGGTGTGACATCGTGACGGCACTCACTTAAAGACATTGTGTTTGAAACACAAATAAATTAATGATTAATAATAAAGTTAATGATAAACCAATCTAAAAAAAGAAACAATTTTGCTTAAAGGGGATGGATCATGGATGCTATCAAGTTTACTATTGTTTTGTGCTGCATTTAATTTCACTGCTGCTTCAGGTCTAGTATTCTTCCACCATGTTGCTTTCTTCCATGTTTTCACAATATATGACAAATCAATAGCAAATTATCTGTCTGGGGTCTGGAGGAGTAGCCAGTTTTCAGATGAGGCCCATTCAGATGAACCCCATCCATGAGGTTGTTTTCCACTGACAATTTGCACACCAGATGCTCAGTCAAGAGGATCTCCTCAATCCCTCAATCTCTACAAGGCATGCCCTGTCAATCGTCATGTTCCAGATAATAAGACAGATCGCCCCTTTGCAATAGCTACAAGGTTTTGCTCCCAAGTCTGAGAAAAGTCCCAGCAAAACACATAGATAATAAGGCTCAGCTGCTTTTGTATCCGATGAACAGGAAAGAACATCACCCAAAGAACATTATGCTTGGCCTTAGATTTGAATCTAGCATGTCTCTCCCTATATACTGTACTTGAAATCATTGGCCAAAATTGATAACTAGTCACTTTAATAATGGCACTTTAATAATGTTTACATATCTTGCATTACTCATCTCATATGTATATACTGCATTTTATACCATCTATTGCATCTTGCCTGTGCCGCTCGGTCATTGCTCATCCATATATTTCTATGTATATATTCTTATTCCATGCCTTTACTTAGATTTGTGTGTATTAGGTAGTTGTTGTGGAATTGTTAGATTACTTGTTAGATATTGCTGCACTGTTGGAACTAGAAGCACAAGCATTTCACTACACTCACAATAACATCTGCTAACCATGTGTATGTTAGCAATACATTTTGATTTGATTTGATTCTGAAAGAAGTCATCAGAGTTAATCATTTTCTGTACAAGCTATAAACTAGAATTACTTATTTGATTAACAAACAAATAAGGATGTTTTTAAAGACTGGTTAGATTCTTGTTCTAATTTTTAAACCCTTGCTAATTCTATATTCTATGTTGCCGGTAATAAGACAATATTACCACCAATAAACACCTAAATTAAGTATTGCAAGAGTAAACATACTGAGTCGCACACAGTTCATATAAAGCAAATCATTAGCATGACCGTCTTATTAATCGCAAAAATTGTACTCACCATTTTTGTCTGCACAGTGAAATATCTGGAAATAAAAATAAATAATTAAATCAACTAATCTACATAATTGATGTTTAAAGCTAGAATCCTTAGATTCAACATCCATTTTTGGAATTATAAATGTATGATAAATACTAATTCATTCTTGAAGAATATAACTTATAAATGGTTCATGAGCTTAGTTCAACTGTCATACCCGATCAGAACCCAAAATATAAGCTTATTTTACTCCAATATTTGTAAACAATGTAAACGTAAACAAACATTTACACTTGTGTGTATAAGGTAGTTGTTGAAATTGTTAGGTTATATTACTTGTTAGATATTACTGCATGGTCGGAACTAGAAGCACAAGCATTTCGCTACACTCGCATTAACCTCTTCTAACCATGTGTATATGACAAATAACATTTGATTATATTTTGACATTGTACAGCTTCAAAACATGGTTAAAACTGTAATGTTGAAATCATGGATGACCAGTCCTTGCATCCATAAATCTGTCTATGAAGTTGAGAGTGGTTACATTTATCCAGGCCCATCCCTCATCTTTTTACCGAAACAGAGGTGAACTACTTTCTTATTGTTTCAATTAAGGACTCTAGCTTCAAAGCTTCAAATAACAACATTGTGAAACAATAAAAGAGGCACAGACATTCAGGAAAACTGCACGGTGTGGAAAATTGGAAACAAAATAAAAGGGTGAGATTCTGCCTTGACACATCAACCAGGATGGGAAATAACATTAGGAAGACTATGTATTTATGAATCACAGACCATGTATAATACCATAATAGATGTTTGGGCATACTGCATTGGTGCACAATATAACAGTAAAGATTAACTATAACATCTGCAAGCATTTTTTATATCTGAGAGAGAGGTAATCTCTGTAAATGATAAACAATTACATATATGTTTACCAGGATGCAGATCAGGAGGAAAGTTGGTCATTTGCCAGGCAAATTATTCTTGGTTATTTGAGAAACATTGGTTACTTGCCAGGCAAAACTGTAATCTAGCTGTTCCGGAAAAGGTTGCTTAGGCACAAATATTTGCACAAATGAGAGGGGAATGTCTTAACACACAAGTACAATTAGGCACTTTCACAGTCTTCAAGTGGTATGTGAGTGACACCTTGTCCAATAAATTCATCACTGTATCCATTGGATGCAAGAAGGATCTTGCACCCAATCAGTACAAAATCCTTTCAAAGACCTACATTCTTAGAAAAATGGATTCCAAAAGGGTTCTTTGCGGAGGGATAGGGTTCTAACAAGAACCCTTTTAATTTGAAAAAATATTTTTGGAAGACGAGGGTTCTTTGTAAGGCAAAGGGTTATACCTAGAACCCTTTTCATCCTAAGAACTGTTTTTGGAAGAAAGGGTTATTTAATATTTGGGAGGAGAGAATCAAATCATATTGTATTGGTCACATACACATATAGACATACACATACACACCCGATTCTTTGAAAGGCAAGAAGGTTTTATTTTAATCATTTATTTGAAATAATCCCTGAGCATTAGTATTTACCTCATGGTTTAAACTTTACTCTATTTAGTTATTTATTTAACCTTTATTTGACTACGCAAGTCAGTTAAGAACAAAATCTTATTTATAATGACGGCCTACCCCTACCAAACCCGGACAATGCTAGGCCAATTGTGCGCCACTCTATGGGACTCCCAATCACGGACGGATGTGATACAGCCTGGACTCGAAAAGGGGCCATAGTGACAACTCTTTCACTGAGATTAAGTGCCTTAGACCACTGCGTCCATGTGTGTGTGTTAACTATTTAACTGTACTAGAATGCCGTTTCCAGCTACAATAGTCATTTACAACATTAACAATGTCTACACTGTATTTCTGATAAATATGATGTTATTTTAATGGACAAAAATAAATAAATATTTCAAAAACAAGGACATTTCTAAGTGACCCCAAACTTTGAATGGTAGTACATACACCAGTCAAACGTTTGGACACACCTACTCTACTCATTCAAGGGTTTTTCTTTATTTTTACTAATTTCTACATTGTAGAATAATAGTATAGAATATCGGTATCTGGGTTTTTCTGGCAAGGAAAATATTGGATATCGGTATCGGCCAAAAATGTCATATCGGTGCATCACTAGTTTTTCAGCTGTGCTAACATAATTGCAAAAAGGTTTTCTAAAGATCAATTAGCCTTTTAAAATGACAAACTTGGATTAGCTAACACAACGTGCCATTGGAACACAGGAGTGATGGTTGCTGATCGAGAGCACAATCGAGAGCATCCTGTCGGGCTGTATCACCGCCTGGTACGGCAACTGCTCCGCCCACAACCGTAAGGCTCTCCAGAGGGTAGTGAGGTCTGCACAACGCATCACCGGGGGGCAAACTACATGCCCTACAGGACACCTACACCACCGATGTCACAGGAAGGCCATAAAGATCATCAAGGACAACAACCACCCGAGCCACTGCCTGTACACCCTGCTATCAACCAGAAGGTGAGGTCAGTACAGGTGCATCAAAGCAGGGACCGAGAGACTTTAAAAACGGCTTCTATCTCAAGGCCATCAGACTGTTAAACAGCCATCACTAACATTGAGTGGCTGCTGCCAACATACTGACTCAACTCCAGCCACTGGAAAATATACAGTATGTATATACTGTACTCTATATCATCCACTGCATCTTGCCTATGCCGTTCTATACCATCACTCATTCATATATTTTTATGTACATATTCTTATTCATTCCTTTACACTTGTGTGTATAAGGTAATTGTTGTGAAATTGTTAGGTTAGATTACTCATTGGATATTACTGCATTGTTGGAACTAGAAGCACAAGCATTTCGCTACACTCGCATTAACATCTGTTAACCATGTGTATGTGACAAATCAAATTAGATTTGATTTGATAATGGGCCTCTGTACGCCTATGTCGATATTGCAAAAGAAACTGCCGTTTCCAGCTACAATAGTCATTTACAACATTAACAATGTCTACACTGTATTTCTGATAAATATGTTATTTTAATGGACAAAAATAAATAGATATTTCAAAAACAAGGACATTTCTAAGTGACCCCAAACTTTGAATGGTAGTACATACTCATTCAAGGGTTTTTCTTTATTTTTACTCATTTCTACATTGTAGAATAATAGAGAAGACATTAAAACTATTAAATAACACATTTTGAATCATGTAGTAACCAAATAAGTGTAAAACAAATCTAAATATATTATAGATTTTAGATTCTTCTAAGTAGCCACCCTTTGCATTGATGACAGCTTTGCACACTCTTGGCATTCTCTCAACCAGCTTCACCTGGAATGCTTTTCCAACAATCTTGAAGGATTTCCCACATATGCTGAGCACTTGTTGGCTGCTTTTCCTTCACTCTGCGGTCCGACTCATCCCAAACCATCTCAATTTGGTTGAGGTCGGGGGATTGTGGAAGCCAGGTCGTCTGATGCAGCACTCCATCACTCTCCTTCTTGGTCAAATAGCCCTTACATATCCTGGAGTTGTGTTGGGTCATTGTCCACTTGAAAAACAAATGATATTCCCACTAAGCACAAACATGATGGGATGGCGTATCGCTGCAGAATGCTGTGGTAGCCATTTTGGTTAAGTGTCCCTTGGATTCTAAATAAGTCACAGACAGTGTCAACAGAAAAGCACCCCATAACACATCCTCCTCCATGCTTTACGGTAGGAAATACACATGCAGACATCATTCGTTCACCCACACAGCGTCTCACAAAGACATAGCAGTTGAAACCAAAAATCTCTCATTTGGACTGCAGACCGAAGGACAAATTTCCACCGGTCTAATGTCCATTGCTTGTGTTTCTTGGCCCAAGCAAGTCTCTTCTTATTATTGGTGTTCTTTAGTAGTGGTTTCTTTGCAGCAATTCAACCATGAAGGCCTGATTCAGAGTCTCCTCTGAACAGCAGATGTTGAGATGTGTCTGTTACTTGAACTCTGTGAAGCATTTATTTGGAGTGAAATTTCTGAGGCTGGTAACTCTAATGAACTTATCCTCTGCAGCAGAGGTAACACTGGGTCTTCCATTCCTGTGGCAGTCTTCATGAGAGTCAGTTTCATCATTAAACATTCTTGAAATGTTCCGTATTGACTGACCTTCATGTCTTAAAGTAATGATGGACAGTCATTTCTTTTTGCTTATTTTTGCTATTTTTGCCATAATATGAACTTGGTCTTTTACCAAATAGGTCTATCTTCATACCCCCCTACCTTGTCACAACACAACTGATTGTCTCAAACGCATTAAGAAGGAAAGAAATTCCACAAATTAACTTTTAAGTAGGCACACCTGTTAATTGAAATGCATTCCAGGTGACTATGTCATGAAGCTGGTTGATAGAATGTCAAGAGTGAGCAAAGCTGTCATCAAGGCAAAGGGTGGCTATTTGAAGAATCTCAATATAAAATATATTTTGATTTGTTTATCCCTTTTTTGGTTACTATATGATTCCATATGTGTTATTTCATTGTTCTGATGTTTTCATTATTATTCTACAATGTAGAAAATAGTTTAAAAAAAAAAAAACTTGAATGAGTAGGTGTTCTAAAACTTTTGACCTGTAATGTATGTTTTGAAATAGTCACACAAATAAGCATGCGATGTTTGCCTCAATCAATTCACAATTTATAATATATTACTTCACAAGTGATATGCTAATATATGCTACCCATCACACTATTCTTGATTTAATATTGTCTTTAAATATACTAAATAATATATGTGTGACATTTTTTAAATTTGGAATAGACCATTATCATGCACCTGTCTGGAAACAGAGGAAAAAAATACATGTCATCTATGCACTTAAATAGCAAATGGAGAATGCTTTTCCTGTGGATAATTTTCATGCCATCCAGGTAGGCTATACTCCTGTTTTAAATAGAAGCCATGTGCTTAATATTAGGAAGGTTGAGAAATAAATACATTAGGCCTAGCATATAGAAAGCTGATGGGATCATCCTCATTTTAAGAGGCCATCACACTGTTTTCTCACACAATTGCATAGCCTATAGAAATGTTGCGCAACATGAGCTCATTTGCTCTTATGAAGTGTTTGATTCGTTTTTCAAATACATTTGCATTGACGTCAGAGTGATTAAAGGGACAATAGAGTGCTGAGTCCAGTTAACAAGTTTGGTAGGCTACTAATGACCATCAGCAGCATCAGAGCTTGGAGAAGCCTAATTACCGTGACTAAACGGTCACATGGAATTTAACTGCCATCATGACTCCTGACCATTGGTGTGGTACTAATACGGTCACTGTAACAGCCTTATGCATAACCAAAGCATTTCTGGACAAACTGTCAGAAACAGTCTCAGGGAAGCTCATCTGCGTGTTCATTGTCCTCACCAGGGTCTTTATCTGACTGCTGTTTGGCGTTGTAACAGACTTCAGTGGGCAAATGCTCACCTTCGACTGCCACTGGCATGCTGGAAAAGCTTGCTCTTCATGGATTAATCGCATCTTCAACTATACCAGGAAGATGGGCAAGCGGTTTGCTGATGTCAACGGTGTGAACAGGGTGCTCCATGGTGGTGGTGGGATTATGATATGAGCAGACATAAGCTACGGACAATGAAAACAATTGCATTTTATCTATGGCAATTTGAATGCACAGAGATACCATGAAGAGATCCTGGGGCCCATTGTCCTGCCATTCATCCGCCATCATCTCATGTTTCAGCATGATAATGCACAGCCATGTCGCAAGGATCTGTGCACAATTCCTGGAAGCTGAAAATGTCTTCCAATTCCCACCAATATCCAGCAACTTCTTTGCACAGCCATTGAAGAGGAGTGGGACAACATTCCACAAGCCACAATCAACAGCCTGACCAACTCTATGCAAAGGAGATGTGTCACCACTGCTTGAGGCAAATGATGGTCACACCAGATACTGACTGACTGGTTTTCTGATTTTCCCTACCTTTTTTTAAGGTATCTGTGACCAACAGATGCATATCTGTATTCCCAGTCATGGAAAATCCATAGATTAGGGCCTAATGAATTCATTTAAATTGACTGATTTCCTTATATTTCCTTAACTGTAACTCATTAAAATCTTTGAAATTGTTGCATATTGCGTTCATGTTTTTTGTTCAGTGTATATGTCGCAAGTGAAAGCCTTGGGTGAAAGCCTCAGACTTAGGAAAAAATTTTATTTTTATTCTATGAATTTTATTTGACTATATCAAGTCTGTTTTATACCAAGTATACTTTTTTTTAAAGAATGTCTTCGGTGGGGTAATTGGTATTCTAAAGAGGTTAATTTTACCTGCAAGATTTATGCTGAGTAATGGAATAAAGTTATATTTATATATTTTTTGTCACTCATTAATCATCCTAAGTATCCACTTAAAGGATCGCTGTAGATCGTGAGTTATTATTTTTAATTTTTTCCTATTGTCATTATTTCATGTTTTTTCCACATTAATTTTATAACCTGAGATTTTTTTTGTATTCTGAAAATAGCAAAGGGGGCATTGAGTTTTCAATATTTGTCAGGTACACTACAATACCAAAAGTATGTGGACACCTGCTCATTGAACATCTCATTCCAAAGTCATGGGCATTAATATGGAGTTTGCTGCTAAAACAGCCTCCACTCTTCTGGGAAGGCTTTCCAGTAGATGTTGAAACATTGCTTGCTTCCTTTCAGCCACGAGCACTGATGTTGGGCGATTAGACCAGGCTCGCAGTCGGCATTCCAATTCATCCCAAAGGTATTTGATGGGGTTGAGGTCAGGGCTCTGTGCAAGCCAGTCAAGTTCTTCCATTCCGGTCTCGACAAACCATTTCTGTATGGACCTCACTTTGTGGACGGAGGCATTGTCATGCTGAAACAGGAAAGGGCCTTCTCCAAACTGTTGCCACAAAGTTAGAAGCACAGAATCTTCTAGAATGTAATTGTATGCTGTAGCGTTAAGATTGCTCTTCACTGGAACTAAGGGGGTCTTGCCCGAACCATGAAAAAAAGCCACAGACCATTATTCCTCCTCCACCAAACGTTACAGCTGGCACTATGCATTCGGACAGATAGCGTTCTCCTGGCATCCGCCAAACCCAGATTTGTCCATTAGACTGCCAGATGGTGAAGCGTGATTCATCAGTACAGAGAATGTGTTTCTACTGCTCTAACTTCAAATGGCGGCAAGCTTTACACCACTCCAGCCGACGCTTTGCATTGTGCACGGTGATCTTAGGCTTGTGTACGGCTGCTCGGCCATGGAAACCCATTTCATGAAGCTCCCAAAGAACAGCTCTTGTGCTGACGTTGCTTTCAGATGCAGTTTGGAACTCGGTAGTGAGTGTTGCAACCGAGGATAGATGATATTTACGGCATTCACACTTCAGCACTCAGCGGTCCCGTTCTGTGAGCCCTACTACTTCGTGGCTGAGCCGGTGTTGCTCCTAGATGTTTCCACTTCACATTAACAGCACTTATAGTTGATTGGGACAGCTCTAGCAGGGCAGAAATTTGACGAACTGACTTGTTAGAAAGGTGGCATCCTATGAAGTTGCAAGTCACTGAGCTCTTCAGTAAGGCCATTCTACTGCCAATGTTTGGCTATGGAGATTGCATGGTGGTGTGCTTGATTTTATACAACTGTCAGCAGTGGGTGTGGCAATAATACCCTAATCCACTCATTTGAAGGGGTGTCCACATACTTTTGTATACACAATTGAAGTCGGAAGTTTCCATACACTTAGGTTGGAGTCATTAAAACTAGTTTTTCAACCACTCCACAAATTTCTTGTTAGCATACTATAGTTTTGGCAAGTCGGTTAGGACATCTACTTTGTGCATGACACAAGTCATTTTACCAACAATTGTTTACAGACAGATTATTTCACTTCTAATTCACTGTATTACAATTCCAGTGGGTCAGAAGTTAACATACACTAAGTTGACTGTGTCTTTAAACAGCTTGGAAAATTCCAGAAAAGGATGTAATGGCTTTAGATGCTTCTGATAGGCTCATTGACATCATTTGAGTCAATTGGAGGTGTACCTGTGGATGTATTTCAAGGCCAACCTTCAAACTCAGTGCCTCATTTCTTGATCATGTGAAAATCAAAAGAAATCAGCCAAGACCTCAGAAAAAATGTGTAGACCTCCACAAGTCTGGTTCATCCTTGGGAGCAATTTCCAAACGCCTGAAGGTACCATATTCATCTGTACAAACAGTAGTATGCAAGTATAAACACCATGGGACCACTCAGCCGCAATACCGCTCAGGAAGGAGACGCGTTCTGTCTCCTAGAGATGAACATACTTTGGTGCGAAAAGTGCCAATCAATCCCAGAATAACAGAAAAGGAACTTGTGAAGATGCTGGAGGAAACAGGTACAAAAGTATCTATAGCCACAGTAAAACGAGTCCTATTTATCGACATAACCTGAAAGGCCGCTCAGCAAGGAAGAAGAAGCCACTGCTCCAAAACCACTATAAAAAATCCAGACTACGGTTTGCAACTGCATATGGGGACAAAGATTGTGCTTTTTGGAGAAATGTCCTCTAGTCTGATGAAACAAAAATGGAACGGTTTGGCCTTAATGACCATCGTTATGTTTGGAGGAAAAAGGGGGAAGCTTGCAAGCCGAAGAATACCATCCCAACCGTGAAGCATGGGGGTTGGCAGCATCATGTTGTGGGGGTGCTTTGCTGCAGGAGGGATTGGTGCTGGTGCACTTCACACAAAATAGATGGCATCATGAGGGAGGAAAATTACGTGGATATATTGAAGCTACATCTCAAGACCTCAGTCAGGAAGTTAAAGCTTGGTCGCAAATGGGTCTTCCAAATGGACCTCAAGCATACTTCCAAAGTTGTGGCAAAATGGCTTAAGGACAACAAAGTCAAGGTATTGGAGTGGCAATCACAAAGCCCTTACCTAAATCCTATAGAAAATTTGAGGGCAGAACTGAAAAAGCTTGCAAGGAGGCCTAAAAACCTGATTCCGTTACACCAACTCTGTCAGGAGGTATGGGCAATAATTCACCCAATTTATTGTGGGAAGCTTGTGGAAGGCTACCCAAAACGTTTGACCCAAGTTAAACAATTTAAAGGCAATGCTAGCAAATACTAATTGAGTGTATGTAAACTTCTGACCCACTGGGAATGTGATGAAAGAAATACAACTGAAAAGAAACATTCTCTCTAATAATCATATGACATTTCACATTCTTAAAATGAAGTGGTGATCCTAACTGACCTAGGACAGGGAAGTTTTACTTGGATTAAATGTCAGGAATTGTGACAAACTGAGTTTAAATTGATTTGGCGAAGGTGTATGTAAACTTCTGACTTCAACTGTATATCAGGACATCTTCTGCTACTACGTTTTCTGCGTTCAACTAATGTCAGGGTTGTATCTGGAACTTCATATTGAAGTTTGGAATATACTATTCCAATCTATCTGACAGTCATATTGTATCTACACAAAACATTTCTATCCAAACATTCTTTAAATGTCCTTTCTCCTGAAATTCCATTGCCCCAGGTGTACATTATCAAGTCAAACCAAATAACCAATGATATTTTGTACATATAACTGTAAATAAATTGTGATGTTCAGTTATTGCATGACTCTCAATATGCCAATGAAAAGGTTGAAGGCTGCAATAAATGTATGATACCTGAAAATACAATAAAATATAAATTCAAGACATTTAAGAAAATGCAAACAGCAAGTTGGATGTTTAGCAAAAACAACTTCAAACCTCTTTGTCCATCTGAGGGTAAGTGTTCTTGTTTCAGAAACACACTATACCATCTTTAAAGGGATAGTTTACTCAGAATACAAAACTAACATGATTTTCCACCTACCTTAGCTGTAGTTATTTATGAAGGAATATTTACTTACCTTTCCTCACTTAATAAGTCATATGTCTTTACTGTTAGCATTCTCAGGAACAGTAAAATTAAATTGTTCCCATGTTTCCCCGACTGTGAATCTGTCTAAGGTGTTCCTAATGTTTGTACACTCAGTGTATACCCATTGCTATACACCATAAGCCCCCAGTTTGTGTCTCAGGAAAAAAAGAAAGCTTTGGGAGGGAAAATGCATTCAAAGTCAACTGAAGTTCTTGAATTTAAACACACCCTGGCTTTGTTAGACCAGGGATCAAATACAAATGGCTTATTACCTGTGCATTAATTAATATTAGTTCAAATGAGGGAAGACTATGAAAAAACACCCCATATGTTTATCCAGATAAAAGCAAGTTAAAGTCGATTGATGCACTGGTGTGTAAATCTAAGTTACATAACAAAAAATCCCCATCCAAATTGGTCAGTTTTAGCTAGAGATATCTTTTTTTTTTTATTGAATGGGTTTCAATCCACTTTTATTTGCCAGTGTCACACTTCCGCATCTGTGGTGAAAGGTGGCAGAGAGTGGGTGTTTGTCAGACCATCAGACATCGCGAAAATGGGTCTTCTCACGAAAACATCTGTAGTAACATCTGTATCGTCCGAACGGTTTGACCTACAAACTAATGTTGAAAGGGGAGATTCTCACAAACAGGATGGTGTTCTCCGTTTTTCACAAGTGTCATGGAAACCGGTACCAGTTTAAAAAAATTAATTGAAGTATGGAGGCAGTTTTGTGCCTACCCCAAAAAAGGGGTTAAATATGTGTAAAATAAATACTAAAATAATCCCGAGCTTTCTTATATGTCCTAGATATAGGACAGACAATTCAAAACCTTGTTTCTTGTGATTCATTTTTTTCTGTATTTTTTCCCATCCCCCCTCCCCACCCCCAACATCTTAGACTCTAGGGAATGAATGCAGAGTTTTCTATGATTCTACATTGTCTTTAGCCAAAATAATTGAATTTCGCTGCCAGGTTCGGATGTAGGACCTAGCCATTCTTCATTTAACTCACAATGTCTTTAAATATAGTGCACTTTTCCTGTTTCATAGTAGACAAGTTTAAGGATACTGGTTCATGGCCATGAATGACCAACAGCCATTCAAATACAGATTGACCCCAACCCTAGTGGGCACAGAATGAAATTCAGACAAGGCCAATGTTGTACCCAGTATTATGTCACTAGAGGACGCTCTAGACTAGGAATTATTATTTCTTGGTAAGAAGTTTCAACAGACACTTTTCCAATAACTATTTAGCCATTAGCTTATCACCCATGTCAAAATAATGAAGATAGTAAAATATAAAACCTGGTGTTCAAGAAGCTGGCCATGATTGTCTGCTATAAATCACAAAACGAAAACATTTAGTCAAATGTACAGGACACTACCGTTCAAAAGTTTGGGGTCACTTAGAAATGTCCTTGTTTTTTAAAGAAAAGCATCCATTAAAATAACGTAAAATTGATCAGAAATACAGTGTAGACATTTTTAATGTTGTGAATTACTATTTTAGCTGGAAACCGCAGATTTTTAATGAAACTAGGGTATGGCTTTTAGAGCTAATGCTTTTTTTTGTAAACAAATGCACATAATCTGAAGTGTGGTGGCCTACAAAAACCAGAAAAACTACATGAGATCTTGTTTCTTTAAACCAGAAACGGAAGAGGAAGCAAGACACCCTACTCAAAAAGTTTTTTTTCTGGTTCAATGAAAGTCGATGAACTAAATAGACCAGACCCAGCTGCTTTGCATTGGTGTCTAGGGGTTAAGTAGATCGGAACTGACAATTTTTTTCTAATGGTCAACAGCCTGAGTGAACTTCATATTTCCACCATCTTTGACCATATTATACACACCACCTCTGAGAAGCCAGCAAGAAAAAGCAAGACCAAGCAAGAATAAGACCGTGACCTCTGCGATTTCCTTTCAAAATAAAAGTCCTGCAATGAAGATGGTGTGAAATAAAACAAATGGTCAACATTTTTTTACATTTTATTTGAAAATGTTAGCAGATTTAGATTTTTTTTTGTTAATAACCTTAGTGGCACAATTAATATTATATCATTGACAATATCGTTTGACTACTAGATAGTTATTATGATAACAACAGTATTACAATATGAAAAACATACTGCATTTAAGCTGATTGGCCGCTGTCTTTCCATTTGGAAAGTATATGTGCTCCTGAGTAGACTGGACCCACCTTTTACTTCGACACAACATACAGGCAATTATGTACAGTCCAATAAATGATAGGAGTACATACACAAAACATTTTTTTATAAATAAAAAAATCACAAGATTTATTATAGAAATACATTTAATTATTTAATTATTAGTTTGTATGATAATTACTATAACATATATAGATAATTGTGCACATTTTCCATCATTTTGCCCTATTTATTAATTTATCATCTGAATGAGCTCTACCACAGAAAAGCCAGAGACAGCGAGACACCTCGATGAGACCTGCCTCCCAGACTTTCTCTTCTCGCTTGACTACTCAAGCCATGAACTTTCTAATGACTGTCCATCTCATGATGTTGTGGTGTTGTTTTTCTAAATTACATGTATTTTTGTGTGCTTTGAGATGATTTGAAAAGCACTATATAAATTGAATAAATTATTATTATTTATATGGCTAATTCCAAAAATCCGTCAGCAGGAAGTTCCTAGTTATTCTTGCCTGCTTCACAACGGTATACACGCCCTTCTTCGGATATTGCATTGCTTTTGCGGAGCTAAACAGGCTGCGGACCGTTATAATGTAGGCTGTCGATCAATGTTTCGATTAGGCTACAGCTAAGAAACCCATTTTGGCCATACGATTGTTTAAGCTATGTTATAATTTCTGGCATTTATTTCAGCATCTCAAACGTGAATACGGAGGAGTTTTACCAAACCTCCACGCAGCACCCGGTATGAACCGGTTTGGGTGATGCGCGAACTCGTGGTACTCCCCCCTTTTGACTTGCAGTGTATCACAGCATCCGCGCGCCCTCGTTGGTCACACCCCTATGTTAAGTCAAGCATTCTCATCCGCACACATGCCTTGCGAGCCTCCGCAGCATCAGCCTCCTGATTGGACAATAACCCCGGGTACATTCGTTCTCGTCCGGCGCCCCGGGGTTTATTTTAGAACCAATCCAATTGTCTAAAATACACGAACTTGGCCCATTCAGTGTCATGAGTGAGCTAAAACGAATGCACCTATCAATGCACCCGTTGGTTGACAAGCTGCGATTGGTCGGTATGATGACATAAACTCGATTATCATTCTCCATCTATTTTCGGGGAACGCGGACAATTTTGTTGTAAACGAAGCGCGTGCTTGAAGAAATACGCAGAACTGGAAACAAACGTGCACCTTTTCAGCACCCGATCCTCGTGGATAGCCGTACAGGTCCATTCTGCCAACAGCTAATCAATCAGACCAAACAAGCGTGGGTATACAAGCAGCAACCTTCTTTTTTTCGATAATCATACAGCTACCACAATTGTGTTATTCAGCCAAGCGGCTGCCGCGTTCACTGGATAGCAGGCCTAGCTGTTGAATTCGATGAGCGGAGAATTCGAAGCAATACTGCACACGCTTTGTTTGCCCTAAAGGGCTGCAAGTGCAAGGAGCCATAGCTAATAGTGCTACAAGTATTGTTGCTGATATAGATGAGAACGCCCTTATAAACAGTGTAGTGGAGTTACACCGCTTTTGTCTTGTGGTGCTTATGATTCAGCGGGATGTTGGATCGGATGGGACCAGGAATAACGGCCTGCAAATGAAGGGACGCAAGTAGAAATCGAGTAATTAGTCGACTCCATTTAAACGAACAGACTCAATCGTGGTATTTGCTTTTCCCCCTCCACATTGCTTGTTCGTGTAGCTGCACTCTATTGTGTGAGCATCTTTATTATTCCCTTCGCTCTGACCAGGATCCTGCTCGCTCGCCCGCCGCCCCCTCGGCCACAGCTGTGTATTAACTCCAATTTTTTTTAATCGGCACGACACAGTTCGATATAAACATGTGTTCTCGAGTTTGGTTTGTGACCGACCGGCGTATCCATCAGGAGTATCCGCAAGTTCAGATCCTTCGGGCTCTGAAACAGCGATGCTCCGAGGAGGATGTTGAATTCCGCTCTCTTCTCATGGACCAAATCGTGCTCACCATCAGCGAGGGACAATTAGGCAAGTATCACTAGATTTGAAGTTGTACATACACTACCGTAAGACAATAGTCATTATATAGTTATACGATTTACTGTTTTGAATTGGGGTTGAATCGTGTATTTTTGTTGTCTATTATTGGATGTGTTTCAGTGTTACGTTAGTGTATCCACTATCCAAGTTTTGCAGTAGACTGTATTGTTCAGCAAGCAGCACACACACAGTTTCCCAGCGCGAGCTGCTGGTTAGCTAGCTAACAGTGTGACGGTGACCGCCTAACCTAGTTTCCAGACAGCCTTGAGTTTTCACTCACACAGGGATACTGCATGAATGATGCCAAGGCAAAACAATAGCTACATGGAATAGCTACTTTATCAAATAGGAAATATGCGTAGGAGTAAACACTGCGATAATATTGGCTATATACAAAGCCTTAACTCCACGATACCAAATCCGGAGGTGAGATGTACAGTACTTTGCTAGCTACATAGCTATCTATGTACAGTAGGCCGTAGAATAATTGGCCAGCTAACGTTATGCTAGATAGTTGTTGTGAACAGCGCATCGCAATACAAAGAGAGTGGCTAGCTAGCAATGTAGGCTAGGGCTATACAGGCTATTCTTCATGGGCCAGCAAAGCTATGCTAACACTCACCCGAATTAGACGGAAGCATTTAAGCTGTAACTTTAGCAGAGGACGTAGTGCACTTTTCAATGATTTGTAATTAGCTAAGTGACGTTTGTAGTGGGTTTAGCTAGCTTGATTGTTTAATTCTTAGCTGCCTTCTCTTTTGTCATGCACGCGCCAACAATTGCTAATAAATAGTCGAAATTGGGTTTGTTACGAGGCATTTGCATGCAGGGACAACAGAGGCATCATAACACAGACTGGAGCGCTGGTGGAACAAGTAAAACAATAGTTACAAGTTTATCACATTAACTGATAATAAAACAAACTATTGGGCATCATTAATATAAGCAGTTTAGCATACACAAAGTAATTTATGCTTTTATTCTTTGAATTTTGGGGCTCCCGAATGGTGCAGCGGTCTAAGGCACTGCATCTAAGTGCTAGAGGTGTCACTACAGACCCTGGTTTGATCCCGGGCTGTATCACAACCGGCCATGATCGGGAGTCCTATAGGGCGGCACACAATTGACTTGCCTAGTTAAATAAATAATCAAATAAATGTGTTTTAGGTGAACAATGTGGAAAGGTAAATGGTTGGAGTCTTTTTTGGACAAGAATATTAGAATCCTTGTCCAAAAAACGGGCTTTAATTGTCATATCCTGGGTTGGTTGATTCAATGAGCTTTGTTTGATTTGTAGCTATGAAGGTTCATATTGGAAGAACAAGAGACCCTTGGAATTTTGTAGTGAGACATGAGCTTGGGAGGGGGGCATTTAGCTCAATGAAGTGGCAGGCTGTTTTATAGCACATCTTACATGTTGGCATTGACTGGAGAGGGGGAGGGGGCAAGCTGACTCAGACCTGGAGGTGGGGGGGGGGGCTGTCTCTTTTGAAATGTGAGATTGGGAACGGCATCCAAATCCAGAAGCCTTTTCTTCACCTGTAATGGAGCACGTCCAATCTGTTAACCAGTGTACTCTCTCCTAATCCTCCACGTAGGCTACGTGTCGATTGTGCTACTCTACAACAGTTTAAACGAGATAGGCTAGCGATGTACACAACCTACATCACTTATCTTACAAAAATGGTGTTAAAGTCAAAACTACTCAGTTTGTCATTGGCCCATGCTCTTCGCAAGGAGTCAGACACCCACTTCAACAATGGCCTAATTGGTAGATAGTCTTCAATGCTGGATAATCTGTGAGAAACCCAGGAGGAAGGGAGGGTAGAACTATTGGCCTAGATAGGTAGATAAATAGACAGCTGTCTAGGTTAGCCAGAGTTACAACTGGAGCAGGGTTGTGTCCTGTAGGGCCTGCCCTCTAATCCCAGCTGGCCCCAGATCTACATATATGGCTTTAGTCGTTAGTGTTGACATCACAGATTAACTGCCATTGGAGAGTTTGGCCATAATGGCAGCTTTAGGTCACACTAAACCATTTTTCGCACTAAGCCATTCAACCAATCCCATCAACCCTGTGAAACCCACAGTTCAGGTGGATCATTATGAGATTATTATCAAACTAAATTAAGTAGCAGAGAGAACAGTCTGTGGCTTGGGTGGCTGGAAACTTTGACAATGTTTTGGGCCTTCCTCTGACACTGACGTTGATAACGGAAGAATCTGGCCTTGACCCCACTGTCCTAGGGTGTCTCAGGGGGAGTTGGGATATGCAAAAAAAACACATTTACAAATAGGACAAATATTTGGAAATGGTACATATAGAAGCACCCACCAAATTATTATTATTATGTCCACTGCCAAACCCAATGGTCAGCCAAAGGAATCTCACATCCCATGATTCAGAAATAAAGAGTTGTGCACGAGGAAGACAGGTTATGAATTGATTAATGATTATTTGGCCTTCCTTGTGGAGGCCACACAAACACACTTGTCAATGCTAGACAAATATAACATGTCCATAATATTATAGAAAAGGCAATAGGACAGGATCTCATGAGCGATGGCCAATTTAACACATTGTGATTTTCCACCAGCAGTCATATGATGTGAGACAAGATGCATCATTAATAGACCAAGGATGGAATTCCCTATCTTTCTTTAATCCTAATCATGGCATCGAACACTGAGGAAAGACTCCCAATTGACGAACTATGCTGAACTATAACAGCTTTCCCATGTGGGCATATGAACACTTCTGCTTTTGGCAAGGCCGTTTTTGCTCAATTGTTTTAGCTTAAACTAAAATCATTTGATACATGGGAATAGCCTATTTCCCAAGACATTGTCAGCTGTAAAATCTTGTATTCAATGAAGGACAAACGTGCCTTGGAAATGGCAAAGAGCAATGTGCGAGGAAACATCAAGTTGCCTGAAGAATAGGTTCAGCTGGTTTTTAGAAGGGAACAGAGAAGTCAGTGTAGTATTCCACCTCTTTTTATTAGCCTATGGCTGAAGTTGAATGGATAGTTCACTTGTCTCCCAATATAGTGTCAGCATTCGGCTGTATTTAGCTTGGATAATGATCCCCATTGTCTGTATTTGGAAGTGAAATGCTTAGATTATAGGTTGATATGTGTTTAATCCTTCCTTTATGAACAGATATAGAAAGAAATAAGCTACTTTCATGTTATCTTTTTGTTTACAACACTTTTAGCCGATTTAATAAAGTGTTGAAGGGTATACTAAGGTCGTATGCTAGTTGACATGGCAGGTCAGGGAGAGATTATCAGTTTTTATGAGTTTCTTTTTTTTTATCTCGTGATGTAATAACGCCCTGGCGGTCAAAAGACTGATAATTCCTCTCCCACTGTAGCGAGCTGTGTCACGACAACTCATTTGCTTGCTCTCAAGTGATGGGAAAAGGTGCATTTGCATATTAGGACTCTGTATTTGGCAAAGCAGTTTACATAGTTCTAGATAGATATGAGGCTGCAGGGCATTAATGGTTATTATACCAAAGGAAACACTCACTACCTCATGGATGCTGTCCTCTCCAATCAATCAGACAGTGCATAGGCGAAGCCGTCCCTGTGTGTCACAAAACACATCTTAATGTCACTTCAAATCCTGCCTAAGAACACATGAGGCGTTGTTGTCAATACCAACCAGTTAGGATTGAAACCTGGCCCATGAAATTAAATGACATACACCGTACGCCATCAGCTGATGCATTGGTATGGTATTGGTTGGGTTACATTAGGGATGGGCAATTTTGATGGAGATAGGGGCCACAAAAAAGAGGCTCATGGTTCTGCGTACCCACATCCATACCCCTCCCCTTGCGAGCAAAACAGTCCTGCACACTTCCTTTGGTCCAGCTTGATCCTTGCTGACAGGGCCAGCAGCAGCACATTCAGTAGCAGCCTAATCACAGTGTGTGATTGAGGGCGTTTTCAGCTAAATAGACCTGAAGCACAATAAATAACCTCCTATAGCACATATTGTGATAAAGAACATCAACTGAGATGTTGATTATTATTGGAGATGAGTGAATCACATCGTAGTTCTAACAAGAGACAGACTCTTGCAAGGAATAACTCAATAGGTTATTCTCTAAATGATTGTATACAATTGCTTAATAGGCCCAGTCCCAACACATTTGAAATGCACCAATGCATGGTAATTTCTCACATAAACATTGCAAAAGTCCACACACCATCTGTCAACAGCTGAAAATGTGTAAGTATCGCAGTATCACAAGTATCAAAGTATCACAGTTTAATGTGTGTGTGTGTGTTTGTGTTTGTGTCGGCTACGTGGCTACGTGGCTGTGTTGTCGCTAGACAAGACAGACCAGTGTCCAGCCAGCCAGTCACCCACCCTTTCCCCAGAGGAAGTGGTGCCCGCCTGGCCCGTGCCAATGCTGTGGCCAGGGCTGGCAAAGCTCGTTGAGTGTTGGCATGTCAGCCCAGCCGTATTGTGACATCACGGCGGAATGCACAGAATGCCAGAGCGGGATGGGAGCCCCCCACTCAGCAGTTATGGAGCCAGTCAGCCCTGTCAGACACAACTAAAATAACACAGTTCAACACCCGTGGGGACGGAAGGCCCTGCACACGGAAAGATGACTGGTAGATTAGTTGGCCGTAAACATCATTTTGTCACTAGAGATTGGAAACACTATATGCCCGAATGGTCCTTCTGTCAAAGGGAATAGAGGGTTATAAGAACATTTTGTAAATGTTTTCAAAATGACTGTCTGACAGTACTATGAGCGCACTGGATGCGAACAGATTAATCAGGGTTTCTCCATGTGACCTGTGTAGTTGCCTTGGAAACCGACACAAGTGATGTGGACGCCGAATACTGTCTTGGCCAGTGTCCTTTGATACTTCATTGTAGCATGGCTCGCTCAACGGCTGCACAATCAAATCAGTATGAATGGGGGTGCAGTGAGTGAATTCCCCAATTGAATACTGAGAGTGAGAGGAGGGGGGGACAGGCAGGGTTATTCCTAAACAAACACTTTCCACTTCTGACTCATCCCCTGCCACATACATACACTTCTCCCCACCTCCCCTGCAGTTCTTTATGCATACATCTCCATCCTTTTCTATTGTCCTGCTGCATTTATCTCTGACCATCATTTGAACCAAAAATGTCCCATCTCCTTCCTTCTTTCTGTGACTTCTCAAGCATCAGGAGCCAGTATTTGAGAAGCATGTCACCTATTCTTTGTTTGTGTGCCTCCGACACTGACCTCTGTCAATCCAGTGTTGACGCTGTCTCTTTAGTGAGCGTAGATCTTAAGATGGCTGAAAAGCTGGTCACAGTGGAGCAAATAGTGAAGCGTCAGTGACAAGCCCCCCTTTTCCCTCCTCTCCTGCCCCTGCTTCTCCTCACGTCCCATCACCCCATCTGTCTCTCCCGCTGAGGTGCTGGGCCAAAGCACCTACTGCAAACCTTGCTGCACAGCACCTCTCCTTTTCATCCCTTCATCGAATGCTGCTCACTTTTTTGCTTTTCTTTCTATTCCACCATGTTGTGCTGTTGCTAATATTTCTCTGCATGTCTCCTTATTGTTGTTTTTACGGAATTAAAATGGTTGGTAGTAGGGCTAAATGAACTGTTAGTTGTAGAGGTCGACCGATTATGATATTTCAACGCCGATACCGATTATTGGAGGACCAAAAAAAGTTGGTATGGGTTAATCGGCCAATTTTTTTATTTTATATATATATATATATATTTTTTTATAATATTGACAATTACAACAATACTGAATGAACAATGAACACTTATTTTATCTTTATAATAATACAGAAATAAATAAATTTAGGCTCAAATAAATAATGAAACATGCTCAATTTGGTTTAGATAATGCAAAAACAGTGTTGGAGAAGAAAGTAAAAGTGCAATATGTGCCATGTAAAAAAGGTAATGTTTAAGTTCCTTGCTCAGAACATGAGAACATATGAAAGCTGGTGGTTCAATATTCCCAGTTAAGAAGTTTTAGGTTATATATATTATAGGAATTGTGACGTGTCGACTATTTCTCTCTATATCATTTTTATTTCCTATACCTTTGACCATTGAATGTTCTAATAGGCACTTTAGTATTGCCAGCCTAATCTCAGGAGTTGATAGGCTTGAAGTCATAAACCGCGTGTGAATCAAGCATGGCTAATAGCTGCTGGCAAACACAGTAAAGTTTGAATGAATGCTTACGAGCCTGCTGCCATCTACCACCGCTCAGTCAGACTGCTCTATCAAATCATAGACTTAATTTTAATATAATAAACACAGAAATACGAGCCTTTGGTCATTAATTTTTATAAGATAAGTTTAATGCTAGCTAGCAACTTACCTTGGCTCTTTGCTGCACTCACGTAACCGGTGGTCAGCCTGCCACGCAGTTTCCTCGTGGAATGCAATGTAATCGGCATAAATCGGCCATGTTAAAATCTCACAGTGAGAATGTAACCTTGAGCATAACAACGTTCAAACACGTAAACTATGTCAATATAAATACACATATGTATGCAATCTATAGATAGCTATTTATAGCCGCTCTCTTGTATACTTTAAACAAATTTGGTGCAAAATCTATCAGAGAATAGGTGCTGGTAGCACCTCTTGCGTGTATGATTGTAGAAAGCTCTTATGTGTATTTAGGTTCAGTCAATCTCCCAGGCTTAAGACTGGCTACATGAGTTATAAAACATGTTTGCAGGGTTGGTTCTGCATAGCTTGTTGAAATTGGGTGTTCTGGTGCCGCTCGGGCATTTTAAGGTATTTACTATAGATCTGATAGCTGAGAGATGTAGATGGTATCTATGGTTTTGTTTTAGATTTTTGTGTATTTTAATTAACTGTTTGTATTCTAATGTGTAAAATGCTGGGCATTTGTCTCAATGGGACTCCCTGTTGAAATAAAGGTACAATTAATGTGCTTATACCTTCCTATATTGGGAGAAAGCACTGAACTTTAAGCTGTATTAAGTATACTGCTGGGGATCTGTGCTCCTCTGGGGCGATGACTCTTGGCCTTGAGGTCAGAGAAGTTGGCAGTGCCACAGGGAGCATGTGGATGTGAGCAGGGTGTGATGTGAGTGACACGGGCCGGACCCAGTCCAACTGAAGCACTAACACCACTAGGCTACCCTGCCTGGACCCACACCTCTGCTACACAGGGCCAGCTCAGAGCTCACACATCCAGAGCAGCTCGATAATGACTGGCCCTGCGTCATTATCAAACACAGCAGGATCCACTCACAACTTGTCTAGGCCTACGTGTTGGTGCTGTGGGAACAGATTTCTGGGGTTGTTTGCGGGATGCTAATATGACACGGGAGGGACTGGTGGCACGAACGTTCTAAACAGACGCTATTTTTAGGTTGTCTGGTTGTTGTGCGATACATGCAAGCCACTGTAGCTACCAGAGTTGCTCTGCAAAATGTTATCAATGAAATATGTTCTCTTGACATTAGTGAAAGTGTAGACTGTTCATATGATTAATCAATAATATCCAATGATGTCTAGATGAAACTACCATAAAAATTAAATTAATAGCTAGGGCGTTTATTTACTTAAATCATTGAACACAATAGGCGCTTATTAGAGACAGGCTTCTATTTGAGCTAGGCATCTAATTCTTTAATGTGCACAGTTTTTACTAATTTGCATAGTTAATTGTTTAATTCCAGCCTTCACTTCCAGCATTTTAATACATTTCTTCATTTCGCGCACTAATGTGTTATCATTTACACGCGGTCATGTTTCTTTTGTATTAGTATGCCTCTAATAAAAAATATCAAACTTTTCTTGACCATAATTATTCTCCTCTTTGACTGTACATTTTTTGTCAATTCTTACTTCAAATCAAAATGTATTTGTCACATACAAGGTGTTTAGCAGATGTTGTTGCGGGTGTAGCGAAATGCTTGTGATATTAGTTCCCGACAATGCAGCAATATCTAACAAGTAATACCTAACAATTTCACAACAAATCCCAAATACACACTAATCTAAGTAAAGGAATGGAATTCAGAATATATAAATCTATGGATGAGCAATGTCAGAGCGGCATAGACTAAGATACAGTAGATAGTATAGAATACAGTATATACCTATGAGATGAGTAATGTAAGATATGTAAACATTGTTAAAGCGACCACAAAAGGGCGATCATCTGATTTCTAGGGTTCCGTACTTCCAAAGTTGTTGACGGTTTTTGTGCTTGCAAGTTAGCTAGCTGTTCTCAGCTGTTAGCAGCTAATGGCTAGCAGTTCTTACTGGCGATTAAAACAGATGATTTTTTTTATTTTTAAAGTCATTACTGAATTAAACCTTGTTTATTTGAAACAGTCTTTTATTTGATGAAAAGTGTGTCGTTGCCCGGCTAATAAAAAGGGACAATTTGAGACTGCATTTCATTTAAATCTTTACGGTATGTGAAATGTGACATTCGGAATATTTCACGCTAAAAACCTATGTTGTCTCTCTCTCTCCTCTCACTCTCTCTCATTCCCTCTCCAGGTCTGCGGGTCGAGCAGGAGGTGGTGACGTCCTACCCTCAGGTGGCGGTGGTGCGAGTCCCCACCCCCTGGGTGCAGTCGGACAGCGACATCACAGTGCTACGCCACCTGGAAAAGATGGGATGCCGGCTGGTCAACCGGCCCCAGGCCATCCTCAACTGCGTCAACAAGTTCTGGACCTTCCAGGAGCTGGCCGGCCATGGGGTCCCACTCCCTGACACCTTCTCCTACGGTGAGCTACTAAGCTTGGTCATATTATTCCTGATTCCTGAGCTTAGAAAATCCAGTGTATTAAGGGCAGGGACAATGAATTCGGTGTATTCTTGTATTGGATATATGCCAATCATGCTTTTGAATGCACTTGAGTTGGTCTGAGAGTGTCCTTACAAAGTTCTACAACCAGGATTAACTTAAGTCACCCAAGAGACCGGAGTCTGGTCGAGTGGGTAAGGTATGAAACACACAGAGAATCTCACTGCTGATAGACTGCAGAAAAGTACTTATCACAGTGGGAGGCCGTTCCTTCTCTTGCTTGAACAAAAGCGGTACCTGCTGTGGGCCGACCCGGTAGAGACGAACCTAGCAAGGCTCGTCAGTGGCCAAAAACTTGACTTTGATCCAATCAGAGAGCACAAACCCCACTTGGGGTAGCCAAAAAAATAAAATGAGAAAAGAGGGCATTTTCTCCGTAAATCCATGGTGAACCAGTCACACTACGTATGCAATGTAGGCTATGGGATGGGAAGTGCACAGACCCAATGCGCACAACACTAAATACTTCCTCCAAGCTAGCTAACCACAAAGCACTCCTTAGCTAGCTTGCCGTAGCCACGTGAAGTGGGGGCGCTGAGGGTGCTACAGCACCCCCTGACAAATCATTATAAATGAAAGAAAAACATATTTATTTTCAAAAAAGTAGTCCACTGGACCTTTATTAGCCCCCCCCAATGTCTCAGCACCCCTCTTCACACGGCCATGTAGCTAGCAAATATGCTAACACTAGTTGATCTTAAGTATGCATCATAAAAGAAAAAGCATTTGACCCATCCAGTCCCCTCTGTCATCATCACTTTCTCAAACACTAAAAAAAAAATATTGTCACATTTTGCCTGGAATCTCTGACTTCTCTGCTTTGGACAAAGCAGGATGTGGAATAATACAGGCAGGTAACGAGGCCTGTACGCCAAAACCACACTCGTTGTGTTTTTATTTTGTTTTAAGACTAAACCAAAGCAGAGATGAAAGGTGTATTTTAATATATTTAGTGCCACTGCAAAAATCTAGTGCTTTGTATTTTGGTGAGGGCAACCTAACACTCCTCAGACTACAAAAAGACCGGAGTGTTTATGTAACGCGCCCCTCCACCAACCATCATGACTTGGACAAATAAAAAAATCCCTCCCCGCTGCCCCTAACCTCCTCTGGCTCTCCTGCCGTAACAGCCGGTGACGTGGTAGAGCTGGGCCTGACATTTGCTGCTGCTCTCTTTCACTCTGTCTCACAGCAGAGTGTGGACGTGTGCTTTTTGGAGAAGGCATGTGCAGGGCAGCTCACATCTGGTCTTCTGTCAAAACGCCAGACCACAGACAGAGAGCACCCAAAAATTGCAGTGTTCAATATTCCACATTAGTTCAGGCCCAGACAGCAAAACTAAGCAGATTTTGCTCTCCAGATGGCGTTTAAATGTCAGAAATTGTTCTGCTGGTCAATTGAATTCGACGTATTACTAGATATAGTAATATGAAAAGTCAGAGACGGCAGAACAACCAAGTATTAAAAGGATACATCGGTATTTTGGATAATTTCCTATTTACGGAGAGAAAGGCCATTTTTATGTGTATGCGTGCAAGTTGAAGGTAGCAAGCATATCGTTATTTTAGCGCAATTGCTGGAAGTCTATGGATATTTACTAGCTATCTTCTCTTAAAAGCAGGGAAATTAGCACTTTGTACTCTAAGCATATGAAATTGTAGTATTTTAATTATAGTTATTTATTTTTGGAACTATTTTCTCCTAACTACGCATTTTATTAATCCGCTGTGACGGTGGGCGCAAGGATGGGCTTGTGTGAGCTGGCCAGCTGAGACGTCCGGACAGCGGCAGTTCTGAACAAGTTTGCTAGCTATATATCAAGTAGGCAACGTGTGAGAAGAGAACGTCAATTGTAAAACCCACAGAAGAACGAGTACATCAACAGTCCAAAACTATAGTTTTACCTCGCAGCCATGACTGTGAATATTGTTGACACTGCTGGAAGTATTTTCACGCTATTGGCTAGTTTACGTTACATTGACAGCAAGCTAGCACATGTAGTAGAGTGTGGTGAGACATGGGTTACTACCATCACTAGTCCAATATTGAAAATGGTTTGTGGGTGTGTTGTAACCGCTTGCAATAACAAACCAAGGAAGTGGTCGGCTATAATATTTCAAACTTCCATTGAATAATCCGGACTAATTTAAACTATGGCTAGTTGCCGTGAATATAGACAACGCTGACCAAGGACCTCAAGAAAGGTTGTAGCTAGTTTGCTCTTGACATTTTTTTAGAGGATGAACTGACGAGCCATAAGATGAGACGTTTCCTGACGCATACAGTGGTCATTCTACGCACGCCAGAACAAAGTAGAATGAGGTAAGTGTGATGATGATCTAACAGTATCTGATTGATTGAGTAGGAGCTAGCTGCTCTCATGATAAAATGTGATAGGCCTGTCAATTGTCTTGTAGATAAAACTGTCCATGTCATCCATTACATTTAATGGAATGCCCTCCTCTCAAAGCCGAAGTATAGCTGAGTACAACAAAACAACTGAAAATTCACAAAACTATGTGATGTCCTTTCATTATTAAAACTTGTGTGGTGCCATTATTTTAATCTTTATTCAAATTGATTTAAACACTTTCCACCTAATTATACAATTTCCACATGCTTTAGAAAACAAATAAATTGGCTTGACTTTATGGTGGTAGCTATGTAATAGGTGACAGCATGCCACAATAACAAAACAGCTATTATGGCTTTCTTCAAATGTGTTCTCGTTTGCTTATGAATACCAACATTTCCTGTACCCTTTTCCTTTATTTTTCACTAAAGTTGAGATAGATGACGTGCCTGCTGTGGACTGTCCACAAGGAACGGACTCCATGTCTGCTGAAGTAACATCGCATTCAGAACCAGAATAGAGGACAAGCCTCAACAGTTGTTGGTAAGTACTCAAAATATGCCATCAATGCCTGGGGCGGCAGGGTAAGAGTGGTTAGAGCGTTGGACTAGTAACCGAAAGGTTGCAAGTTCAAATCCCCGAGCTGACAAGGTACAAAACTGTCGTTCTGCCCCTGAACTGGCAGTTAACCCACTGTTCCTAGGCCGTCATTGAAAATAAGAATTTGTTCTTAACTGACTTGCCTAGTAGAATAAAGGTACAATTTAAAAAAATATATATATATTGGGATGGTAATCATTGGCCTGTCCAGACAGATTAATTCTAACAAAAGGACAGGTAGCCCCTCCAGAATAGTTTGGTTGATTTGGGGAAAGTGGGGGGTTTCTCTGGGGGATGGTGCTCCCTTTTAAGTGTGCTCAGAGGCTCCCCTTTTCTAGTGTGCTCCGGCCTGACTACACGACATGACCAAAAGTATGTGGACACCTGCTCATTGAAAGTTTAATTCCAAAATCATGGGTGTTAATATGGAGTTGGTTCCCTCTTTGCTGCTATAACAGCCTCCACTCTTCTGGGAAGGATTTCCACTAGACGTGGGAACATTGCTGCGGGGACTTGCTTCCATTCAGCCACCAGAGCATTAGTGAGGTCAGGCACTGATGTTGGGTGATTAGGCCCGGCTAGCAGTCGGCGTTCCAATTCATCCCAAAGGTGTTTGATGGGGTTGAGTTCAGGGCTCTGTGCAGTCAAGTTCTTCCACACCGATCTCGACAAACCATTGTCATGCTGAAACAGGAAAGTGCCTTCCCCAAACTGTTACCACAAAGTTAGAAGAACAGAATCGTCTAGAATGTGCTTGTATGCTGTAGCTTTAAGATATCCCTTCACTGTAACAAATGTGGCCTAGCCCGAACCTTGAAAAACAGCCCCAGACCATTATTCCTCCTCCAAACTTTACAGGTGGCACTATGCATTCGGGCAGGTAACGTCCTGGCATCCGCCAAACCCAGATTTGTCCGTCGGACTGCCAGATGGTGAAATGTGATTCATCACTTCCACTGCTCCAGAGTCCAATGGTGGGGAGCTTTACACCACTCCAGCTGGCGCTTGGCATTGCACGGGGTGATCTTAGGCTTGTGTGCGGCTGCTTGGCCATGAAAACTCATTTCATGAAGATCCCGACCAACAGTTCTTGTGCTGACGTTGCTTCCAGAGGCAGTTTGGAACTCTGTAGCGAGTGTTGTAACCGAGGACTAACGCACTTTTTTACGCACTACGAGCTTTAGCACTTGGCGGTCCCGTTCTGTGATTTTGTATGGCCTACCACTTTGCGCCTGAGGCAATGGTTGCTCCTAGACGTTTCCACTTCACAATAACAGCACTTACAGTTGACTGGAGCAGCTCTAGCAGGGCAGACATTTGACGGTTCCATGTTGAAAGTCACTGAGCTCTTCAGTAAGGCCATTTTCCTGCCAGTGTTTGTCTATGGAGATTGCATGGCTGTGTGCTCGATTTTTATACACCTTTTAGCAACGGGTGTGGCTGAAATAGCCGAATCCACTAATTTGAAGGGGTGTCCACATACTTTTGTATATGTAGTGGATATACACTAATCTCATCAACTGCATCCAGCCTGATTGCAATGTAGCAAAGCAAGATGTGTCCCATATGTTATTTTTATATGTACGACAACTTCCTTGTGTTTAGATTGTATTCACTGGTTTATCGTCTTCTCTTGCCGCATTTCAGGCACTCCAAGATCCAACGTTGTCTACCCAAAACAATCAAAACAGTGGATTGCACGGCTGATATATCAACCCACCGCTCAAAGATTCAGGGATGACCTGATGGAGAGCATCCTGCAGAGACGAATGGACAAATACTTGGAGCCCAAATCCTGTGGAAAAGGCTGTCGTTTGGCTGCCAACATAACCCCATGCAAAAACCCAGCAAGGAGGAGGTCATTACTGTTATCTCCATTAGCTATTCTTCCTTGGGTCCACACAAACACAACAAGTAACAAAACACTTAGCTCTGATAGACAATTGCAGCACACACATCAAGATTCAAGTACACTTGGGGCTATTCTGACACCCCCAACTGACATGGTCCTCCTTGCACTACTACCTAATACACTTATTGTAACATCATTTGTTAGCCTCTGGTCATTAGCTGTCTGCATCTTTAATGGAAAAAAAATCCATTCACTTTAGACTACCGTTATACTTACTTTGTACCATCTATTTTATTGTATATTTACTTTTTATTGCTGTGAATTGTGTGAATGTATTGTCTATACTGTGTATTGTACATTATGTGCAGTGATCTGCATTGTGTTGTATAAAATAAATAATTGCCGGTTCATCGATTGTCATGTTATTACATAGGTCTTTACCTTTAATATTAAAATGTTACTGAAACATTGACTTGACTCCTATATTTCATTCACACAACTCTCATACTGTAATGAATAACTTATAGTAGATATTAACTAAATGGAATTTATTACAGTGATTTGACAGAATTGGAACAAAATAAGTTGTACTGGTTCAAACAGCATTTATTAAAGCGATTTGTCTAAATTAGTTTGGCAATATCTGTCTGTGAAGCTAAATCATTACATCCTCTTTCTTCTTGAATCCCATGTAGACTCATGTGGGCGAAGGATATTTGAGGCGAATGGCAGAAACAACACGTGAATGCATGACTTCTGGTCCCAGTCTATAGCCCTTCAGTGCCTACTCCAACACCAGTTGATATGCAACCAGCCTGTATTGACTAAGAACAACTAAGTTGTTATGTGTGAGTAGCTTGAGCCAAATTATTTAATAACAGGAAACAATTTAATTTGATCAGAATGAAATTATAAAACAAAAGTTAATAGATATTTTATATTTTGTTACCGTGTGCTGGGACAAGCAAGAGTATTGTCACTCGATAGACAGTTGTCCATTTGGTCCAGCATGTATGGGCTACTTTTTCCAGTTTATTTTTGGGACAGAAGAATCCAGGTTTGAAGAAAGCATAAAAGTCCTTGCGGTTTGTTAGTCTCTGGGTGCGCCGCTCTCGTCGCTGTAGATACACTACATGATCAAAAGTATGTGGACACATGGTCTTCGAACATCTCATTCAAAAATCATGGACATTAATGTGGAGTTGGTCCCCCCCCATTTTGCTGTTATAACAGCCTCCACTTTTCAGGAAAGGCTTTCCACTAGATGTTGGAACATTGCTGCGGGGACTTTCTTCCATTCAGCCACAAGCATTAGTGAGGTCGGGCACTGATGATGTGCAATTAGGCCTGGCTAGCAGTCGACGTTCCAATTCATCTCAATAGTATTTGATGGGGTTGAGGTCAGGACTCTGTGCAGGCCAGTCAAGTTCTTCTAAACTGATCTCGACAAACCATTTCTGTATGGACCTCACTTTCTGCACTGGGGCATTGTCATGCTGAAACAGGAAAGGGCCTTCCCCAAACTGATGCCACAAAGTTGGAAGCACAGAATCGTCTAGAATGTCATTGTATGCTGTAGCATTAAGATTTCCCTTAACGGGAACTAAGGGGCCTAGTGCGAACCATGAAAAACGGTACCAGACCATTATTCCTCCTCTTCCAAATTTATAGTCTGCACTCTGAATTGGGGCAGGTAGCGTTCTGCTGGCTTCCGCCAAGCCCAGATTCGTCCGTTGGACTGCCAGATGAAGCGCGATTCATCACACCAGAGAACGCGTTTCCACCACTCAGGCCGATGCTTGGCATTTTGCATGGTGATCTTAGGCTGCTCGGCCATGGAAACCCACTTCATCAAGATCCCAACGAACAGTTCTTGTGCTGACGTTGCTTCCAGAGGCAGTTTACAACTCGGTAGTGAGTGTTGCAACCGAGGGACAGACGATTTATACGCGCTTCAGCACACCCGTTCCCGTTCTGTGAGCTTGTGTGGCCTACCACTTTGCAGCTGAGCCGTTGTTGCTTCTAGACATTTCCATGTCACATTAACAGCACTTACAGTTGACCGGAGCAGCTCTAGCAGGGCAGAAATTTGACGAACTGACTTGGAAAAGTAGCATCCTATGACGTGCCAAGTTGAAAGTCACTGAGCTCTTAAGTAAGGCCATTCCACTGACAAGTTTGTCTATGGAGATTGCATTGCTGTGTGCTCGATTTTATACACCTGTCAGCAACGGGTATGGCTGAAATAGCCAAATCCACTCATTTGAAAGAGTTTCCACATACTTTTGGTCATGTAGAGTATCAAGCCCCACTCAGCACAGCACAAACACTCTTTGTTGGTTGATATGCCCTGCCGTCCCCCTCAGGCCAGGGTCTCGCCACCGCTTCTGCTAGCTCGTCTACTGACTCCGCTGATTCCCCCTCCCTCCTAAATTCCGTCTCTAACAAATATGCCTCTGAATAAATATGTTCTTCTTCTACCTCAAAGTCCGACATGATTCATCAAATGTTATTATTATTGGCAAATCATCATGTTATTATGATGATTTGCCAATAAGCAAGTGAGCAAGCTACTAAAAATAACCCAAAGTAGTCCGTAATTGAGGAAGTTGATAGTCAATTTTACTGATAATCATCAGAAATGACATTCTAATGTATAAAATATTGATTACTGTGTATAGCTTTAAGTTTTTATAAATGACCGACCACCCAGATTTGGAGAAGTTAGGTCTATTTCCCAGGAGATGGATAGTAGATACCCATAGACTTCCAGCAATTGCGGTAAGCTAATGATATGCTGCCTTCAACTTCCTTAGAACTGCATGCATAGACATAAAAATGGTATTTGTGAGTTCATCTGACTCTGGGTAAGTATGAAATTACCCCAAATACTGAAATATCCCTTGAACAAAGAATGACATACCCACAGCAATCCTCACCCAATGGCAATCATTCCTTGCTTCACAAGTCAGAACATGGTTCCTATAGCAACAAACCCCATTTTGCACAGTCAAATGACTGAGCTACACAGATGGTAATGGAGAGAGTTTGATCATTGGACAAATTGTAACGTGTGTATCTTGTGTTATTTGTAGGAGGACACGAGAACTTCCGCAAGATGATTGATGAAGCGGAACCGCTGGGCTACCCTGTGGTGGTGAAGAACGCACGTGGTCACAGAGGTTAGTCTGACCGCAATCATCTCTCCATTCACCTCTCTCACTTCTCTCTTTAATATTAAAACCAGCCCAGGCCTCTCATTTTTTGCAAAACTGCCTCTCGAATCCTCTTCCACCATCGTGTGCGTGACCAACAGCACTTCGGTCCACCCATAAAAGGAATTTAACAAAGGGGTGCTAAGTGATTGTCATTGTGAAAAGGAAAGCACATAGTACAAATCATCGACTGCTTATTTAAACCCATTTTTATCATACTCGCTGATTTTTCAACTTTCCTTCTCATTTAGAGTAGGATTGCCAGAGAAGTTTTTGACTAATGTCAAGTTAGGAAAGAGATTGAACCTTAGCTATTTCAGAGGCCTCCTGGCCCATCAACTTTTTATTCATAGTCATTGACACTTTAATTGGTCTCCCATTGTCTGTGGGTAATGACAGAGCATAGATAGTCTATCAAGAAAGGGCATTGTTAACCCTAGAACCGCCATAGGCAAACGGCCACTGAAGTTTGATTTTGTATATACAAACAAATCAGCCCCACCCAAAAAGCTACAGTGCATTCAGAAAGTATTCAGACCCCTTGACTTTTTTCACATTTTGTTACATTATTACGAAGGCTAATAAAGACTCAGTGTGTGTGTGTGTGTGTGTGTGTTTGTTTGTTTTTGTTTGTGTGTGTGTGTTTGTTTGTTTGTTTGTTTGAAAGTTTGTTTGTTTGTTTGTTTGTTTGTTTGTTTGTTTGTTTGTTTGTTTGTTTGTTTGTTTGTTTGTTTGTTTGTGTTTGTGTGTGAGAGAGAGAGAATGAGAAAGTGAGAGAGAGAGAATGAGAAAGTGTATGTGTGTGTGTGTGTGTGTGTGTGTGTGTGTGTGTGTGTGTGTGTGTGTGTGTGTGTGTGTGTGTGAATGAGAGAGGGTGTATGAAATGCATTTGTGAGCTTGCTCATGTTTGTGAGAAAGAGAATTGTAATAAGTTGCCTTAGAACAAGCATTTAGGTTTAGGGTTGTAGTTCTAGAAATACATATATTTATTCTAAAATTGATAAAAGTGTTTTCCCTTATCAATCTATACACAATACGCCATAATGACAAAGTAAAAACTTTTTTTTTTTTTGCTAATTTATAAAAATTACAAAGTATTCAGACCCTTTACTAAGAACTTGGATGAAGCACCATTGGCAGCAATTACAGCCTCGAGTCTTCTTCGGTATGACGTTACAAGCGTGGCACACCTGTATTTGGGGAGTTTCTCCCATTTTTCGATGCAGATCCTATCAGGTTAGATGGGAATCGTTGCTGCACAGCTATTTTCAGGTCTTTCCAGAGATGTTCGATCGATCGGGTTCAAGTCCAGGCTCTAGCTGGGCCACTCAAGGACATTCAGCGACTTGTCCTGTCGCCAGTTCTATGTTGTCTTTGTGCTTAGGGTCGTTGTCCTGTTAGATGAATCTTCGCCCGAGTCTAAGGTCATGAGCAGGTTTTCATCAAGGTTTTCTCTGTTAATCTTTGCCTCGATCCTGACTAGTCTCCCAGCCCCTGCCGCTAAAAAACATCCCCACAGCATGATGCTGCCATCATCATGCCTCACCGTAGGGATGGTGCCAGGTTTCTTCTAGATGTGACGCTTGGCATTCGGGCCAAATCAATCAAATGTATTTATAAAGCCTTTTTTACATCAGCCAATGTCACAAACAGCAAGCAAACTCCCTAGAAAGACAAGAACCTAGGAGGAACCAAGCTCTGAGGGGGTGGCCAGTCCTCTTCTGGCGGTGCCGGGTTGAGATTATAACAGTACATGGCCAAGATGTTCAACCGTTCATAGATGATCAGCAGGGTCAAATAATAATCACAGTGGTTGTAGAGGGTGCAACAGGTCAGCAACTCAGGAGTAAATGTCAGTTGGCTTTTCATAGCTGAGCATTAAGAGTTAGAGACAGCAGGTGTGATAGAGAGAGAGTGTCGAAAACAGCACGTTCTGTGAATAGGTCAGGGTTCCATAGCCGCAGGTAAAACAGTTGAAACTGGAGCAGCAGCACGACCAGGTGAACTGGGAACAGCAAGGAGTCGTCAGACCAGGTAGTCCTGAAGCATGGTCCCAGGGCTCAGGTCCTCCGGGAGGGAAAGGGAGAGCAAGAGAATTAGAGGGAGCATACTTAAATTCCTACATGACACCGGATAAGACAGAAGAAATACTCCAAAAATAACAGACTGACCATAGCCCCCAGTCACAAACTATTTTTTGTTATTTTTTATTTTACCTTTATTTTACTAGGCAAGTCAGTTAAGAACAAATTCTTATTTTCAATGACGGCCTAGGAACAGTGGGTTAACTGCCTGTTCAGGGGCAGAACGACAGATTTGTACCTTGTCAGCTCGGGGATTCGAACTTGCAACCTTTCGGTTACTAGTCCAACACTCTAACCACTAGGCTACCCTGCAGCATAAATACTGGAGGCTGAGACAGGAGGGGACGGGAGACACTGGCCCCGTCTGACGATACCCCTGGACAGGGCCAACCAGGCAGGATATAACCCCACCCACTTTGCCAAAGCACAGCCCCCACTCCACTAGAGGAATATCTTCAAACCACCACTTGCTACACCACAAAGATCTCCCCCACAGCACGAACCCGAGGGGGGCGCCGACCCCGGACAGGAAGATCATGTCAGTGACTCAACCCACTCAAGTGATGCACCCCTGCTAGGGACGGGATGGAAGAGCACCAGTAAGCAAGTGGCTCAGCTCCCGTAATAGGGTTAGAGGCAGAGAATCCTGGTGGAGAGAGGGGAACCGCAAGGGTGGTCGAGTCTGCGTCTCTCACATGGATAGGCAGACCATTCCATAAAAATGGAGCTCGATGGGAGAAAGACCTGCCTCCAGCTGTTTGCTTAGAAATTCTAGGGACAATAAGGAGGCCTGTGTCTTGTGACCGTAGCATACGTGTAGGTATGTACTAGAGGTCGACCGATTATGATTTTTCAATGCAGATACCGATTATTGGAGGACCCAAAAAAGCCGATACCGATTAATCGGACGATTTAAAAAATAAAAATAAAAAGTATTTGTAATAATGACAATTACAACAATACTGAATGAACACTTATTTTAACTTAATATATTACACCAATGAAATCAATTTATCCTCAAATAAATAATGTAACATGTTCAATTTGGTTTAAATAATGCAAAAACTAAGTGTTGGAGAAGAAAGTAAAAGTGCAATATGTGCTATGTAAGAAAGCTAACGTTTAAGTTCTTTGCTCAGAACATATGAAAGCTGGTGGTTCCTTTAACATGAGTCTTCAATATTCCCAGGTAAGAAGTTTTTGGTTGTAGTTATTGTAGGACTATTTCTCTCTATAGCATTTGACTATTGATGTTCTTATAGGCACTTTAGTATTGCCACTGTAACAGTATAGCTTCCGTCCCTCTCCTCGCCCCTACCTGGGCTCGAACCAGGAACACATCGACAACAGCCATCCTCGAAGCACCGTTACCCATGCAGAGCAAGGGGTATAACTACTCCAAGTCTCAGAGCGAGTGACGTTTGAAATGCTATTACCGCGCACCCCGCTAACTAGCTAGCCATTTCACATCGATTACACAAGCCTAATCTCGGGAGTTGATAGGCTTGTAGCACAACGAAGAGCTTCTGGCAAAATGCACAAAAGTGCTGTTTGAATGAATGCTAACGAGCCTGCTGGTTCCTACCATCGCTCAGTCAGACTGATCTATCAAATCATAGACTTAATTATAACATAATAACACATAGAAATACGAGCCTTCGGTCATTAATATGGTTGAACCCGGAAACAAGACGTTTATTCTTTCAGTGAAATACGGAACCGTTCCGTATTTTATCTAATGGGTGGCATCCATAAGTCTACATATTCCTGTTACATTGCACAACCTTCAATGTTATGTCATAATTGCGTAAAATTCTGGCAAATTAGGCAGCCCAAAATGTTGCATATACCCTGCGTGCAATGAACGCAAGAGAAGTGACAATTTCACCTGGTTAATATTGCCTGCTAACTTGGTTTTCTTTTAGCTAAATATGCAGGTTTAAAAATGTGTATTGATTTTAAAGAAAGGCATTGATGTTTATGGTTAGGTACACATTGGAGCAAGGACAGTCCTTTTTCGCGAATACGCACCGCATATATATTATATGCAATGCAGGACACGCTAGATATAGTAGTAATATTATCAACCATCTGTAGTTAACTAGTGATTATGATTTATTGATTGTTTTTTTATAAGACAAGTTTAATGCTAGCTAGCAACTTACCTTGACTTACTGCATTTGCGTAACAGGCAGGCTCCTCGTGGAGTGAAATGAGCGGCAGGTGGTTAGAGCTTTGGACTAGTTAACTGGAAGGTTGCAAGATTGAATCCCGAGCTGACAGAGTAAAAATATGTTGTTCTGCCCCTGAACAAGGCAGGTAACCCACTGTTCCCAGGCCGTCATTGAAAATAATAATGTGTTCTTAACTGACTTGCCTAGTTAAATCAAGTTTTTTTTACATTTTAAATCGGCCAAATCGGTGTCCAAAAATACCGATTTCCGATTGTTAGGAAAACTTTAAATCGGCCAAATTAATCGGCCATTCCGATTAATCGGTCGACCTCTAGTATGTACGGCCAGATCAAATCAGATAGACAGGTAGGAGCAAGCCCATGTAATGCTTTGTAGGTTATCAGTAAAACCTTGAAATCAGCCCTAGCCTTTACAGGAAGCCAGTGTAGAGTGGGTAGCACTGGAGTAATATGATCACATTTTTGGGTTCTAGTCAAGATTCTAGCAGCCGTGTTTAGCACTAACTGAAGTTTATTTACTGCTTTATCCGGGTAGCCGGAAAGTAGAGCATTGCAGTAGTCTAATCTAGAAGTGACAAAGCATGGATTAGCTTTTCTGCATCATGGAAAAAAGCTGGCATTGAAATAGTCTTGATACATTTGAAGTCAGAAGTTTACATACACCTGAGCCAAATACATTTGAACTCAGTTTTTCACAATTCCTGACATTTAATCCTAGTATAAATTCCCTGTTTTAGGTCAGTTAGGATCACCACTTTATTTTAAGAATGTGAAATGTCAGAATAATAGTAGGGAGAATTATTTATTTCAGCTTGTATTTCTTTCATTACATTCCCAGGGGGTCAAACGTTTGCATACACTCAATTCATGTTTGGCAGCATTGCCTTTAAATTGTTTAACTTGGGCCAAACGTTTTGGGTAGCCTTCCACAAGCTTCCCACAATAAATTGGGTGAATTATTGCCCATTCCTCCTGACAGAGCTGGTGTAACGGAATCGGGTTTATAGGCCTCTTGCTCGCTCATGCTTTTTCAGTTCTGCCCACATATTTTCTATAGGATTGAGGTCAGGGCTTTGTGATGGCCACTCCAATACCTTGACTTTGTTGTCCTTAAGCCATTTTACCACAACTTTGGAAGTATGTTTGGGGTTATTGTCCATTTGGAAGATCCATTTGCGACCAAGCTTTAACTTCCTGACTGATGTCTAGAGATGTCGCTTTAATATATCCACATCATTTTCCTCCCTCATGATGCCATCTATTTTGTGAAGTGCACCAGTCCCACCCGCACAACATTATGCTGCCATCCCTGTGCTTCACGGTTGGGATGGTGTTCTCCGGGATGGTGTTCTCTTGCAAGCCTCCCCCTTTTTCCTCCAAACATAATGATGGTCATTATGGCCAAACAGTTCTATTTTTGTTTCATCAGACCAGAGGACATTTCTCCAAAAAGTACGATCTTTGTCCCCACGTGCAGTTGCAAAGCGTAGTCTTGCTTTTTTATTGTGGTTTTGGAGCAGTGGCTTCTTCCTTGCTGAGCGGCCTTTCAGGTTATGTCAATATAGGACTCGTTTTACTGTGGATAATAGATGCTTTTGTACCTTTTTCCTCCAGCATCTTCACAAGGTCCTTTGTTGTTGTTCTGGGATTGATTTGCACTTTTCGCACCAAAGTACGTTCATCTCTAGGATGTGGAGGTCTACAATTTTTTTCCTGAAGTCTTGGCTGATTTCTTTTGATTTTCCCATGATGTCAAGCAAACTGAGTTTGAAGGTAGGCCTTGAAATACATCCACAGGTACACCTCCAATTGACTCAAATGATGTAAATTAGCCTTTCAGAAGCTTCTAAAGTCATGACATCATTTTCTGGAATTTTCCAAGTTGTTTAACAAACTATCATTTTGGCAAGTCGGTTAGGCTATATCTACTTTGTGCATGACAGGTAATTTTTCCAACAATTGTTTATAGACAAGATTATTTCACTTATGCATTTAAACTGTGCATTGAAACAGCTTGGAAAATTCCAGAAAATTGTGTCATGGCTTTAGAAGCTTCTGATAGGCTAATTGACATCATTTGAGTTAATTGGAGGTCTCCCTGAGGTCTACCTGACTTGACTTCCACAAGTCTGGTTCATCCTTGGGAGTAATTTCTAAACTCCTGAAGGTACCACGTTCATCCGTACAAACACCACAGGATCACGCAGCCGTCATACCGCTCAGGAAAGGGACTCGTTCTGTCTCCTAGAGATGAACGTACTTTTGGTGCGAAAAGTGAGGACAAAGTCCACTCTAATTAAAATGGGCCCTGGCATATTTGTAAGCCAATGCGAGAGACATTCTGCTCTCTCCCCACCATGGCTTCTCAGTCAGTGTCCCGAGTGTTGAGGTGAGAGGTGTCAACATTCACACTATCACTGTCATCTTCAGAAGAGTACTGAATGTTATGCTGTAGAGTATAACATAGAGGACTATAGTCAGGTGAAGGAATTATTACTTTTCCATGACAAAAAAAAACATGAAATATCTGTTTTCACATGTTGAGCTTAAATTTAGAGTTCACATGTGAGAATGTTACTTTAATCACAGTCCTTCTCAAATAGTGGGGGCGCGCCCCCCTGGGAGGGCTCGGAGCGATGCCAGGGGGGGCGCGTGTGACCGAACAAGAACACACAGCACAGAGCAGGAGATATGACGTGCAGATAACAAACCCTTGAGAGACACCATAGAAAATATTTAACAGGGATGAAAAGAAAGGCGGAGAGAGACGAAGATAATGAGACAAACGTAAGTCTCCCGAAAGCTAAGACGAGGAAATGTAGAGCTTGGCTTCACTGTGACTACGGTGGGAGACGAGGAAAGACCGGTATGTTTACTATGTATAAAAATGTTGACAGCGGACAGCATGAAGCCAAATAAATTAAGGCGTCACTGAAAGACATTACACCCCAATCACGCTGATAAGCCGCTTGAGTTTTTTCAGCGAAAACGTGCCGAATATTGACAACAATCGTCCCGCTTTGTGAATGCTACTTCAGTAAACCAGCGAGCACTGTTAGCATCATAAGGTGGCGTACCAAATTGCTCAGTGCAGAAAAAACCCACTCTATAGCAGAGGAGCTGATACTGCCTGCAGCATTAGACCTGGTCTCTGTCCTGCTGGATGACACAAGTGCTGCAAAAATAAAAACTATCCCTCTGTCCAATGACACTGTCGCCAGACGTATAAATGACATTGCTAACGATCTTAAAGAACAGCTGGTAGATAACCTCCAAGGCAAACATTTTGCCTTACAGTTCGATGAAGCAACTGACAGCAACAAAGACTGTTTGTTTATCGCTTATGTACGCTTTGACATGACAAACTCCCTGTGTGAGGATCTACTTTTTTGTAATTATGTCAGAGACAGAGCCACAGCTGAAGAGCTATTCAAAATGCTGGACTGCTTCCTGACTGAGAATGGGCTAAAGTGGGAGAACTGCATTGGTGTTTGCAGTGATGGTGCACAGACCATGGCAGGGATGAGAAAAGGACTGAGTGGACACACTGTGTTATACACAGAGAGGCACTGGCATCAAGACACCTTTCCTCTGAATTAAGTGAGGTTATGACTGACATTGTAGGTGTAGTCAATTTTATGAAGACCAGACCACTAAAAACAAGAGTCTTCTCTGCTATCTGTGAGGAGATGGGAGTTGAACATCAAGCTGTGCTGTTTCACAGTGAAGCAAGGTGGCTGTCATGAGGAAAAGTCTTGTCCTGAATTTTTGAGCTCAGAGAGCAGATAAGAATGTTTTAGGAGCAGGAGCAATCCTGCAATTTTCCTTGTCTTTGGTTAAGTGGGAAGTTTTGTCACTGTAACGCTCAATGAGTGAATGAGTGTGGAGTCAGGCGCAGAGAGCAAAGGATGTGGGAAAAACACGCTTAAATGTCCAAAAAAATCACAGGAACAAAATAGTATACCCAACACAAGTATAACTACACAACAAAATTGTACCCTATCGTGAAAATACTAGTACAGCGAGAAACCCAACAAAACACTCTGACACATACAGAATGAACAAGCCCGCACAAACAGAAGCGGGCTAAATGAACTTAAATAACCCCACCCGAACAACCAAACAAGGAACAGGTGAAACCAATTAGACAAAACCAAACGAACACAGAACAAAGGATCGGTGGCAGCTAGTAGACCGGCGACGACGACCGCCGAGCGCCACCCGAACAAGAAGGGGAGCCACCTTCGGTAATATTCGTGACAGGCACATTCATTCCAGCAACATAGCACCTTACATCCCACTGCTGCTTTGCCTCTGATGGAAGTTCAGATGTAGCTGGAAGTGGTAAAAAATAATCATTCACAAGGGAAAAACAACGTGAAAAATATACATGTGAATTTTTTTATTGTTCACGTGATTTTTCTCATTCACTGTCCAGGCCACGAACCATCAATAGCCAAAGTTTATTTTTATTTTTAAAGCGTCTTCTTCATGTAATGAAAAATTATATATAAATGAAATCATTCTCTCTTGCTCCCCTTCACTCTGTCTCACCCACAGGAAAGGCGGTGTTCCTGGCCAGGGACAAGCACCACCTGGCCGACCTGAGCCACCTGATTCGCCACGACGCTCCCTATCTCTTCCAGGAGTACGTGAAGGAGTCTCACGGCCGCGACGTCCGGGTGGTGCTGGTGGGCGGCCGCGTCATTGGCTCCATGCTGCGCTGCTCCACCGATGGACGCATGCAAAGCAACTGCTCCCTGGGTGAGTGATGCTGGAAAGAGGAGAGGAGGATATTTGGTCACTCTTGGAGGACAATAGGATTGAATTATTTTTTTTAAAAATGTACACGATTTGGCTTGTAGCCTTTGTCAGGGTTTTACAGACAGAAAATGAAATGAGGCTTAAGTAAAAACCCCACTGGTGGGTCCTCTGCAAAGTTTGTCTCCAGTGGTTAGGTCTATCAAATAAAATCAAAGTTTATTTGTCATGTGCGCCGAATACAACAGGTGTAAACCTTACAGCGAAATGCTTACTTACAGGCTCTAACCAATGGTGTGAAAAAAAGGGTATGTGTGTGTGTGAAGGTAAGTAAAAAAATAAAACAACAGTTAAAAGACATTTGAAAAAAGAGTAGCAAGGCTATATACAGACACCTGTTAGTCAGGCTTATTGAGGTAGTATGTACATGTAGGTATAGTTAAAGTGACTATGCATATATGATGAACAGAGAGTAGCAAAAGCGTAAAAAGAGGGGTTGGGGGGGGGTACACAATGCAAGTAGTCTGGGTAACCATTTGGTTACATGTTCAGGAGTCTTATGGCTTGGGGGAAAAAAACTGTTGAGAAGCCTTTTTGTACTAAACTTGGCACTCCGGTACCGCTTGCCATGCGGTAGTAGAGAGAACAGTCTATGACTGGGGTGGCTGGGGTCTTTGACAATATCCAGGGCCTTCCTCTGACACCGCCTGGTGTAGAGGTCCTGGATGGCAGGCAGCTTTGCCCCAGTGATGTACTGGGCAGTACTCACTACCATCTGAAGTGCCTTGCAGTCGGGCTCGGTGCTCCTTTTCCTGTCATCTCCTTAGTCTTGGTTACGTTGAGGGATAGGTTGTTATTCTGGCACCACCCGGCCAGGTCTCTGATAGGCTTTCTCATCGTTGTCGGTGATCAGGCTGTTGTGTTGTCAGCAAACTTAATGATGGTGTTGGAGTCGTGCCTGGCCATGCAGTCGTGGGTGAACAGGGAGTACAGGAGGGGACTGAGCACGCACCCCTGGGGAGCTCCAGAGTTAAGGATCAGCGTGGCAGATGTGTTGCTACGTACCCTGGGGGCGGCCTGTCAGGAAGTCCAGGATCCAGTTGCAGAGGGAGGTGTTTAGTCCCAGGATCCTTAGCTTGGTGATGAGCTTTGAGTGTACTATGGTGTTGAACGCTGAGCTGTCGTCAATTAACAGCATTCTCACATAGGTGTTCCTTTAGTCCATGTGGGAAAGGGCAGTGTGGAGTGCAATAGAGATTGCATCATCTGTGGATCTGTTTGGGCTGTATGCAAATTGGAGTGGGTCTAGGGTTTCTGGGATAATGGTGTTGATGTGAGCCATTACCAGCCTTTCAAAGCACTTCATGGCTACAGACGTGAGTGCTACGGGTCTGTAGTCATTTAGGCAGGTTGCCTTTGTGTTCTTGGGCACAGGGACTATGGTGGTCTGCTTGAAGCATGTTGGTATTACAGACTCAATCGGGGACATGTTGAAAATGTCAGTGAAGACACCTGCCAGTTGGTCAGCACATGCCCGGAGCACACGTCCTGGTAATCCGTCTGGCCACGCAGCTTTAGAGGTGATTTAGCTCGTCTGGTAGGCTTGTGTCACTGGGCAGCTCGCGGCTTTGCTTCCCTTTGTAGTCTGTAATAGTTTGCAAGCCCTGCCACATCCGACGAGTGTCGGAGCCGGTGTAGTATGATTCAATCTGTATGTAGCCCTGTATTGACGCTTTGCCTATTTTATGGTTCTTCGCAAGGCATAGTGGGATTTCTTGTAAGCTTCCGGGTTGGAGTCCCGCACCTTGAAAGCGGCAGCTATACCCTTTAGCTCAGTGCAAATGTTGCCTGTAATCCATGGCTTCTGGTTGGGTTATGTACATACAGTCACTGTGGGAACGACGTCCTCAATGCACTTATTGATAAAGCCAGTGACTGATGTGGTGTATTCCTCAATGTCATCGGAAGAATCCCGGAACATGTTCCAGTCTGTAATAGCAAAGCAGTCCTGTAGTTTAGCATCTGCTTCATCTGACCATTTTTTTATAGACCGAGTCACTGGTGCTTCCTGCTTTAATTTTTGCTTGTAAGCAGGAATCAGGAGGATAGAGTTGTGGTCGGATTTACCAAATGGAGGGCGAGGGAGAGCTTTGACGCATCTCTGTGTGTGGAGTACAGGTGACAATTTAACATGTTGATAGAGATTTGGTAGAACTGATTTAAGTTTCCGTGCATTAAAGTCTCCGGCTACTTGGAGCGCCGCTTCTGGGTGAGTGGTTTCCTGTTTGCTTATTTCCTTATACAGCTGACTAAGTGCAGTCTTAGTGCCAGTATCTGTCTGTGGTGGTAAATAAACAGCCACGAAAAGTATAGCTGAGAACTATCTAGGCAAGTAGTGTGGCCTGCAGTTTATCACAACATACTCAACTATAGACTGGTTATTGCCAAAGAGAACCAGGGTCAGGGCCAAATCATTTTTTTTTACATACTGATGTTACTTTCAGTGAATGAGATAATTTCTTAAGAAACATATGGAACTGACCCTGAACATGCTATTTCATGTATGTTAGGAAACCACACCAGAACACAGGGGACAGTGAGAGGAGCATTGCACTTGAATTTGGCCAAAGAAGGACAATATAGTTGTCTTGACTGTGACTTTGCTTTTGATGACAGACATGATTATGCTTGTCATAACGTCTTCAGTTTCAGGTTAGCAAACACACTCATGTCTTGTGACATTTTGGGGTCATCAGCCTTCAATTGTTCCACAGTTACATGACAAGTGTCACATTGTGTTTTATAACAAAATGTTGTTTGTCTTACGCAAGCATAGATTCTCGGTTGCTCTGGCTTACTTACATAATATATGATTTATTTGTTTGTCCATCCTATTTATATCTATTGTTCTAAAATAAATACAAATAATTCCACATTTCACAATACATTAAGAAATAGTTGCCCTGGGAGTTGGTCACTGTTTTCTCTGTCCGGTCATTCCTTGCCATAGAGGCCGCAGAGAATGTGAATGTAAGGCACACAGTGAACAGTCCACAGATCGCAGTTACAGGCGTGTCTGTGGTACTGACATACCGGTCTTTCCATTGTGCCCTCCACTCCCGCAGGTGGCGTGGGGATGATGTGCCCGCTGAGTGAGCAGGGCAAGCAGCTGGCGGTGCAGGTGTCCAACATCCTTGGCATGGACGTGTGCGGCATTGACCTGCTGCAGCTCAACGACGGCTCGTTCGTGGTGTGCGAGGCCAACGCCAATGTGGGCTTCATTGCCTTCGATCAGGCGTGCGGCATGGACGTGGCGGGCATCGTGGCTGACTACGCCCTCTCACTGCTGCCTAGCCGCCTGACACGCAAGATGTCGCTGCTCTCGGTGGTGTCCAGTGCCAGCGAGACTAGCAGCGAGCCTGAGGTGTGCCCGGCGCCCAGCAACGTACTGCCCGAGGCCGTGTGCAACATGAGCGTGGGGTCCACTTCTAGTGAGAGCGACCCCGAGCTGGCCGATACCACCCCGCAGCCCACGAGCCGCCAAGTTGGCCCCAGTCCGGTCCTGCCCAACCTCCCTGACCCGGCCTACAACTTCAACACCCTCCTCGCCAACGAGATCAAACTATTGACTGAGTGAGCTGAATCCAGCCACGGCACACGTGCACACTTACACACACAGACACAATTACAAACACACACCTGAACACATGGTGATGGACATTCCTGTTACAGAGCACACACACAAACTCCTATACACGTTATACAGGCAGGATGTTACATGCAAAAGCATGAGCTGAACAAACAAAATTGAAATGAAAAATGCCATGACCACAGAAACTGACATTACGAACACGCCTTCTCTTACTAACTCCCCCCATAAACACATAGAGATCTGAGGCTGCTCCCCTGACTCTACTGCTCTTCTCCCCAACTGCGAACAACCCAGTTTTACAACCGCAGGTGGTGTCAGAAGTGGGATCCAGAAGGTTAGATGAATTACTGAATCTTTTTGTTTTCAATTGCATTGTGAGTGTGAGTTGAGTAAGAGCGTTTTTTTGGGAGAACCCTAAAGAGCATTGCATACATCAGCACATAGTCAACCGAAGTTTTATTTGTTTGCACCAAAGAAAACAAGTGATGGACAACAATACAGATAAAAACACATTTAAAACAACTGTTTGCAGGTGTGGTTGGAAGCCCAAGGGCTTATATGAAAATCACGGCAGTCTGTCACCCAATTAAACTGAACACACACTACAAAACTGTATTTTGGAGAATGAGAATGAGGCGTGGTCGTCGTTATAGATCAACCACTGAGGAAGTAGCCAGGCTTGATTTACTGGTGGTGAAATGAAGTGTTTTTCAAGTGGTGTTCTCCATAACTGGGTGAGGGGTACATACAGAGGACTAGCTAGACTGTCCACCAGCTCCATGTAGCAGAGGACAGACCTGGTTCACCGTCGCAGGGTCTATTAAGTGCAGATTGGGGTCAATTCCATTTTCTACCTCAGTTAAATCTGGAAATGGGATGATTGAAATTGACAAATAAAAAAAAATCACTGTCACATTTCATTCGTATTAAATTCGCGAATTGTCTGTAATCAAAATAGGACTTGCCACCCAATGCTGACAAGGAGCCCCTAAACACGGGATCATTAGGAGAACAAAACTGACCTAGCACCATTGCCAAGAGGCACCTTGTATAGTAACAACACTGCACGATACCCTCTCAAGAGATTCCATCTAGAAATGCATAAGCATAGGTCAAACGCAATTGACCCTGAAACTCTAAAATCAAGCGCTTCTGTCACTTGGTTTTCAAGTGAATGTTTTTAGCGGCTTGTTTTTATTCGGATTTTACAAGAACAATAGTCCAAACGGCGACTCTTTCTCTTCATCCAAAATAAAGCACTTTAAGATAAACCGATGAATTGCGTGGTGGAACTACACACCCGGGAGCAGGTTGACGTTTATTGTCATGAGGGTTGTCCTGGAGGCAGAACCGAGTTATTTCCCCTTAGATAGGCTAGCTGCAAAGTCCAATTTGTCGATAATGTAAAAATTCATGAAAAGTCAAATGTGCTTTTTGGTCTCAATTTAGGATTAGAGATGTTATGATTTTGTGGCTGTGCTAGCTAGTAACCATTCTGCAGAGCTGCCTCCAGAACAATATTAATGACGAAAAACGCTAACGTGATACTTTGGAGGCAAGTTCAATCCGTCTAGAAACGGTGCGGAAGCTGTCACTACACCTACAAGAAAAATATACCTCAATACAGAAAACGTCTCACTGCCATAGAATAAACTACTTTGAGTCATACATATCAGCCAGCATCCTTGACTTTACAAGATGTCCCTCCCTTGATACATAGGGCGTAGATATACTGTAGTCAAGTACATTTTTTGTAAATAATCATTTTAGAAGTGTTCATGCTTACTAGTCTCTGGCTGATATGAAAACCATAAGGGCTGAAATAACTGCTAACTTTCTCAACTTAAACATTTTGGTAAACTTGTGTAGAAAAGATTGGTTTGTACAGAACTGCAATGTCAGAAATAAATGTTTTACAAAAAACATGAGTGCTAACGTTTCTGTGGATTTGGCTAAATGTGTTTAATCAGCCCAGTATTTTGGCCGGTGATGAATGACTGTTTATTCAACTCAAGTGAGGTCATCTTCATAAACCTGTTGTACAAATAAAATGCAAAACAATACTTACTTTTTTTTTTACAGTGTGTTTGATAGAATGTAACTTTTTTTATTCCTCAAAAGGAAAACTTCTCCAGGGATATTTGTTGGTTACTTGCGTTAAATCTACCACTCAGCCTTCAAAAAAGACCTATCCTCTAGGTATTAACTTTGGGGCATCCATCATCAACCAAAAAGCATTCGCTTGTAATCATCCAAAGCACAAGCCACTCTACTTGGTGCCACTTAGTGACTAGCTACAGCATAGTGTTGTTATATAAAAGGCTTTCGATGTCAAACCGTTGACTCTAACATAACTCAGGGAAGCAGCCTTGATCTCATCCCCACTCCTAAGGCATGTGTCATATCCATCCTAGCTACAGATCTGCCTAAAATGTGTATTGATGACAAACAAAAAAGGATTTGTAACTATTAAAAGATGCGTTGTACCATTACGGTTAACACTCACTTTTTTTCCCTACTTGTTTTATAATGTTCAGTGTTTTTTTCCACTAATTCATTTCTGGTATTTTTTAAGGATGTGGTTTGTGTGCACTTATCTCGTCTCAAATAAAGTGAGGCCGCTGTGAAGCATGGTTTTGTGGGGGGGATTTACTAACCAGCTGGAATCTAATGGGTCTCCATGAGGAAGATATCACGAGTATGTCAAATGTGAACACGGCAAATCATTTTTGGGAAAGTTTTAGGGACAATGCAGTCAAGTAATTTCAGCAAGCTCCACTGGGAGGTATAACACCATTTACAGTACTGTGATTTGTCCAACATTATGAAATATCTATTTGAGTAAACTGAATCCCCTGTAGTTGAAATAGGGCCAGGGGGTCTGATCATCAATAAGTCTAGGTCACCCTGCTTCCACAGTTTCTGGGTGACTGGTATACAATTGTTGTTGTCCCTTTTATTTTCCCAAACGTTACGTTTGATGTGTTGTCCTGTATATCAAGCCTGTGTCATTCCACATGTATACTTTTAAAAAAAGAATGTAAAGAGAAAACATCCTAGAGTCTAGACCAGGGGGCAAAGTACGGCCCGCCGGGCACTTCAATCCGTCCCTCGAGACCCCTTTTTTCTCCCCAATTTCGTGGTATCCAATTGGTAGTTACATCGCTGCAACTCCCGTACAGACTCGGGAGTGGCGAAGGTCGAGAGCCGTGCGCTCTCCGCCAAGCCAAGCTGCACTGCTTCTTGACACAATGCCCGCTTAACCCGGAAGCCAGCTGCACCAATGTATCAGAGGAAACGCCGTACACCTGCCGACCTCGTCAGCGTGCATGCGCCCGGCCCACCATAGGAGTCGCTAGAGCACGATGGGACAAGGAATCTCGGCCTGCCAAACCCTGTCCTAACCCGGACGACGCTGGGCCAATTGTGTTCCGCCTCATGGGTCTCCCAGTCACAGCCTGGGATCGAACCCGGGTCTGTAGTGACGTCTCATGCACAGCAATGCAGTGCCTTAGACTGCTGCAACACTCTTGGGAAGCCACCGCAAATTGATTTGAACAAACAATTGGTCCCACAAGAAATGCGGCCCTCCATTGAAATTCAAAATCTCGATGTGGCCCTTGAGCCAAAAAGTTTGCGCACCCCTGGTCGAGACCTTAATACCAGCCATAGGAAAGAATGAAGGGATTACCATTTTCTCCAACATATGCATTGTTGAAATAATAATAATAATAGTCCTAATTACTACATTCATATAACCTACAAAGCATATCTAGGTTAATTTACTCTATGGTTTAGTATGTGTGTCCAAAATAACTTTAAATGCCTTATCCCATTTACTTTGTGGAAACTGATAGTGAAACACTGAATGATTCAAATTGGCCTGAACCCCCCTACACACTCTTTTTATTCACATATATGCACAGAATTGGAAACATCTTTGAAAAATGTGGTTGGCGTTGTAAGGCACGAAAAATGTTTTTAGCTTTGATTTCGTCTATCTGCTCTTTTCTGATCAGTGTCCACCATAGGAAGGAGACAAAGAACCAATTGACGAGAACAGGTTACACTGCCTATTCTATATATGACATGGCTAAAGCTAGTAATTGGTAAGTAATGACATGGTCCTGGTTTGATGATGTAGCACTCCAGCCTGTTCTGTATTGATGTTAACGTGCTAGTCGGAACAAGGAAACTCGTAAACTTCCGACTTGCTAACTAACTGGTTGTAGTTATACATATGCCGTGTTAAACCAGTTAGCAAATCAGACATTTCCGAGTTTCACTTGTGGTGTGAGTGAAGGGTCTGTGACCATACACAACAACAACACAATTCAAAGTCACTATTTATTTCTGAATTGCTGCTAATGTATATTTGGCTCAATTAAGGAATCCAATGTGTTTCTGAGTTTATCAGTCTCTCAACACCTGGTAATTAATCTGAATGCCAAAAACAAGCATGGATGTAAAAATCAACACTAATAATACTAGTAGTGAAATTCTTAACATTGATTCTTTGTGTTTTGACATAAAGACATGACTTGTACATACCGGTATGTAGGACTTGAAAGAGTCCTTCATTTCATCCATCAATGTGTTCAGAAATGAACCTGATGTTTGCTCTAAGGTTTACAATATTGATTGATATATTAAATTGATCAATAAAAAACTGCTTCTGTTATACCACATTTGTTCATGATCTAATTCAACTTTGTGGGTTAAAATACTAATTCAATAACACAAGAAATGTCCCCTTCAAACCATCTCTGTGTGATGAAATATTAAAAACTGAAATGAAAGAATCTAAATGGATATGACGTTATGGAATGCTAATGTCATGCCCCTAGTCTGCAGGCTACAGTCATGCAAGAATTTTGTTTGAAGAAACAGGGTCAATCGGTGACCACGTTTACATGCACACTAATATCCCGTTATTATTCGGGATACTCAAGTATTCTGTTCTTGAGTTGAGGCATATAAACATCATATCCCGTTTACAATAACCCGAAAAAGCATGTATCCCCATGTTATACGAAACCAGGATAAGATGTCTGGGATATGCTGATCTTAAACATGTAAACATCTTATCCCGTTTACTGTTATTTTTCGTGGTTTCCGCACAGAGGTAAATACAATTTCAGGTTGGAAATTCAATGGATATTCGCCTGTAGTCTTCCTTACGTCCACCAACAGCAGTTAGGGACCGTCAACATAGTGACAAATCAAATTTTTAAAATTTCAATAGCTATTTAACCATTACTCCTAAAACTTTCAAAATGGGTTCTAGCTAACCCGATGGCATAGACACACATTGCACACATTTATTTTTTTGTCGATTTACATCTCGCACTATTTTAAATTATTTATTTACATTTTTTAATTTCAATAGCTCATTGGTCATGTGACCTACGGGACTCAAACAAGGTTCAGAATGTCCACTGACTAACCTTCTATATTGCACACCCTTTAGTTTTCATTTTCATCTCACAAGATTTACATGAATTTTTGAAATTGTAACATTTCAATAGCTCCATGGTCATGTGACCTAATGACTTCAAACAAGGTTCAGAATGTCCACTCAGTGGGCCTACACATTGCACACCCTTTAGCTTGTCCATTATGATTTTACATGAATTTTTCTAAATGTAAAATTTCAATAGCTCCTTGATCATGTAACCTAGGGACTTCAAACAAGGTTTAGAATGTCCACTGAGTGGGCCTACACATTAGTTTGTCCATTTTCATCTCACATGATTTTACATGAATCATTTAAAATGTAAAACTTCAATAGTTGCATGGTCATGTGACCTAGGGACTTCAAACAGGGTACAGAATGTCCACTGACTACCCTTCTATATTGCACACCCTTTAGTTTGTCCATTTTCATCACACATGAATATTTCTAATTTTAGAATGTCAATAGCTCCTTGCTCATGTGACCTAGTGACATCAAACAACATTGCACACCCTTTAATTTGTCCATTTTCATCACACATGAATATTTCTAATTTTAGAATGTCAATAGCTCCTTGCTCATGTGACCTAGTGACATCAAACAACATTGCACACCCTTTAATTTGTCCATTTTCATCTCACAAGATTTTACATATTTTTTTTTTTTTTTATGTAAAATTTCAATTAGCTCCTTGGTCTTGTGACCTGATTTCGAACATGGTGCAGAATGTACCCTTCTATATTGCACACTCTTGTTTGTGTACTGTAAAATCATGCGGTGTAATGTACATTTCTTCATAGTTTCACATTTCAATAGCTCCTTGGTCATGTCAATTACACACCTAAGAAGCGTGCAGTGGATATACACCCATATTGCATAACCTCGTCATGCATCTTCTATATTGTTGTACGGCTCTGATCAGGCCCTACACCCAAACAAGGGCACTGCGTTCATCCACCTCTGGCCTGCTCGCCTCCCTACCACTGAGGAAGTACAGTTCCCGCTCAGCCCAGTCAAAACTGTTCGCTGCTCTGGCCCCCCAATGGTGGAACAAACTCCCTCACGACGCCAGGACAGCGGAGTCAATCACCACCTTCCGGAGACACCTGAAACCCCACCTCTTCAAGGAATACCTAGGATAGGGTAAGTAATCCTTCTCACCCCCTAAAAAGATTTAGATGCACTATTGTAAAGTGGCTGTTCCACTGGATGTCATAAGGTGTATGCACCAATTTGTAAGTCGCTCTGGATAAGAGCGTCTGCTAAATGACTTAAATGTAAAATGTAAATGTACATTAAAATTAATTTGACAATTAGGGGGTTCAGTCCAGTGTTGTGTTTACCCTTTTCTTTAATATTTATCTATAGTAATTGGTAGTTCTAAGTACTTATTGTCCCTGTTTCTTATTTTTCTACAGTATTTAACAGTGGTACACAATAGGAGAGAGACAGATAATATCTCCTTTCGTCATTAATATCAACCATAAAGGAAAACGGCAAAGTACGAGAGTCATGCTATTAATTGTCCAAAGCAGGGATGGAGAGTGAGCTAGTGAGATAGGCTGCAGTGGGTTTGCTGGTCAGGTAAGGCAATAAATAAATAGGCCGTAGTGGCGAAATAAGTACAATTTCACGGAGTAATAGATGTGCAGAAGATTAATGTGCAAGTAGAGATCCTGTGTTGCAAAGGAGCAAAAAAAAACCCATCTAAATAAAAATGAATAATATTGGGATGAGGTAGTTGGGCTATTTACAGATGGGCTGTGTACAGGTGCAATGGTCTGTAAGATGCTCTGATAGCTGATGCTTAAAGATAGTGAGGGGGATAAGGTGAATGCACCAATTTGTAAGTCGCTCTGGATAAGAGCGTCTGCTAAATGACTTAAATGTAAATGTAATATGAGTCTCCAGCTTCAGTGATTTTTGCAATTCGTTCCAGTCATTGGCAGCAGAGAACTGGAAGGAAAGGCGGCCAAAGGAGGTGTTGACTTTGGGGTGACCAGTGAAATATACCTGCTGGAGCGCGTACTTCGGGTGGGTGCTGCTATGGTGACCAGTGAGCTGAGATAAGGCGGGGCTTTCCCTAGAAATGACTTATAGATTAACTGGAGCCAGTGGGTTTGGCAACGAATATGAAGCGAGGGCCAGCCAACGAGAGCATACAGGTCGCAGTGGTGGGTAGTATGTGGGGCTTTGGTAACGAAACGGATGACACAATGATAGACTTCATCCAATTTGCTGAGTAGAGTGTTGGAGGCTATTTTGTTAATGACATCGACGAAGTCAAGGATCGATAGGATAGTCAGTTTTACGAGGGTATGTTTGTCAGCATGAGTGAAGGATGCCAATTCGAGATTTAATTTTGGATTGGAGATGCTTAATATGAGTCTGGAAGGAGAGTTTACAGTCTAGCCAGACACCTAGGTATTTGTAGTTGTCCACATATTCTAAGTCAGAACCGTCCAAAGTAGTGATGCTAGGTGGGCGGGCAGCGATCAGTTGAAGAGTATGCATTTAGTTTTACTTGCATTTAAGAGCAGTTGGAGGCCACGGAAGGAGAATTGTATGGTTAGTTAACACAGTGTCCAAAGAAGGGCCAGAAGTATACAGAATGGTGTCGTCTGCGTATAAGTGGATCAGAGAATCACCAGCCGCAAGAGCGATATCTTTGATATATACAGAAAAAGGAGTCGACCCGAGAATTTAACCCTGTGGCACCCCCATAGAGACTGCCAGGAGGTCCAGACAACAGGCCTTCCGATTTGACACACTGAACTCTATCTGAGAAGTAGTTGGTGAACCAGGCAAGGCAGTCATTTGAGAAACCAAGGCTGTTGAGACTGCCGGTAAGTTCCTAACTTCCCTGAAAAGTTGCATATCGCAGGGGCTATTCGATGCTAATGAAGTACACCACAGGATGTTTTTGTGCTGGTCAAGGGCAGGCCGGTCTGGAGTGAACCAAGGGCTATATCTGTTCCTGGTCCTACATTTTTTGAATGGGGCATGCTTATTTAAAGATAACCAGGCATCCTCTACTGACGGAACGAGGTCAATACCTTTCCAGGATAGCCGGGCCGGGTTGATTAGAAAGGCTTACTGGCTGAAGTGTTTTAGGGAGCGTTTGACTGTGATGAGGGGTGGTCGTTTGACCACGGACCCATTACGGACTCAGGCAATGAGGCAGTGATTGCTGAGATCCTGGTTGAAGACAGCAGAGGTGTATTTAGAAAACAGGTTGGTCAGGATGATATCTACGAGGGTGCCCGAGTTTACGGATTCGTGGTTGTACCTGGTAGGTGGGTGAGATTGAGGGCATCTAGCTTAGATTGTAGGACGGCCGGGGTGTTAAGCATATACCAGTTTAGGTCACCTAACAGTACAAACTCTGAAGATAAATGGGGAGAAATTAATTCACATATGGTGTCCAGGGTGCAGCTGGAGGCTGAGTGGGGTCTGTAATAAGCGGCAACAGTGAGAGACTTATTTCTGGAAAGGTGGATTTTTAAAAGTAGAAGCTCGAACTGTTTGGGCTCAGACCTGGATAGCATGACAGAACTCTGCAGTAGATTGCAACTCCACCCCCTTTGGCAGTTCTGTCTTGGGGGAAAATGTATACACATACTGTACATAGAGGCATTTTTCAGCTATGATTTTACCACTCAGAATCCAGAATGGATATGACAATGTGGCCAGCACAGGACGCCCTTACAAAACTCTACTTTTTGATCTTCTTGACCTCTCATCTGGTAAACTGCTACTATGTGTCAAGAATAGAAACCCAATTAGGGGTTAGTGTACTGGTTTGTTTTTCAAAAGTTCACGTAAAATCCTGTGAGATGAAAATGGACAAACTAAAGGGTGTGCAATGTGTAGGCCCACTCAGTGGACATTCTGAACCGTGTTTGAAATCACTGGGTCACATGACCAAGGAGCTATTGAAATGTTACATTTAAAAAAATGTATGTAAAATCTTGTGAGATGAAAATGGACAAACTAAAGGGTGTGCAATATAGTAGGGTAGTCAGTGGACATTCTGGACCTTGTTTGAGACAAGTAGGTCACATGACCAATGAGCTATTGAAATTCAAATGTAAAAAAAAGTTTGTACTTTGTTTACACTCCCTAACTAATTCAACTAGGAATACAAAATGCTGCTCACATTTCCACATGTTTATTAGATCTGGAAAGCAAATTCATGTCCAAATCGTGAAATTAAGACCTATGCAATGTTGTGCGCAATTTTTCCAACATAATGACATTTATTTTTAGTCTGTGGCTCAAGTGGTTTGAAAGCGTGAAGACTTCAGTGCATATTTTATGTGGTTGAAATACTGTCTGCTTGTAGAACAGTGTTCAAAGTTAACACCTTACATTTTCTAAAAAAAAAAAGCTAAAATAAATAAATCATATTTCTCCACTCTCTTCCCAAGAAAAAATTAAATGTTTGTATAATTCTGCAGGAGTTAATATTATATAACGCTATAGCGCATTCAGAAAGTATTCATAACCTTTGACTTTTTCCACATTTTGTTACATTACAGCCTAATTCTAAAATGATTTTTTTTTAATCGTAATCTACACCTAACGACAAAGCGAAAACAGGTTTTAGATTTTTTTTTTGCAAATGTACGAAAATTCAAAACTGAAGTACCATATTTACATAAATGTTCAGTCCCTCTGCTATGAGACTTGAAATTGAGCTCAGGTGCATCCTGTTTCCATTGATCATCCTCGAGATGTTACTACAACTTGGTGTCTACCTGTGGTAAATTAAATTGATTGGACATGATTTGGAAAGGCACACACTTGTCTATATAAGGTCCCATAGTTGACAGTGCATGTCAGAGCAAAAACCAAGCAATAAGGTTGAAGGAATTGTTCGTAGAGCTCCAACACAGGATTGTGTCGAGGCACAGATCTGCGGAAGGGTACCATAACATTTCTGAAGCATTGAAGGTTCCCAAGAACACAGTGGCCTCCATCATTCTTAAATGGAAGAAGTTTGGAACCACCAAGACGCTTCCTAGAGCTGGCCACCAGGCCAAACTGAGCAATCAAGGGGAGAGGAGAAGGGCCTTGGTCAGGGAGGTGACCAAGAACCCAATGGTCACTCTGACAGAGTGTTCCTCTGTGGAGATGGGAGAACCTTCCAGAAGGACAACCATCAATGCAGCACTCCACCAATTAGGCCTTTATGGAAGAGTGGCCAGACAGAAGCCACTCCTTGGTAAACCTAAAGCACTCTGACCATGAAAGTGATGAAACCTAGCACCATCCCTAAGGTGACGCATGGTGGTGGCAGCATCATACTGTGGGGATGTTTTTCAGCGGCAGGGACTGGGAGACTAGTCATGATAGAGAGAAAGATGAACGGAGCAAAGTACAGAGAGATCCATAATGAAAACCTGCTCCAGAGCACTCAGGACCTCAGACTGGGGGCGAAGGTTCACCTTCCAACAGGACAACAACCCTAAGCACACAGCCAAGACAACGCAGGAGTGGCTTTGGGACAAGTCTCTGAATGTCCTTGAGTGGCCCAGCGAGACTCCGGACTTGAACCCATTCAAACATTTTTGGAGAGACCTGAAAATAGCTGTGCAACAATACTCCCTATTCAACCTGACAGAGCTTGAGAGGAATGGGAGAAACTTGTAGCGTCATACCCAAGAAGACTCGAGGCAAAGGTGCTCCAAAGGTGTGTGGCAGACCAGAGGGTTTGGTCAAAATGTTTTACACAGATCAGACATGGACAGGGTTGGATTAGCTCGGATTCAAGGATGTTTATTTGAATAACCCACAAAAAGAATAGGTCTCCCCCAGGAGTCCCTCTCCGGGATACCATCTTCTTGGCTCCGGGTCTTGCTGTATCCTGTGGGGAACAAAACTGAACTCCCTCCGTTATCCCTGGGACTAAGCACGACTACACGGGAGTAACCTCTCTTCCCCCAGTCCCCTCTCTGTGTGCTGCCCTTCTGGCAGCTTTATGGGACTCGTCCAGCTGGTGAGCAATCAGCCCCTCGATTCTGATCTAACCATTAACGAATATGAGACAATTGAAGTTCAAGTAGCCTAGATGGAGCCTAGTAGGTTCACATCAACTAGCTATCTAACTTAGCTGGTTCATTGTTGCCCATGCGAGGAAGTCAGGCTAGCAAGCATTTTAGCTAGATAGCCTATGACAAGAAACATTTTAAGTGTACTGTATGACAGAGCCATAGATCGCTTTGCCAACATGAAAGAGAATGGCCGGTGGCGTTCGTAAACCCAAGGAGGGTTTGCACGCGCACACACACACACACCCTTCACTAGGTCACCTATTAAACTCCACCTTGCAAATAATTCTCTCCATTCGTATGCCCTTTCTCATAGATATGGGCATTACATGGCCAGGCCTGCCCAAAATTATAGGATCAAACACCCAAATTCCCCCACTAAGTCCTATTATGCTTGCGAGATCAGAGAGAATTTCCCCGGGGAGGGGTTAGAGTATCAGGGCAGTGGCATCAAGTCCTGATAAATCCCGCAAGAGCTATAGTGTTTAAGGCTTTACAAAATAGAAGCAAATCCCATCTCTAGACAGCGCTTCATTGGTAGCACACGGTGGAGGGAAACAGGGAAATGTCAGGGTGTCACCAGTTACCACCAGATCCAGGGCACTTGTCGTCATCACACCTCACCTTGTCTGGGGATCAACCCAGGAACCACAGCATTGCCAGAGAGTGGGCCACTAGGGCGTGCTGGGCCATATCCTGCCTGAGGCTGCTCTCTGAACCTCCAGCATGGCCCCAAGCATCTGGTCCGCTTCATATGCAGAGCTTCATCTGCATGGGGGTCAAAACAAACCACACACAAGCACATAAGCACACCCACATGCACACTCACTGTATCATGGCGCCGGAGAAGATGGCTGACATTTTACGTGCTCCTAACCGAATGTGTTTTTTGTAACTTGTTTTTTTATTATTCTGTACATAATGTTGCTGCTACCGTCTCTTATGACTGAAAATAACTGGACATCAGAACAGCGATTACTTACCACAAACTCGCAGAAGCTTTTTATTCCTTTAACTAATCTGACGAGCCCGATGTGAAGGACATACTGCTTTCCCGGTAACAGAACTGAATCCCCGTCATTTGCGTGAGGAGAAGACGGAGAAAAAGAGCACGGATATCGGGCTGCCTTCTAAGAATTCGTAGGCGATCAAATAAACCCCCAATGCCTTCCATTCTACTAGCTAACAAGCAATCATAGGAAAATAAAAATCGACGACCTACGAGAAAGATTAAACTACCAACGGGACATTAAAAACTGTAATATCTTGTGTTTCACGGAGTCGTGGCTGAACAACGACATTATCAACATACAGCTGGCTGGTTATACGCTGTACCGGCAGGATAGAACAGCGGCGTCTGGTAAGACAAGGGGGGTGGACTACATATATTCGTAAACAACAGCTCAATGTTTTTCTCACCTGAGGTAGAATATCTCATAATAAGCTGTAGACCACACTATCTACCTAGAGAGCTTTCATCTGTAGTTTTCGTAGCTGTCTACATACCACCACGGACCGATGCTGGCACTAAGATCACACTCAATGAGCTGTATTCTGCCATAAACAAACAGAAAAACACTCATCCAGAGGAGGCACTCCTAGTGGTCAGGGACTTTAATTCAGGGACACTTAAATCTGTTTCCCAAATTTCTATCAGCATGTTAAATTTAAATGTGCAACCAGAGGGAAAAACACTAGACGACCTTTACTCCACACACAGAGATGCATACAAAGTTCTCCCTCGCCCTCCATTTGGCAAATTTGACCATAATTCTATCCTCCTGATTCCGGCTTACAAGCCAAAATTAAAGCAGGAAGTACCAGTGACTCGGTCAATAAAAAAGTGGTCAAATGAAGCAGATGCTAAGCTACATGACTGTTTTTCTAGCACAGACTGGAATATGTTCCGGGATTCTTCCGATGGCATTGAGTACACCACATCAGTCATTGGCTTCATCAATAAGTGCATCGATGAAGTTGTACCCATCGTAACCGTACCCAACTAGAAGCCATGGATTACAGGCAACATCCGCACTGAGCTAACTGCTAGAGCTACTGCTTTAAAGGAGTGGGACTCTAGCCCAGAAGTTTAGAAGAAATCCCGCTGTGTCCTCCGATAAACCACCAAACAGGCATAGCGTCAATACAGGACTGAGATCGAATTGTAGTACACCGGCTCCGACGCTCGTCGGATGTGGCAGGGATTGCAAACCGTTACAGACTACAAAGGGAAGCACGGCTGAGAGCTGCCCAGTGACACTTCTATGCTTGCTTCGAGGCAAATAACATTGAAACATGCATGAGAGCACCAGGTGTTCTGAACGACTGTGTGATCACACTCTCCGCAGCTGATGTGAGTAAGACCTTCAAACAAGTCAACTTTCACAAGGCCGCAGGGACAGACGGCTTACCAGGACGTGTACTGCGGGCATGCGCTGCGGGCAAATGTCTTCACTGACATTTTCAACCTCTCCCTGTCCAAGTCTGTAATACCAACATGTTTTAAGCAGACCACCATAGTCCCTGTACGCAAGAAAAACTAAGGTAACCCGTAGAACTCACGTCTGTAGCCATGAAGTGCTTTGAAAGGCTGGTCATGGCTCACATCAACACCATTATCCAAGAAACCCTACACCCACTCCAATTTGCATACCGCCCTAACAGATCCACAGATGATGCAATCTCTATTGCACTCCACACTGCCCTTTCCCACCTGGATAAAAGGAACACCTATGTGAGAATGCTATTCATTGACTACAGCTCAGAGTTCAACACCATAGTGCCCTCAAAGCTCATCAATAAGCTAAGGACCCTGGGACTAAACACCTCCCCCTGCAACTGGATCCTGGACTTCCTGTGACCGGCCGCCCCCAGGTGGTAAGGGTAGGTAACAACACATCGGCCACGTTGATCCTCAACACAGGGGCCCCTCAGGGGTGCGTGCTCAGTCCCCTCCTGTCCTCCCTGTTCACTCATGACTGCACGGCCAGGCAAGACTCAAACACCATCATTAAGTTTGCCGATGACACAACAGTGGTAGGCCTGATCACCGACAATGACAGCCTATAGGGAGGAGGTCAGAGACCTGGCCGTGTTGTGCCAGAACAACAACCTCAGGTTGTTGAGCTTCAAGTTCCTTGGTGTCCACATCACCAACAAACAAACATGGTCTAAGCACACCAAGAAGGTTGTGAAGAGAGCACGACAAAACCTATTCCCCCTCAGGAGACTGAAAAGATTTGGCATGGTCCTTAGATCCTCAAAAAGGTTCTACAGCTGCACCATCGAGAGCATCCTGACGGCTTGCATCACTGCCTGGTATGGACACTGCTCGGCCTCCGACCGCAAGGCACTACAGAGAGTAGTGCATACAGCCCAGTGACAGAGGAAGGCCCTAGAAATTGTCAAAGACCCCAGCCACTCTAGTCATAGACTGTTCTCTCTGCTACCGCATTGCAAGCAGTACCGGAGTGCCAAGTCTAGGACTAAAAGGCTTCTCAACAGCTATTACCCCCAAGCCATAAGACTCCTGAACAGGTACTCAAATGGCTACCCCGACTATTTGCATTGCATTACTTAAAAATGGCACTGTTGGTTAGGGCTTTGTAATAAGCATTTCACTGTAAGGTCTACCTATTGTATTTGGCGCATGTGACAAACTTTGATTTGATTTGACACTCATGTCGTTGGCAAAGTGCAACAGCGCTCCATCCAGGTTGTCCGTGGCGGTGTAGAGGCGACCCAGGTTGCGGTGAAGCTAGTGGCGGACAGTCTGGTACTGCTGGTACTTCCCCTCAAACAGATTCTCTTTAAGTTGTTCCCACCCAAAATCACATTGTCAGCCATTTTTTCAAACATCATTTGAGATCGAGGGATACTGATTTTCTTTCTTCTGACAAAACATTGATTAAGGGGCCAACTATCTCCAGGTTCATATTAGACAGCAAACAGTAGAAAAATGACTGAAACAGGGAGAGACTCTGACAAACTGGACTTGTCCATTAAGACCCGTTGGTCTCAACAACAACAAAATAATTATTGCTGCGGAGTGCCATAATGAATAAGACCCCGGTGAGTGTCTGTTCCTCACTTGTCTGTGCAGTATCTGGGCGCGGTGGTGGTCTCTGTCCACCTGCAGGCTGTGGAAGGGCATTGGGCTGCGGATGGAGATGAGCAGCTGGAAGGTCTTCTCATGGATCTGTACCCAGTCTGCCTGCTGGTGCTCTGTGTCACTGGAAGAAAAAAAAAAGATATAGGCTGCATTCCAATTCAAAAAATGGGCTCCCTTCCCTTTGTCCTAGCTGACCCCACTGTGCAAATCACACAGAATGTTAGCAACGTAGTAGCTCATATTACTTGCTTTCAGTTGGTCTGTCTACAGATTCGCTTTTGGGACACTGGATTATATTAGGCTCATGTATAAAGTCACATTGCCATCTCTAACATTTTAATAACAAGGCATAGGCCTATGACTTGAATTCTGCCATGTGCAATATCTTTCAATTCATCTAAAGGCATCCTAAATTGTATGTCATTACATAACAGGTCTATAATTTTGTGCATCTTGCTATTTTCCCGATGCTTTGGAACTGTCTGAGTTTCCCAGTGGTTTATTTCTGTGGCGCTTGTTCATTCCACGTTTTTTTTACTGGTCTGGATTCAAGGCAGTGCAGCTACGTCATGGCAATAACACAGTGTATGGGTTGGCTCACGAGGCGCACTGACTGCACTCACACAAGAGTCAAGGGGCTCCTAAGGACACAGACTTGTACTTTCTCATTCATAGTCTGTAGACTCAAAGGTGTTTGGCTGTGCTTATGCAACCACTTGGCAGGGAAACGAGTCTATTAATCCGGACACAGTCAGACAGCTGGCCCTAGAGTTAGTTTTTTATCTTGTTTTGAAGCATACTTGCAGGACGTGTAGAATGCTCCATTGATTCATAACATTTGCATCACATGAGAGGAATGCATTTTAAAAAGGCAGACCCGGGGGATATAACTTGCTTTAGTGGCTCATCCCTTTAAAGCTTAGGCCAGGCCGAGTGGAAGCCTGTCAACAAGCACTCGGCTATGTACTAGAAAATATCCTACTCTCCCAAAAGTGAGAGATTTATCAAACAAAGAAAGTGGTGTGGACTGCCATTTGTCTGAAGAACAAATTAAACATTGTGCCTTTAAATGTAGCATATATACAACAAGAAACAGAAGGCCTTGCTATTACATAATGGTGCACTTTTTCAGAGACCACATGGTATAGCTTAGGCATACTTTGTCTTCACTTGAAATTCTTCTTCCTTCAGGAGAGCTAACTTGCTTTCCAGCTGTTCCCCGTACCACATTCTGCCTGAGGCCAACAGAAGTTTGATATTAGTGTTCTCTGACCATCTAGTAATAACTTTGTAGACACTAGTGGCACCTAGTGTTGAAACTGGTAAGATTCATTTTCCATTACTCCATTGCTCAAGAGCTGCACACTGCTAGAAAGTTGTTGTTGCTGCTGCTCTTGTTTAACACAAGAGCCATACATATCACATAAAGATGTGGATTATTATGTTGGCGAGCTGACATTAAACCAATGCTAATAATTATTTAAAGTCATTTATGGCCTAGCTATGTCGACTACTGCTAGCTAGGCCTACTTCTAGCCCTTGATCATGTCTCCCAGTTCCATTACATTACACATGAGTCATTGGACGAAGGAGGCTTCTGTACGGGGGAGTTTTGTTAAGTGCCCCGATGCTCAGTTGTACGGTTGTGTGCAATCAAGACAACCCAGAAATATTAATGAACTGAAACAGATTTGTAGGGAGGAATGGTTCAAAATTCCTCAACATTGTGTAAAAGTCTTATAAGCAGCTACAGTGGAAGTTGTTGCTGCTAAATGAGGATCTAAGTTACTAAATTCAAGGGTTCACTTACTTTTTCCTGCCTGCACTGTGAATGATTACGCAATGTATTCAATAAAAATTTGAAAAGTACAACTGTTTGTGTGTTATTAGTTTAGTCAGATTGTGTTTGTCTATTATTGTGACTCAGATCAGACTACATTTTATGAGTAATCAATGCAGAAATCCAAGTAATTCCAAAGGGTTCACAAACTTTTTCTTGCAACTGAAGCCTACACCTTCACAATAAATCCATTATTTATTTTAGACAACACGATATGAAGAAAATGTATTCTATTTCAGAATAATAGGATGCTCTGCATTGTCCTTATGGTTAAGCCAGATCAGGGCATAACATATGTCTGTGGGCTACTACTAGTTCATTTTCTCAAACAATATTTGCTTAGAATTCCATGGCATTATTTTGTTATTTTATAGGATAAATAATACAATTGAACAAAGCTGAATAAAATAGGATAATTCCTCCAAAATATTTGAGGGAGTGCGCATATGCTGCTATTCTTTGTTGAGCGGTTAAAGAAATAGGTTCTCCTGTATGCATAATTTAGATAATGATTTAGTTATGAAAACGTTGGGCTATATTTTTTTGATTGTACATTGTAAGGCTGCATGACTCAACTCTAATGATGATTTGAAAAAAGTTGCTTGAAAGGCATGAGCTCTGCTTTGTTTTTTTTGCGCAGGCTGTACACACTACATTAGTCTCTCATTCACAATTTGAGAAGCACTTGATAATGCCTCGAATTTACCGGTGGCATCCCATTTGTGTGGCCGTAATGCAACCTAAAAACATCCATGCCTTCTCCATGAGTGCTGTGTGCTCCGAAGCACCTCTCACTCACATGGCTCTCCATCAAGTGATCAGCTCTTTCTCACAGGCTACAAGTGAAGACAGACACATCGGGGAGCAACTGTGTGTCCTTATCCAATTCCGAGGTGCATATTGAAGATATTGGAAGAACTGTCCACATTTACTTTTCATCAGCCAACAAGATGAGTAGGTCTAAAGAACAGCAAAAGCACTGGCCTATGTCAATCTACTATCCCCCATAGTACAAAAGTTGACCTATTCCATTCTGTGCGAGAAGTAAATATTCCAAACGTAGTCTGGGACAGTAATGTGGGATGCGATAGATACCAAATTAATACAACCACTACCATCAAAAATACTTTTTTCGCAATGAGGCTGACCCAACAGATCAGAAGGTTTAGCTTAAAATGTTCATAAACTATTATGTAGCACAAAAGTTACATTTGCGGGAAAACACCATTATCAAAAGTGACCGCAAATTTTATGTTTAAAATTATCTTCCCAAAACTTTAAACTCACACGCTGCTTAGGTATGCCAGTTAGGCTCTACACCCCTTGTAAAGCGGATTAATATGCTTAATTTTAATAAGTAATTTGGCCACTTTAGTTGTATTACAAACCTTATGAAAACATATAGGCCTATGGGCTAGGCTACATTAGGTGTGTGACTATGATCCGAAAAGACGCAACGAAAAGGCATTGTTTCTTGACTAACGCTGGGCATCAAGTGATTATTGTAATATTACAATTATTATAACCAGTTATAATTCACAACTGATAAGCTAATATTGTCACCCATCACACTATTCTTGATTTAATCTTGTCTTTACATATACTAAATAATATAAACTCAGCAAAAACAGAAACTTCCCTTTTTCAGGACCCTCTCTTTCAAAGATAATTCGTAAAATCCAAATAACTTCACAGATCTTCATTGTAAAGGGTTTAAATAGTGTTTCCATGTTCAATGAACCATAAATAATTAATAAACATGCATTTGTGGAACGGTTGTTAAGACACTAACAGTCTACAGACGGTAGGCAATTAAGGTCACAGTTATGAAAACTTAGGACAATTTTACTGACTCTGAAAGATGCCAGAGTCCCTGCTCATCTGCGCAAATGTGACTTAGGCATGCTGCAAGGAGGCATGAGGACTGCAGATGTGGCCAGGACAATAAATTGCCATGTCCGTACTGTGAGACGCCTAAAACAGCTGTTGTGTCTTTGGCTATGCCGGATTAAGTGATATGACATGCTATTCTATAAAATAATTTCTCCGTAATTAATATTACCTGATGGTAACAGGTCCTCCATGCCTGTTTCAGTGAGTAGGCCAAAGTAAGCTGAACGAAGCCTATGATAGTAAGCTTGTGGGTGTTCGTTCCGAGCTTGTTTGACCATGTTAGCCAGTGAACTATCGTGTTTGCGAGTTGCAGAACCACTGAATTCTAATTTCAAAGCTGTGGCAAGTTTAGCGTAGTAATTTAGAATGTGTTGCTGTTGTAGGCGAATGAACCTTGTCACGTGTCTATTCGACGTTCACTTCAACAGGTAAACCCTGTCAGAACCCGTAGCGTTCGGGTAGCCATCCAACACGTCCTCTATGTCAGCTAATAACGTTTCAGTATCGTTGGCTGACCTGGAACGGGGTCAAAGGTGGGGAAATTCTTGACAGGTTTGTCAAGGTATTCCGCGTCAAGCGGGCGGAGAGGGTCGGCTTCATCCTGTGGGGAAAGTGGGGCCAAAAGGCAAAGAGGAGAAGCCAAGCTTTGGCTTTGTTGGCCAAGAGGTGCCATATTACTCAGTGCAGAATGGCAGAGAGGAGAAGACTGAGACGTATTGTCTTCACTCCTTTGAGTACCGGGCTCCGGTTGCTTGGATGGGTAGTCACGCTGTGGAGCGTGACCATTCTGGGTTTCCTCCAGATGGTACCTACGGGTGGTATTCTGCTACATTGCAGAGTCCACTTGAGAGCTTAGAGTACTGATTTTGGATTCAGTGGTGAGATTTCTTCAGCTTGCTTGGAAATCAATATTTCCATCTTCATCACCTGAGTTCTCTCATCATTCATTTGGTCAGCGACTTCAATGAGTTCTGCTGATTTTTCATCCAACTTAGTCATTGTGTTCATCAATTGATAGTCTTTGGTCTGCAGAATTTTTAGTAGAGCCGTGGTACTCTTGAGTAACGTTCAACAAAGCTCCCCGTATGTTATCAAATTGCGCGCTCCTGTTTGTAGATAACTCAATAGATTTATCTAGTTTGCAGTGGGCAACATCGTATTTAGTTTTGGCTAAATCGAGTTCCTGGAGACAATGATTTTGTTGAAGAGTTTGTGCTCGTTCATCTTCATAAGTATTTGCAATTACTTTTAATTGTTCAGATTTCAAAACGCAGTTCCTCGACTAGCAGAATGTTTTAATTTCCTGCTTTTGTCAATAGTTGCTCAGTTCTCTCCACCTGTCCCCTCATGTTAGCCATGTCTGGCACGTGCTTCAGCTGTGCATTGTGGTATTGGACCGATGACACATTTCTATGGCGATACATCAGTGGAAAAGTGGGGAGAACCGTCACAAAGCCTGTGTCTGATGGTTGATTTTGGAGAGCGTTCGAAATGTCGTCTTTTTTTTTCGCGAATGGCATAATTAGGGTTGGTATCGCTGCTGAGGTCAGAGATCAATCCTTTTATGGGTGGAGTTTCACTAATTAGCGGAGGAGTGGTGACCACCTTTGATAGCTTGCACATTATTAGAAAAATGTAGAATTTTTTTTTGAAAAATGTTCATATTTACTTTCAAATTTGGGTTTGGAATTCATTGGAAGCAGCAAAGACAAGTTTAATCTATTTATAGATGTTGACGAACTATCAGTACTGTACCAGTAATGTGAAAGTTGGAAGTGAATGAATTTGCAAAAGCAAATTGAATTATTTAAATCAATGCCAATGATTAATCCTACCTGGGTAGGCTATCTGGGTATTAAACTTTAATTAACCTGAGAAGTTGCTTCATCTGGGTTAATATGAGAAGTTTAAAAGTGTCTCATTTGATTGGAAGAACATGAAGTTATGTTCACCAATTGAACTTATTAAATTGAATGAGACAATAATCCATACAACCTCCATTGATTGGATGTCATTAGTGTAAACAGTAGATCAAATGTTGGGAACATTCAACACTGTGGTGCACTTCTCCCTAAGACCGAAGCCACATGGGATTCCCGCTGGGGCGGGGCTTCTGTCACTACTGGATTACTGAATGGTTTTGCAAAAAACTAATTTGACTGACTGATCAATTTAGTGACAAATCAGACCTGTTTAGGCTATTTGGGAATTACATTTTAATTAACCTGGGAAGTTTCTTCATCTAGGTTAGTTTAGAAAAAGTTTACAATGTCTTATTTAGAAAACTCATCAATTTGGCTATTATTTAAAATATCTATTTCAGAATGTAAATTGCCAGATTTACACTTGTTCGTTCAATTGGATAAGACATTGATATCCGTCTGGATATCATAAGTAATGACTTGAGTGTGATCTGAATAATTCTTCATGAATGAATATCCTGGGCACACGTCAGCGGTCAATGATTTCACACGCTGAAATCAAACGGAACTACCCGGGGCGGGACTTCCGTTCCGAAAGGCGGGGGAATTTCAACGTAGCACAAGAAAACAAAATGGCTATTTTCCCTTGTTAGCTTTAGCATGCAAGCTAAACCCTCCTTTGTGCCTGAAAATGCAGCACATAGGATTCCCTTGGCAAGGGAAAGGTTTTACTTATAATGTATTATGTTCAAACCCTTTTCGGCGTTTTTTGACAATGTTTTAACCGGAACAAATCAAATCAAATCAAATGTATTTATATAGCCCTTCTTACATCAGCTGATATCTCAAAGTGCTGTACAGAAACCCAGCCTAAAACCCCAAACAGCAAGCAATGCAGGTGTAGAAGCACGGTGGCTAGGAAAAACTCCCTAGAAAGGCCAAAACCTAGGAAGAAACCTAGAGAGGAACCAGGCTATGTGGGGTGGCCAGTCCTCTTCTGGCTGTGCCGGGTGGAGATTATAACAGAACATGGCCAAGATGTTCAAATGTTCATAAATGACCAGCATGGTCGAATAATAACAAGGCAGAACAGTTGAAACTGGAGCAGCAGCACAGTCAGGTGGACCGGGGACAGCAAGGAGTCATCATGTCAGGTAGTCCTGGGGCACGGTCCTAGGGCTCAGGTCCTCCGAGAGAGAGAATTAGAGAGAGCATATGTGGGGTGGCCCGTCCTCTTCTGGCTGTGCCGGGTGGAGATTATAACATAACATGGCCAAGATGTTCAAACATGCGTCAACAACGAAATGTGCCTTGGTCTACTCGCGAGAGAGACAGAGATATATATCGCTGGTCAAGCTTATATCTCCTGAATTTCAATCGGCTGGCTCTTTGTCCACCAATTATGTAATGTCTTTGGCTATGTCGGATTAAGTGATATGACATGCAATTCTATAAAATAATTTCTCCTTAATTAATATTACCTGATTGAGCTAATCATGTAAATGTAATTAACTAGAGAATTGGGGCAACACAAAATATAGAGCTGTTATCTTCCGAATAAACTCTTAAAGACCTAGTAATATTTTACATCAATAGCAGTCAATATTAATCGTCATCTTAATTCAGTCTCATCTGAAAGTTGTAAATTCTTGGTTATCTGCACGAACCCTGGCTCACAAGTTGAATCAGCAATACAAAATTGGGTTTAATTATTTATTTACTAAATACCTAACTAATCACACAGAATTACACATACACATAATTAAATCATAACTTAATTACAAATTACGTCATAAAGGAAAACATCCCTAGCGGGCGGAACAGATATGACAGCTGGTTACACGAAAGAAAAGGGGCTGGGTTTGAGTGAAAGAACGGGAAGACTGAGGAACAAAGGGCGAAGCTATGCTATCGTAAATACAGTATCTTATGCATTCTAAATTACCGCCCATTTGGAAAAGGAAAATGCAATAAATATTTACTCTGCGCTGCGCTTCTGGTTGGTGGTAGATGGAAGGCCATGTTGCCCAACCGAGTCCTTTGAAGAATGTCTCTGCTGGTAAATTGAATACGTTGTAGTAACGTTGTTGTGCGGTAGACGGAATACTCTGTCTGTTCCTTCCTAACCTGCGTTTGCAGCTGCGGTTGCTAACTCAACGGCTCGGAGGTATCACTTCTGTAGTGAATAAGAGTTCAAAGTTCATACCATTCGCAACCAAAGCTCACGCTGATGTTGGCTTCGTTCTGTAGTTATTATCTGAACCATTCTGACATCGGACCGTCGTCCCCACATCCTCGGAACAGGAGGTTACATTCTCATCAAGGCTTTATATAGGAAGGGAGAGGAGGGCGTGTTTGCAAAGTTTTAAAGCCCATGTCCCTTCACAGGGGCGGGCCACAGATTGAAAACCCAAATCTCACATTTTAGAAGCTAAAATAACATTTCATCCCATCACAAATAATTTCATATTCAAACATTTTATTTGAACAACAATTCCATGTGAATCTGATAACTCTGATGTGTAGACTTTCCACTGTAGAGTTTATGTCATCTTATCATTGATGAGAATGTCTCAGATGACAACCGAACTGACATCATATTCATTAAGTACCACCGCATATGTTCAATTGGTCGGATTACCAGAATATAGTTCATTTCCCCCCACCTTCTGGTGTTCCCAGAATCTCTATGTTAACCAAACGGTTTGCAAATGTAACATCAGTAGGGTAGAGAGAGGAAAAAGGGGGGAAGAGGTATTTATGACTGTCATAAACCTACCCCCAGGCCAACGTCATGACACAGCGCTACAGGGAGACAGGACTGACGATGTGTAACAACAACACTTAACTACACCAACAGAAAATACACTTAGCGACTGAATATGGAGAATTAATCTTCAGTAGTGCATCTTCAAGAATAAATATGTAAACAAAAAAATAAAGACATTTACCATTTAAAATGTAGACATAGAGGACAGAGAAAAACCGACCCCTAACACAATTTGAGATGCTTTTAAGGCAAACATTAGTGGAATGATAATCTCATACTTGGTGAAAGTTACATCGGAGTTAGAAATTCAAATGAAAGAAAAATAAATCACTGTCTTAGAAAAAAAACATTTCTGAACTTAAGCAAGAATAGGATCTTTTACTTTTGAAGAGAGTAATCAACTAAGGATTAAACTCAAATAAAGCATACTATTTAAAATGGCAAATTAACCTGGTAAACACCCCGCAGCCTTCACGAAAATGAATACATGCCAAACCAATTATAATTCTAAAATATAAGGATACAAATGCTTGAATTAGAAAAAAACAATGCTATAAATAACAATTTTTAAAGCGTCTATTTAAATCAGAATGAATAACATTTTGGACCGATACTGTAATGATCTTCGTCTTCATCGGATAAGGAGTAGGAAGGATCGGACCAAAACGCAGCGTGGTAAGTGTCCATGAATATTTATTATAACAGAACACGGAAATACAAAATACCAAAGTGAATGTAAGAAATTAAAATCGAAACAGTCCTGAAAGGTGAAAACACAAAACAGGAAACAACTACCCACAAACACCAGGTGGGAAAAGGCTACCTAAGTATGGTTCTCAATCAGAGACAACAATAGACAGCTGCCTCTGATTGGGAACCACACCAGGCCAAACACATAGAAAAGAAAACATGCGCAGCCGGTTTGGGTTCCGTGTGAGAACAGTCCTTAGCTGTGGTATATTGGCCATATACCACACCCCCTCATTCCTTATTCCTTAATTAGGCTGCATGTTACTCAGGGCTCTATTGTCCCTCTAACCACTGGCATCAATGAAAATGTAATCTAAAAATTACAAACACTTATCAAAACAGTATGTTCTTCTAAGATTCACCACACTGCGATTGATCAATTTGAAGAAAGTTCAACCACAAGGTGAAACTGAATGGAAAACATGGTTGTTGTGGATGTTGTTTCAAAGCCTAACACAACGAAATGGAAAGCACTTCTCAGTACATCCCGCAGACATTAATAAATATATTTCCGGGAAGCAGAAGGGTGGAGGGGTGTGTTTCATGATTAACGACTCATGGTGTAATTCTAGGAACATTCAGGAACTCAAGTCCTTCTGTTCACCTGACATAGAATACCTCACAATTAAATCCCCACCACATTATCACCAAAAATAATTCCCCTCAGTCATCGCCATGGCCGTTTACATCCCACCTCAAGCCGAAACCTCGACGGCCTTAAAGAACTTCAATGGACTTTATGCCAACTGGAAACCACATATCCCGAGGCTGCCTTTCTTGTAGCTGGGGATTTTAACAAAGGACTAACAAACAAAAAGGACTAGGCTGACAAAGTTCTATTAACATATGGACTCTACAACTCATTCTGCTAAGACTCTTGACCATTGCTGTTCAAACTTCCGGAATGCTAACAAGGCCCTCCCCCGCCCTCCTTTCGGCAAATCTGACCACGACTTCATCTTGCACATCCTGTCCTATAGGCAGAAACTAAAACAGGAAGTGCCCGTGCTTCGTACTATTCAACGCTGGTCTGACCAATCGGAATCCACACTTCAGGACTGATTTGATCACGTGGAGTGGGATATATTCCGGGTAGCTTGCAAAAAAAATGTAGACGCATACACGGATACGGTGACTGAGTTACCGAGTTACACCGGATACGGTGTATAGGAGATGTAGCACTCACTGTGACTATTAAAACCTACCTTGACCAGAAACCGTGGATGGATGGTAGCATTCGCACAAAATTGAAAGCGCGAACCAGGTGACTGGTAATGTGGCAGAATATAAACAGTGTAGTTATTTAAGTTTGTTAACAAGAAACTTGTGGAGTGGTTGAAAAATGAGTTTTAATGACTCCAACCTAAGTGTATGTAAACTTCCGACTTCAACTGTATATACTCTTAATTCATTCCTTCTTAGATTTGTGTGTATTGGGTATATGTTATGTAATTTGTTAGACATCACTTGGTAGATATTGCTGCACTGTCAGAGTGAGAAGCACAAGCATTTTGCTACACCCGCATAACATCTGCTAAGCATGTAACCAATACAATTTTATTTGATTTAAGGTGATGATTAATTGAAAACACCCATGTGCATGCATATAAAAAAAAACAGATTTGAAATAGTTAGTGTCGCTATACAATACCTACCGCATATTAGGCTAAACATAACGGAAAAACATTTGTAAAAATACTGATTTAAGATATCTTTGGTACATAATTGGTCTAGCCTAAATTAAACAAATTTAGATTTTGCCAAGATTTTATTTTGAATAGTCTTTCTCCAGTGCGCAGAGAGGGTGAATGTCAACAGTTTAATGAAGTATGTTTTGTTGTGAAAACATGTTACTATCGATGTTCCTGGACAGATTTCACTTGGTTTCCCAGATTAAGCACTGGGTAGCTGCGGGAACAGGGTTGGAGAGCCCATGGCTTACAGAGTTTGGGGGGAAGATCACGTCAAAATGATCAAAGTAGTCTACCCACAGTGTTGCCATGTCTTGCAAAAATGTCTAGTCCAATGAACGCTCAAAACCTGCCCAAAAGGCCTGAAAACTAGCCCAAATTTAGGAGTTGCCACATTTATCCAATACAGCCTTTATCCAGAACGCTATCCAGCCAATTCATATTAATATGAATTAATATTGGCATAACTTGTAACAACTTTAGAAAATACATTTGGTTTTCATCAAAATAATAATTATTGCGAGCTATGACGTGCCATAATAAAGGAATTTGAATATGTTGTAAGAATGCCTGGATACAACCGTTAGCTGTGGTATATTGCCCATATACCACAAACCCCTGTGATGCCTTATTGCCGTTATAAACTGCTTATGAACATAATTAGAACAGTAAAATTATTTTGGCTTTCAGCCAATCAGCATTCAGGGCTCCTACACAGTTATAATTGTAAATAAATATATTTTCCATATGTGCATAACTATAGATCAATCCAAAGTGAGAGTTTTAGGGATGAAAGTTGGACAGAGGATCTCAATCTCTAGGCGAAAAACTAATGTTAGGCCATTATCTGGCAATTGTGCCGTTATTATGTGCCAGATGTTTAAGGCTACAAACCGTTATATGTGGCCCATTTGCGAGATTGACTTGTCATTTCAATAGGCATAGGCTACAGACTGAAATCTGGGTTTATGATTGCAATTCAACTTTGCCATGGTTTGCTCAGCTAGATCAATCAAATGTATTTATAAAGCCCTTTTTACATCATCCGATGTCTCAGCCTAAAACCCCCGAACAGCAAGCAATGCAGATGTAGAAGCACCGTGGCTCGGAAAAACTCCTAGAAAGTCAGGAACCTAGGAAGAAACCTAAAGAGGAAGCAGGCTCTGTGGGGTTGCCAGTCCTCTTCTGGCTGCGCCGGGTTGAGATGATAACAGTACATGACCAAGATGTTCAAACGTTCATAGATGACCAGCAGGGTCAAATAATAACAAAAATAATAATAATCAGTGGTTGTATCACCGCCTGATACGGAAACTGCACCACCAGAAACCGCAGGACTCTCCAGAGGGTGGTGCCGTCTGCCCAACTCATCACTGGGGGCACACTGCCAGCCCTCCAAGACACCTACAGCACCAGATGTCACAGGAAGAACTAAAAGATCATCATCCACCCGGCCTGTTCACCCCGCTATCATCCAGGTCAGTACAGGTGCATCAAAGCTGTGACCAAGAGTCTGAAAAACAGCTTCTAAATAGCCATCACTAGCCGGCTACCACACGGTTACTCAACCCTGCAACTTAGAATCTGCTTCCCTATGTACATAGACATGGAATCACTGGTCACTAATAATGGAAGATGAGTCACTTTAATAATTTTTACATACTGTTTTCAAGTCAATGCCACTCTGACATTGCTCATCCTAATACTTATATGGTGGCTCGTTGTTCTCGGCGAAGTAATGGCCCGTCCTCGGAGGCTTGTCATTCTCCACACCGGCTGATGGACAATGCTGCACGCTGATATATTTCAGCAGCGAATTTCTTTCCTGTTTTCTTATATTCGCTTACTGATAGCTAAAATTATATCCACTAGTAAGTTAGTAGCTAGCTAACATTGACAGGCTAGGTTAAGCTACTGCCTTAATGACTAATCATCTTCGTCACACACAAACATAAAAAAAAACAATCATGCAGGTTCATTTTATTAAGGTTTAACAATTGGATAATCCTATATAAACACACACACACCTACGGAGGATAGTAGGAGTGAACTTCGGGAGAAGCGAAAATGGGGAGGGGGCGGGAACTGCAGCAACACTATGAGCTGGTGGCTGGGGTGCCGTCGGCAGTGTAGTAGCCAATTGTCAAAATGCTGCCCCAAATTAGGCGGCTGCCTAATGGGAGGGCAGGCCTTGATTCTTAGATACTACTGCACTGTTGGAGCTAGGAACACAAGCATTTCGCTACACCTGCAATAACATCTGCTAAATGTGTATTTTGATTTGATTTGATTATTCCAGTGTATACATACAGTATGATGTACACTGCTCAAAAAAATAAAGGGAACACTAAAATAACACATCCTAGATCTGAATGTATGGCTGTCATTTTAAAACATGTATTTTGTTGACCCCAAGATGGCCTGCTATACTACTGTCGTTAGCCAATCTCTTTTCGAAGTGTAACTGGAATGACAATTTTAGATATACTGGGCCAATTGTCTTGCCCAGAAGAGGCGCGAGAAGTGACAGAAACTCTACCATGAAAGTGTATTTTGAACACTGGGCACAGCAGAGCTTCAGAATTGGTGACTACCATACTCAAGGGAAACAAGATGGTCGGGACAAGCCCCCATTTTGTTACGTTTCCCAGCAAGAAAACTAAAACTTATCACTCAAACAGAAAGGGGAACTAACAAAAAGTCACTGACAACAAACAAAACAGGTTGGGGTTCTGAAAAACATTCATGGGGATGTTCACTGAAAGTTGACTAGCAACAACTGGGACCTAAAAGACACCCACTATATTTGCCCACAAACAAAAGAAAAATCCACACCTACTTAAAGGACAAGAAGCAAACCAAAAAGGTGGAGCAAAACTTCCTTTCATAAAAAAAAGAAATAGGGAGCACCAACTAAAAGGGGTTAACCCTCCACATCTATAAGGAGCACTGGGTCAGTCACTCTTAAATAGCACCTGGGCCCCTAACAGGTGTAACACATACTGACTAACGAGGTGATACCAAATCGGTGCACCCTACGTGCTAATGAGCTATACGTGCTAAAGTCCAACCTCAAAACACAAATGGAAAAACCAAAGCTGGAGCGTTAAGATTTCCCTTAACTGGAACTAAGGGGCCATGAAAAACATCCCCAGACCATTCAGGTAGCGTTAGGCATCCTCCAAACCCAGGCATCCACCATACCCAGATTCGTCCGTCGGACCGCCAGATGGTAAAGTGTGATTCATCACTCCAGAGAATGCGTTTCCACTGCTCCTGAGTCCAATGGTGGCGAGCTTTACATCATTCTAGCCAACGCTTGGCATTACGCATTGTGATCTTAGGCTTGTGTGAGGCTGCTCGACAATGGAAACCCATTTCATGAAGATCCCGATGAACAGTTCTTCCAGAGGCAGTTTGGAGCTCAGTTGTGGGTGTTGCAACCCTAGGACAGATGATTTTTGTGTGCTACACGCTCCAGTACTCGGCGGTCCCGTTCTGTGAGCTTGTGTGGCCTACCACTTCACGGCTAAACCGTTGTTGCTCCTAGACGTTTCCACTTCACAGCACATAAAAGTTGACCGCAGGGCAAAAAAATTGACAAACTGAGCTCTTCAGTAAGGCCATTTTACTGCCAACGTTTGTCTATGGAGAATGCATGGCTGTGTTCTCGACATTATACACCTGTCAGCAACAGGTGTAGCTGAAATAACCTAATCCACTATACTTTTGTATACACTGTATAGTGAATGATCACTTGTTGAGAGAACCGTGTGTGCAGCCTTGAGGCAAAGATACAGAGCGCAATATTTTTTCGCGACATTCTCGAATAATCAACCTATAGTACATCATGCAGTCATATATGTGTTTTGATTTATAAGACATTCTAAGGTTTATCATTCACAACTAAAGTTGCTAAATAACTAAATCTAGTGTGTCACTTATGCTCAACATAGCCACTACACATGCACGCACACTTGCTCCATAATGGGAAAAACTATAAAATAATATTACATACAATAATGGCACAGGATTTATAAGCATATCTTGTCTGCTAAATGAGTAAGTCTACAGCCTGTGGCATGGCACAGATAATGTACAGTAGGCCAACTGGTATTCTGTTCTTCTGAAATAAATGTTCTTTATATCATGATGTTTTTTTAGACGTGCCTAAAATATGTAATGGATTTATTGTGATGGTGTTTATTTAATAGATTAGACTTTTTTAAATGTAGATTTTCCAAAGGCGACACCTTGTAGAGTCCATGCCCCGACAAATTGAGCCTGTTCTGAAGGCAAAGGGGGCTGTGAAACTCAATATTAGGAAGGTCTTCCTAATATGTGTATGTGTGTTGAAGGCTAAATGAGAAGGAGCAGAATGCTGACTTTCAAATGGGCGTTAAATTAGCAGTTCTTCAATTTTCACACAAACCACTATAATCTGGATTCTCAAGCTTGTACTCTGGTGTAGGCTATACTATAACTGTGGAGATATTATGTTCTATACTAAAACAATGTTTTATATGGTGGGCAATGCAGTACTGTGCATCTCTTTTTATTGTAAGCCTTACAAAAGTTTGTTTTGCTTTGAATGGGAACCACTTACTTACCCGAAACAGCGCAACGCAAAGGACAGCGGCCCGCATACAAAAGCATTAAACATTTTCCAAACAAGCAGAGGCAGAAATGCCGATAAAATCAATAACTTACTGTTAGTATAATTTAATTATGACAATGTGCTTTCATCAATTGAAAGCCCTTAATCTATTTTATGAGAATTTGTAAGATTTGTCGTTTGCATAAAATAGACGCAGACCAGTCTTTAAATAATAGGTAATAGAATTTATTCTCGGAGCGCGCTCCCACTTAAACACATGCATGAGTTTATATACAGATCAGGACGTCATTTCAAAGCCTTAACCGAATCCCCTCCTCTCGACCGGGACAAAGTAAGGTGAAAAGTTCATTCTAACTTACTTAACACACTCCCAGATAACTTTTGACCCCTCAACATTATCGATCACCACTGAACTGACAGTTGTAATTAACAGAAACCCTAGGAATGCACTCACTGCCTTATCTAAAAACCCCAGAGCTAAGTTTCAGTTGGGTCAACCATAGGCTAACGACAATATGTGTTTACACAGTCCACAACCCATTTGTTCCTGCCTAGTTGGAATGGTGTTCATGAACTTTTTATTACTCCTTGTCCTGTCACACAATTTCTTCTTATGAACTCATATGGTCTATTACTTAAACAACAGAGTATACGTTCACCTAGATACAATTCTATTTAAAATGGGGATATTGTTTATTCATTTATCCATAATAAATCCATAATAAATTCAACACTTACCTTTGAAGATGGTCCTCTGTTTGCAATCCCAAAGGTCCCAGCTACATAACAAATGGTCCTTTTGTTCGAAAAAGTCCTTCTTTATATCCCAAAAAAGTAAGTTTAGTTGGCGCACTTGATTCAGTAATCCAACGTTCAAAATGCATACAAATGAATCTCAAAAGTGAACAAACTTCGTCCAAACAAGTCAAACAATGTTTCTAATCAATCCTCAGGTACCCTAATATTGAAATAAACAATCATATTTAAGACAAATAGTATGTTCATTACTGTAGATAAATAACGAAGTGCTCGCTCTTATCCACACGCGCCACAATACTACAGCCGAAATGGGAGCCACCTAGAAAAACTATATTCATTTGTGAAAAAACAAGACTCAAACTCTTTCTAAAGACTGTTGACATCTACTGGAAGCCATAGGAACTGCAATCTGGGAGGAATTCCATTGATATTCCCATCGACAGTCATTTCAACGAGTGGTGAGCTCAACAAAAAAAATTCAGGATGGATTCTCCTATGGTGTTCGCCTGCCATATCAGTTATGTTATACTCACAGACATTATTTTAACAGGTTTGGAAACTTCAGTGTTTTCTATCCAATACTACCAATTATATGCATATCCTAGCTTCTGGGCCTGAGTAACATGTAGTTTACATTGGGCACCTCATTCATCCAAACTTCCGAATACTGCCGAAATACCATATTCAGAGTACAGACAGCTTTTGATAACTAAAATTTTTTTCGCTACAGATTTAAAGAAATTGGGTGATAAAGACTAATAGAATCCTTTTAACCACAAAGGGATTACATAATGCTTACTATGTACAATCATATTAATCTGAGACGTGCAATTTATTTGAAAAGTTCAGTGAAATAACCTGTGATTTTTTTTTAGGTACTGATGTACAGATAAGAAGAACATGTACAGTTGAAGTCGGAAGTTTACATACACTTAGGTTGGAGTCACTAAAACTTGTTTTTCAACCACTCCCACACATTTCTTGTAAACAAACTATAGAATTGGCAAATCGGTTAGGACATCTACTTTGTGCATGACACAACACATTTTTCCAACAATTGTTTACAAATGATTTCACTTATAATTCACTGTATCACAAATCCAGTGGGTCAGAAGTTTACATACACTAAGTTGACTGTGCCTTTAAACAGCTTGTAAAATTCCAGAAAATTATGTTATGGCTTTAGAAGCTTCTGATAGGCTAATTGACATAATTTGAGTCAATTGGAGGTGTACCTGTGGATATATTTCAAGGCCTACCTTCAAACATAGTGCCTCTTTGCTTGACATCATGGGAAAATCAAAACCTCCCAAAAAAATGTATAGACCTCCACAAGTCTGGTTCATCCTTGGGAGCAATTTCCAAATGCCCGAAGGTACCACGTTCATATGTACAAACAATAGTACGCAAGTATAAACACCACGGGACCAATCAGCCATCATACCGCTCAGGAAGGAGACATATTCTGTCTGCTAGAGATGAACGTACTTTGGTGCGAAAAGTGCAAATCAATCCCAGAACAACAGAAAATGACCTCGTGAAGATGCTGGAGGAAACAGGTACAAAAGCATCTATATCCACAGTAAAACGAGTCCTATATCGACATAACCTGAAAGGCTGCTCAGCAAGGAAGAAGCAACTTCTCCAAAACCGACATAAAAAAAACAGACTACGGTTTGCAACTGCACATGGGGACAAAGATCGTACTTTTCGGAGAAATGTCCTCTGGTCTGATTAAACAAACATAGAACTGTTTGACCATAATGACCACTGTTATGTTTGGAGGAGAAAGGGGGACGCTTGCAAGCCGAAGAACACCATCCCAACCGTGAAGCACAGGGGTGGCAGCATCATGTTGTGGGGTGCTTTGCTGCAGAAGGGACTGGTGCACTTCACAAAAATAGAGGACATCATGAGGAAGGAAAATTATGTGGATATATTGAAGCAACATCTCAAGACATCAGTCACAAAGTTAAAGCTTGGTCGCAAATGGGTCTTTCAAATGGACAATGACCCCAAACATACTTCCAAAGTTGTGGCAGAATGGCTTAAGGACAACAAAGTCAAGGTATTGGAGTGGCCATCACAAAGCCCTGACCTCAATCCTATAGAACATTTGTGGGCAGAACTGAAAAAGCATGTGCAAGCAAGGAGGCCTACAAACCTGACTCAGTTACACCAGCTCTGTCAGGAGGAATGGACCATAATTCACCCAACTTATTGTGGGAAGCTTGTGGAAGGCTACCCGAAACGTTTGACCCAAATTAAACCATTTAAAGGCAATGCTACCATATACTAATTGAGTGTATGTAAACTTATGACCCACTGGGAATGTGATGAAAGAAATTCCATCTGAAATGAATCACTCTCTACTATTATTCTGACATTTCACATACTTAAAGTAAAGTGGTGATCCTAACTGACCTAAGATAGGGAATTTTTTTACCAGGATTAAATGTCAACAATTGTGAAAAACTGAGTTTAAATGTACTTGGCTAAGATGTATGTAAACTTCTGACTTCAACTGTATTTTCATAAATAAAGGTAATTGAATCTTCCCATGTGTATTTGATACTTTTGTTTAGTTTAAGCACACCTGGGGTGTAATCATAATTGCCCAACAGTAGGAAACGTTTTGTCAACAAAAACAGGGGTTTCTTATTGGACAAATTCAGATTATTCGCTCCCCATTTTAGTGGTTTGCTTCTTTTTGGTTTCCTAATAGTGAATACACCCCAAGGCATATCCTGGAACAAAATTATTGATAAATATTGAATGGAGAATACCAAATGGTTTTGTTTTAAATTATTTCATCAAAGTTATGCAGTACAATTTAAAGTGTGTTTATAACAGTCTGTTTATTAAACAAGGTAAAGATATTTTATTTTTTAAAACATTGACCTTCTTAGTTTTACTTCTGTCTTGTGCGTACATATTAAGTTGTTTAGAAACTTTATATGAAATCACAAAGCAAGACAAGAAAAGGTGTAATAAATCTGCACATCTTTTCATAGAGAATATAGGTTAACAGTTCATATACAGATTACAGTTTGGATATTCCATCCGGAAAAATAACAAAATGTTTACAAGACCAAATACTGAAGAACACAATACTGAATATGGAAATAAAATGGTAGTTCAATGATAAGATTAAGGCTTATACGTAAATAACTGATATAAAACATGAATATTTATAAAAAGTATCAATATTCAGAAATACAAATCATTACAGTAAGTTCATACATAAACATACCTGTACAAAACCGTTATGAAACGGTACATTGACCAATTTTATTCTCGGAAGAGAGTAAATTGAAGTGGCAGAGTCTGTTGGCATAAATGTTTATTTCCAGGCCAGTGGCTTGTATTGTATTTTTTTTTTTAAACATACTATGAATGTATTTAACAATATTCTCAGTTCCATCTCAAATAAACATCTAGCCTTAGCACCTTGTCCTAAGTAACCTGAAGAATACAGGCTACTATTACCTTCCAGAGCAACCAGAAGGTAAAATTACAGTAAAAATACAACAATACTGTGTGCATACCATGATGAAAGAAACACTTGCAGTAACACTACCATCATATGAAGTTATATGGTTTGAACAAACTCATACTGACTGCACTTTAAAATGTAAACCTGTTGTGAATTACTTTCACAAATCAAGATAAAACAATCCTGCATGTAGTGGGATTAGGGTTAATATTGGCTAACTATTTGGTCCAACCATGTACTTTCAAATATCATTGTCATGTTTAAACTTTTTTTTTGTTTTAAGCAGCACAGGCCTCTGTAACCAGGCTGGGAAATAGCTTTAACTTGACTTGGTGATATGATTGTGAAGTGTAATGTGACACCAGTGAGAGTATAACAAAGTAGAAGTCAATAAAAATACTAAATATTTCACCTCCAATAAATGTATGTTTGCTATATATTTCTCTAAATATATTCAGAATAGAAATGTAGTTACTCTAGTAACATAGACCTAACCACATTACCGACTTGTCAACATAAGAGGTTGTGACTTAGAACTATCATGACAGAAAGCATTTACTCTCCTTTTCTATCACCTTTGCTAACAACAGCTTGTGTTATGTTATGATGACCATCAGAAGTTACTTTACAAAAGCTGACATGACTGTTCATAACATTTGTAATGCTCATCTTGATAGCTTTGTGTAGGCCTATTGAGGGCAGTACCAAGTAAAGCCATAATGCTGACGCACTAGCTAATGTTAGCTTGTTTTCCCACTGAATCTTGACTAGCCTCACGTAGGTGCAAAGCCACCAACTCACATATAATCGTAATACCTGGCCACAAGGAAAACGTCTGAAAAGTTCTGTTGATTTGAACAATTCAGTTGATTTAATTAGTGTCTGATCATATTACCCATATGATCTTGATTATATTAACCATGACAATTGAACTGATCTTGATGAAACAGTAAACATTCATTATTTTGTTTTTACATTTTGGTGCACTGTTTCACCATTCCACCACGACAAACAACCTGACAATTGAATTGTCTACATAGTTCCAATTGCTTTTCTCTAAAATGCTGCTTTTGAAGTCTGACCCTGTAAACTTTGCTTGAACAAAAAAAATGCACCAAAAAACATCAGACTTTTGATTAGACACAGTCAATACTCTTAGCTGCCTCAAGTAAATATTTTTGCATTTCCATCGGAAAAGATAGAAAAACATTTGGATCCAAAACCACAAGGCCTGAGAGCGCTTTAAAATGATCTTTGGATGTCGCCAGAACACACCCAGAAAATATGAATCCATTTAGTTTAGGTATAAGGAAAACTATTGAAAAAATATATAATAAATGTAATGGAATCATTTTTTTGGAACATTAAAATGTTAAGGGCCAATGCATAAGACCGTTTGCATAAAGCCTTTGTAAGTGCTCAGTTGTATCCAACACGAGACATTATCCGACATTTGTTCCCATTGACATAAACCTTTGCAAAGAAGGTGCTATGCTCGTTTTTATTTTAACCGACCCAATCTGTGTAAAAATGGAACAAGGGTTTGTAAATGAATGTCAGGTGTCATGTGATGCATATGTAGGCCTTGGGTCGATGGACTTATGTGCAGGGCCCCTAAACGTCAGCCTTCCATAGAAAAAGAATACAACAACATACAGTAATGCTGAATTCAGATGAGAGAGATGCGTATTGGGATACTGGGGGATTCAGTCCTCTGGGGGGACTGGTGGCTCACTAGGTGCTCCACTACCGTGTGTTTTGACATGTGCTTCATAAGGTAGGTCTCCTGCAAAGACACAAAATGGACGACTCAAAACCAGTTTGTATCCCCGACACAAAAGCATGTTGGCAACCCTGGTTCCAAAATGTAGTTACAACTCGTGCATGCACATGTTGTAAAAGTCAGGAAGCAATTAATGTTCACAATATTATTTTACCACTGTAGATTATTTCTACATGTGGTGAGCTTAAATCGTGCTTAGTTATCATAATGTCCGGCTTGAGAAAATGTTTACAGACACTACAATTGACCAGGACCATAGCAATGCCTTGTATTTGCTGACACTACTACAAACACCTAATACTGAACAGTGGGTTAGAATACTCACTGAGGTGTATGCCCGGCCACACATGTTGCAGCAGTACGCCTTAGCATTTTTGATGGCGTGCGCTGACAGGTGGATCTGTAACGATGCTGAATCTGAGTAGGCACGGTAGCAGTTGGGACATTTGTACGGCTTGTCTTTGTTGTGCTGCCTCTGGTGGGACTACATAGTGCGAGAGAGTGGGGCAGGGAGAGAGAGAGAGAGAAGAGGTAAGAGCAACCTAGTCACTCATTGCAGGATAACTATCATTCAGAGCATTCCAGTAAAGTTGTTATGGTATGGTTGAGTAGACTGTTGCTTGACATTTTCAGCAATGATATTCAATTTAGGTCTATTGTTATACATTTTTCCTTGTCGTTTTTGAATAATAATCTCTCATGGAATCTTATTATTTTAATTTGGCAGTATACCATTGCTATTTAGGACTACTTTCAGGTTGAATTGTTACATGTACCACCTTCAACATTACGAAGTGGTTGTGGATCCCCAACTTTTCTGGACCCCTCTTCCCGACAGCTAAAGGTCCCGGAGATTATGCACATGTGCGGGATTCTCTGCTCTACTCGATGAGAACAAGCTACTCTGACGAATGGTGCTTGTTTAATAAAGTTAGATCAAAGCTGAATCAATCTTTATAAACTGGTTGGATCCTGGATGCTGATTGCACGAGCAGCGTTTCCTTGCAGTGCTATATTGGCCATCACAGACACAGCTATGCCTGCTAAAATTCCCATCTGAAAAGGATGACTATGCCTCCATAAGAATATCATGTTCATGCTGCTGTCCGAATCATCTCAACTCAAACATTATTTCCCCTTGATCCAGCCTAGCATTTAGTTTGGTACAGTTAATATAACCCTCGCAGTCTGCCTGTCCGACCTCTGAAAAAATGTTTCACTTTAGAATTTCGGTCTCTGTAGTACCATACATAGAGTGAACGGTGCCCAGGCGACAAGAGACAACTTTTTCTGAGCCAGTCAAATTCACTCATCAACGTCATTATCAACGTCACTAGCAAGTGACAAGAACATTATGTATCCAGCCTGCATGGCAACCATTTTGTTTAGAACGGATGACCAGTTCTTCTGCATCGGCATAGCAAATATGAAAAAAAATAATAATAACGAATGTAGCATGTAGCAACATGCCCAAAATATCCAAACTTTTGTCCGGACTATATCTTCTGGTGAAAGAATGAAATTGTATGAATTAATTCAAAATATGTAATACATTACTATTTTAACATGTTGGTAACAGTTTTATAAAAGCAAATAAGGCACTTGAGGCAGTGCTGTATCGCGTCGGGCTAAACAACGCCATTTACCTGTGACTGTATTCATGATACAGCACTGCCTCTTGTGCCTTATTGCTTAATAACATAACCAAATATAATAGCATAGTATAATGTTACTGTAAGCCAAGAAACACCACCTAATTTCTATTTTTAAAGATGATTGCGCCTCGGCTGGGTCGGGGCATTCAAGACTGGGAGAAGGACTGTAAAAGATTAGTAAATAATCCTGTTATGATGTAGCTACTACTGACCTGGAGGTTAGAGAGCTGGGTAAAGGCCTTTTCACATCCAGGGGCCGCGCATTTATAGGGTCTGTCACCAGTATGGATTCTAAGACGCATGCGGATGATGATAGATGCATGTTAGAGAGAGAATTAACTGAAATATTATGGTTTATTGAGCAAGTACAGCAGAAAATATAATGTAATTACAAAATAACATATGGTGGAATATGGTGTAAACATACTATATATTATGACAGTTGTAAAGTAATGGATCATACATTCCACAGTACTACCCAATGTCAGTGTTAATGATGGAAAGCTACTGTACATTCCAGCAATACATCAATGGAATGCTCCGGTTTAAAATATATTTTTAATGTTGTCAATGTCATTGTGAAGAGACAGACATTTTCATATGGTGTGGATTGTGGTGGACAACTTTTTTCTCTCCATCGCTTTCTATTCCATGAAGGTGAACTCAACTGACCTGGTGTGCTGCTGCAGGTGCGAGAGTTGGCGGAAGGAGTTCTCGCAGTAGGAGCAGTGGTAGGGCTTGATTCCCAGGTGGATGCGGAGGTGCTGGGCCAGGTAGGATGCGTTGGCAAAGGACTTGGAGCAGTGGGGACACTTGTGGGGCTTGGCCTCCGTGTGGGACTTGGAGTGGATCTGCATCTCTGACTTTGACATGAAGGTGAGCGGACACACTTTGCATCTGGATACAAGAAAATGGGACTGAGTCAAATCTTATGTCACGGATGAAGGTTCTGTTACGAATGATACTGCAACACCCAATAAGGTGTCATGACTGAATGTCTTACTGTACTGTATGTACCCCCTTAAAGTAAAGTGTTACTGATATGTGCATATAACTTAACTACATATCTCAAGTAGGTCAAAAAACATTGAAAATGGGTGATTTATTTAAGAGATAAGACTTTAAACTAAGCGAAACTAAAACTTTTTGAAGTAACCATACCTGTAGGTTTTTCCCTCTTTGGCAGGGAAGGTGATACAGCCCTGGTCGGCGCCAGAGGCCATGATGGGGTAGGGCACGACCAGCAGAGGCCCTCCACTCTCCGCTTTGATCTTCTTCCGCCCACGGGGAGTCTTGGGTGGTGGGCCGAGGAGTCCAGCCAGGCCCCCGCTCTTCATCTGTTCCATGCCAGGGCCGCTGGCCAGCCCAGAGATGATGTTGACCGATGGGGTCCCTCCCAGTCGGTTCTGGCTGCTGGAGGTGGGGGTGAGGGCCTCTGAAGTGCTGTGGCTGTCCGGCCGGGACATAGGGGCCAGACCTGTGTATGGGCACATGAAGACTTACAAATGATAAGCCATGCAAAAAGTTAGCGATTTAGCTTGCTGAGAGACTGAGCTTTTATGCAAACTAATAAGGGACCGTGTTACACTGAAATGTATTTGGCTCTTGTCTGGTCCCTTGGCGTGTAGTACATGGCTGTTGAATGTTTTCACTGATGATGGCTGTACATATATGTTTCCCATGAGAAAGGGGGTGTGGTTATTACCTGACCGATGGTTGACTCTAGAGGGCTGCTCAACGATCTGTCGCATGTGCCACTCATCCCACAGTCCTTTAACCTTCACTGCTGACTTGTCATCCATATTCACTTCTGCATCAGAGATTGAAGGCAAATACAATTAACTGATCTAACTGAGGGACAAATGAGAAAATGACTTTATAAATAGCACCAATTTCAACTCAGCATCCATCCTGAAATCTTACAATGCTCAATAATAAAATGGGAATTATTTAAAACTGGACTGGTAGGCATCCACCATATGACTTTCATCTATGCGTTCTCAAATTAAGGCAGAGGAGTTGCGGAGGCAAAACCCCTTAAGACTTTTGAGATGCACCATTGAACAGGTCTCAAGCATCACCAGAGCCAAGTGGTGTCTCCAGTGTGCACCTATGTTGTGAGCAGACAGCAGACTGCAAACACTGTTACAGTACCTACCTGGTACAGAGCTGGAGGCTGTGCGGGCGTGCAGGGCGATGTCGGGCTGCTGGACCGAGCCCTGGGGGTGATGCTGGCCCTGCTGGGACTTGGGCATGAGCATGCTGTGCTGCCCCCCGTCCAAGGGGGAGGAGGCCACCAGCAGGGTTTGCTGGGAGGGGGCTGAATTGGTCGGCAGGTGCAGGGGTCGGATCTTCTCAGCCATCAGCTGCTCCTTGATCTTGTTGATGAGCACCAGGTTATCCAGCTGAAAGGGTTAAACGGTCACGCTCAACCGAAAACAGCTCCAGTTTATCAACCATCAAGCTAAAGATGATCCCATTATAGTCCTACTTTTGTTGCTGGGTTAATACCTATATGGACATTCTTAGATTGAAATGCTTCTGAGAAAATAATGAGATGCATAATATCAGCCTAGATGGAAGAACAGAAAAAAAGGAAGATGTCCTTACCTGGCTAGGCATGGAAGGAGGCGGAGGCCAGAAGTAGGGGTTGTTGAATCGAGGCTCAGCCATCCTGAGACAGAAACACACATTTTACTGCAGTATTCTATACATTTCAAATACAAATCTACAAAGCATTTTTGACAGATGTTATTAAAACTTAGATTAAAACAGTGTCAGTTTATATGTCCATATACTTTTTAATTCCGGTGACTCTTTGTTTTGGAGAATACCTCATATTTGCCTTTGTTTTCTGAAGTATGGATCCCTACCTGAACATTAAGATACATTGTTTCTTAAAATCAGAGTAAACTTACAGTAGTAGAATGAAAAAAGTACAATAACGTTAATAGGACGCATACTCAGGTCCACCTCCCAAGACCAACATAGCAGTATTGTACTATATGGCTTATGAAATTGCATTTTTGTGACTGTGTGAATTTGGTTATTGTGTGCATTTTATAACTAAAGTTGTTACATTATTTCTGTTACATACAAGTAATACTTCTACAAAATATGACATGCCAATAATAAAGTATTAATATAATACTTTTTTTGTGGTATTTAGATAATAAACAGAACAATTCACACACAGTCCCAATAATACGTTTTCATAATTATGGGTAGCATTTTGTATAAAAAAACTATTATGTTCAGTTCAAACTACACAGTGAAATAAAGGCCTACCATTTAAGACATGATAAGAATGCTGTCAAAGATGAAAACTTTCACTGTTCACACCTGTCAGTCATTTTCTATTTGCCTACTCTCAATATTCTTTATCCCGGTCCTAAATGTTTATTTAACTGTGCCTAAAGATGGCTGAGCACACATTTTTGGGCAGAAATCAGAATAGGTTAAATGTCATCGATGTATTCATTATTTCTTACCAAAATTAATTTCCAGTAAAATATGAGTTACGTAGGGTAATTTTGGCAACTTTTCCCTCATAACATGTTTGCTTTGGTTGTCTAGACTTTTGTTAGGCTAACACGTGTGCCCTTCGACCTTTCTGGAATTCAGTGACATAATTATTTGACGATGCGACCATCCGATACAATACCACTCAGACAGTTTTATTTAAAGAAAATTCCAGACAAAAGAGAAACAAAAATGGCAGCCTGACTCATTTTTAGAAGGCGAGACGCCATATTCTGCAGGTCCCAATATTAGGAGCATCTTCTTCTGCTCCTAAAAGGAGACCGCCTAACACAAAGGTGTGTTTATGTCAAAAACATGAATGTTTGTTTACGACAAATTGCAGGTTAGAATAGCCCGGCCTCTCCACCTCTTAAAAAACGGACACTTCCTACAACAACCATGCCCTGCAAAATAACACGGAAATAGGTCAAATGCCCGAGCATTGCACCTAAAAACTTTAATAAATCAACATCATCTATGCGTAAAGGTCACAACCGCACGCTGACAGATATTTTAAAATACATTATCCCAATCTTAACAAAAATGCGTTGAACGTTGCAACTTTTTGACGAACCGAGGGGCAATGCATACATATCTGCACAATGCATACATTTGCAGGTTATCGACTTTCAGAAATACATTTACAAATAACATCAAATAATTGCAGACAGACCTGATGTCCCGATTGCAGATTTTGTCTGGCTTTATAAATTGTTGATGTTCTTTCTGCCTGCCTCCAATTGGTTCAGCGCTTCCGGGTCGCTTTGTTCACTTCTGGGTGCCGCTACACCTCAGCTGCTGCAAACTGACTGAAAGCTGGTTATTTTTAATCTGAATCCATCAAAAACAATAGTTTTTAGCGTGGCTATAATGCTAAACGACAACGCACAAACATTGATCATGTCCAGGAGTCCAAACGCGCCTGTGTCACTTGCGACATTACTAAAAGAGACAGTCCCGTGTACTTTTTATGTATATTAAAGATTCGTAATTTGATCATTAATACCTCTTAAACGGTGCGTGCAAAATTGATATAAATGTCATTCCGATTCAGCTGACGATAGTGAACAAGTTACACCCCTTGTTCTTGCAATTGGTATGGTGTTTTGTTTTTGGAGTTCAAATGTCGCTGAAACATTGCTCTACGGCAATTACTTTAGTATTTTATGACTTTTCAATTAATTTAAGTTAATTATATGTAAAAAAAATATATATATATATTTGCTTTAAACTTCAGTAGCTTCTACCCCTAAGCATTTTCATGAATAAAAACAACTGTTATTAGTTCAGGGACCTTTCTACGGCAATTACCTTTGTATTTTTTGACTTTGGCTATTTTAAATGAAATATTTATCATTATATGTAAAAAGAAAATACTTGCATAAAACTTCAATAGGTTCCACCCCATATGACTTACATAAATACAACCAACTATTATTGGTTCAGGGACTTTGTACAATCTACGGCAATTGCTTTTCTGACTTTACTTTGGCTATTTTCAATACATTTAATTTACTTCAAAAACACTTTCTTAACTTTAATAGCTTCAACCCCAGATGAATTTCATGAATACAACCAACTGCTATTGGTTTAGGGACCTTGTCTGTACAATCTATTGCAATTACTTTTGTATTTTTTTACTTTGGCAATTGAAATTAAATTTGTCTCATTATATGCCAAATAATACTTAACTTTAATAGCTTCTACCCCATATCACTTCAATTAAAAACACTTCCTTCAAACATCAATAGCTTTCACCCCATATGACTATCTGTTATTGGTTCCTCGTCTGTCCAATCCACAGCAATTACTTTTGTACTTTTCGACTTTGCTATTTTTTATGAATTTACATGAAAAATACTTCCATACAACTTAGCTTCAACCCAATATGACTTGCATATGAATACAACTGTTATTGGTTGAAGGACCTCTTCCCTCCAATCCACTGAAATTACTTTAGGGGCTTTTTGACCATGTCAATTTTTTGTACATGACAAGTACTTCCTTAACTTCAATTATTTCCCCCCTATATGACTTGTATGAATGAGTCCAGCTTTCGCTCCACTGGCCGTTTCAAAGCAGCATGTCACCATTTGGCTATCTAAAGAGGGTCATAGTTACTTTTGCCCATTAGCCGCAGTTTAATGAAAAATGTCAATATAGCTTCTCAAACACATTACATATTGCTCTCAAATCAATTTGACATTGTTCAGCGACCCTGAACCAATAACATGTGGGGTGAAAGCTATTGACACTTTAAGGAAGTGTTTTTAATTTAAAGTCCGTCCAATATCATAGAAAATATCAAAATAGAAAAAATACAAAAGTATTTGCCGTAGATTGTACAAACAAAGTACCTGAACTAGTAACAGTTGGATTTATTCATGAAAGTCCTTAGGGGTGGAAGCTGTTGAAGTTTTAAATAAGTATTTTTTTACATATAATTAAATTATATCCATAGGATATAGCCAAAGTCCAAAAATATAAAAGTACTTGTCTTTCATTGTATTGATGAGGTCCCTGAACCAATTACAGTTTGTCGAATGCATGCAAGTAACATGCGGTGGAAGCTATTGAAGTTTTAACATTACATTACATTTAAGTCAAGTATTATTTTTTTACATAATGATATAACATTTATTTTAAAAAGCCAATGTCAAAGAATAAACAAGTTATTGGCAGAGATTGTACAGACGAGGTCCCTGAAGCAATAACAGTTGGTTGTATTCATGCAAGTGATATGGGGTTGAAGCTATTGAGGTTTTTAGGAAGTTTTTTTTATTTATTACAAAATTGAAAACAGCCAAAGTTTTTTATTTTTATACAAAACTAATTGCCATGGATTGGAGAGGTCCCTGGACGTATTACAGTTGGTTTGAGATTTCAATGTCATGTGGTTTACAATTGAAGTTTTTCCATTAACAATATGTTTCAATTTCCCTTTTAAGATGGTCCCTTAGCTTAGACTACAGGGAGCATCAGCCATAGAAATGAACATAAAATACTTTTTTGAAAACGGAACGGAACAGCAAAAACAGTGGGTGTAACTTGTTCTACATCGTCAGCTGGTTTAATATATGACATTTATATCACCTTGACATGTTCCGTTGAAGAGGTATTGACTAGCAAAGTCCAAATCTTTAATATAAAGCCAACTACACCGCACTAAAAAAAGTGAGCATCATTTTGAGAATGTGTCAAGCTTTTTTTTTGATACATACATTAATGACTTCTTGAGCTTATCAAAACTGTTTACACTGCCACTTGACTTTTTCCATACTATCTGTTCCACTAGTAACTATAGCCTAGTGACTATTGTTTATTATAGAATTGTTTGATCATTAAAATGTTGGATAGCATACAGTCCAAGGACAGTGAAGATGGCCTTCCTGGGGATACTAGAGTAATGAAATGATTTAGTCTAGTATTGCACACAGTATCCCTGTAATATGCAAGTTTATCAGTGGAGAATTGACTCCTGAATCGTGGCTGGCTTGACACACAGGCTGGGACACCAAGCAATGGGAGTTGCACTATCACTGTTTGCTACGCTGGTGTCAGAAGTGAGTGAACTAGGAAACGGTGACAGGGCAACTTGAACCTGGGTCTCCTAACCTGTAGGCACACTCACTAACCATTGCTCAAATAGGGTTATCCCAGTTGGGAGAGATTGTATGCTTCACTATCAAATCAAATTGTATTTGTCACGTGTCAAATACAACAGACCTTACTGTGAAATGCTTACTTACAGGTGCTTAACCAACAATGCAGTTCAATAAATTAAAGTATATATATATATATATATTTTTAAAGGCTGTAATGTGTACAAGCTTTGGGGCGGCAGTGTAGCATATAATAGCGTTGGGCCAGTAACCAAAAGGTTGCTGGATTGAATCACTGAGATGACAAGGTAAACATCTGTCACTCTGCAAGGCAGTTTAAAAAATATATATATATATTTTAATTTCACCTTTATTTAACCAGGTAGGCTAGTTGAGAACAAGATCTAATTTACAACCGCGACCTGGCCAAGATAAAGCATAGCAGTGTGAACAGACAACAACACAGAGTTACACATGGAGTAAACAATAAACAAGTCAATAACACAGTAGAAAAAAAAGAGTCTATATACATTGTGTGCAAAAGGCATGAGGAGGTAGGCGGATAATTACAATTTAGCAGATTAACACTGGAGTGATAAATGATCAGATGGTCATGTGCAGGTAGACATACTGGTGTGCAGAAGAGCAGAAAAGTAAATAAATAAAAACAGTATGGGGATGAGGTAGGTAAATTGGGTGGGCTATTTACCGATGGACTATGTACAGCTGCAGCGATCGGTTAGCTGCTCAGATAGCAGATGTTTAAAGTTGGTGAGGGAGATAAAAGTTAACCCACTGTTCCCCGGGTGCCGAAGACGTGGATGTCTATTAAGGCAGCCCTCCACACATCTCTGATACAGCGGAAGACACATTTCAGTTGAATGCATTCAGTTGTACAACTGACTAGTATCCCCCTTCATCTTTCTCCGATGGCGTCATGTGCACCGTCCCGCTCTGACACCAGTGTAGCAAATCGTGACAGTGCAACTCCCTCTTTCAGGTCTTGGACCTGGGTTTCCCACTTGGCCTAACTTGGCAACAAGTCTACCTAGGCAAGGGTCATTCCATTCATACAAATTAAGTTACTGTGTGTCATCACACAGCAGATTATTGTGGATAAGTATATATTTTTTGTATTTTTCGAATGTACAGTAAATGGCAGCTTTACAAAATTAAGTAGAACTACTTGCTTACGTATGGTTGTACCACCAATGGAAATAGGCATTTTATCTGACAGGGTTTCCTGTCGCCTCACCAGTTCTCCGAAGTCTTGAAAGAGCTGACACTATAGACTTCCTTTGACCTACTTCTAACTCCTCTTAGAGTATCAAGAGCCAGCTTAGTTTTTTTGGTTGAATTCTATCTAGGAAATTGGCAGATGGCTAGCTACAATGCCGCAAACATTTTGTGTTGATTCACTTTGTATTTTGTGGACGTCACATGCTTTTTAATATTTATCTTAAGTTATGTTTTATGATTGAGATAAGAACGTTCATTGATTTCAAATGAGAGAAGCAAATGGCTGCCCACACTTAATAATTTCACTTATTTTCAAAATGTGGTTCTGTGTGTTGGTAAGTATTATTGTAATCATAAAAATCTTGTTTTTAATGTATATTAGAGTTTTATTGTTAAAAATTCCTATACATTAATTAAGAAAAAATGTTTGTTTTTTAAATTTATGAATTGTTATTGGCCTGTCATAACACTTATATAACGCCATCATAACCAATACGTCAAGTGATATCGTGGCAGATTATTTTTGTAATGACAGACAATTATTTCATATATGATGATGCTTGGTGACAATAGTTGTCGTTCGTGTTAGCAAGGCAGTGACGTGGAAGGCAATAATTACATGACAGTGTTTTTACACTGTTACAATTACAATGTAGACATTCTGACTGGCCACTTATGAAGTGTTCCCAATGATCAAAGTATCCTACATGTTTGATGTTGAAATCAGAGTATTAGTAAGGTCATATCAAAATATACACATTTAAAGAATATGAGTACAACGGTAAGAGCCACTAACATGTGCCACCATCAATAACAAACCTCTGTCTCGCCTTTTTTTCTGCCAGGTTTTGACTCTAGCCTGTCTCGACTCTACACAGAGTTGCACAGAGGAGGTGCTAAAAAATGACCCGGAAAGTAGCTGCAACAAATGTCCAGCGGGTAAGCAACACTGAATAATACAATTAGAATCGGAGAATGAACAGAAGTGGAGCTCGTTAGTTCCAAACTACAGTATATTGTATTTTGCCGTAACCATGTTTACAATCTTGATGTTAAACAGTGGATAATTTTAGGCAATAAATTACAGTGGTGAAGATACATATACATTGTACCGTATTTCAACATGTCTTTCAGGCTTTCACAGAGAAGAAAATACCTCCAAATGCAGAAAATGTATCGGCCAGACATTCACAGCGATAGTAAATGACCTGTCAACTTGTCATCGCTGTAGAAAATGTGATATAGGAGGTATGCATTCTTCACTCATATTCAAGTGTCCATTTCTGAACCGCAGTGCAATAATGACTGTTCATACACGCGTGAGTGTGTGTGTGTGTGTGTGTGCGTGCATACGTGTAAGAAGAAAGGGTATATTTTTCCCCTTGGGTGTTTATGTTTTGCGATGAGAGTGAGACAGACAGTATCTTCTGTGTTTTTTTGTCCTAGTATCTCAAGAGGAGAAGAAAGGTTGTGAGCCCAAGAGTGACATTGTATGTGGCTGCAAAGAGGGATTCTACCCAACGAACCTCAACAAGGACTTGTACTGTGAATCATGCTCCAAATGCAAAAACTGTAGTCTCTGTAAGTATAACTCTTTTATGACCTGATAACATTCAAAATGTTCTGCAAACTGGATATAGTCCTGCTGCATTCCCTGCAGCCTCAATAATGCCTCAATAATAGTGCGGCAGGTAACCTTGTGGTTCGTATTGGGCCAGTAAACTGAAAGGTTGCTGGTTCGAATACCCACGCCGACAAGGTAAAAAAATCTGCCGCTGTGCCCTTAAGCAAAGCTCTTAACCCTAGTTTGACTAGCCCTAGCCACTACTGTGGCTGACCATGTAAAGCAACACATTTCACTGCACCCTTATTGATGTCACTTGTTAAATCCACTTCAATCAGTATAGATGAAGGGGAGGAGACAGGTTGGAGTCAACATAGGCCAGCATCCCTGTGGTACGCCTTCGGCAACTTGTAGAGTCCCTGCTCAGACGAATTGACGGGATTGGGGTGTTCTGAATGTTTTATACACTCAGTGTATATACTGTATATATACACTGAGTATACCAAACATTAGGAACACCTTCCTAATATTGCCTTGCACCACCCCTCAGCCTCAAGTCATCGGGGCATGGACTCTACAAGGTGTTGAATGCGTTCCACAGGGATGGCCCATGTCGACTCCAATGCTTCCATCATTTGTGTCAAGTTGGCAGGACGTCTTTTGGGTGGTTGACCATTCTTGATACACATGGGAAACTGTTGAGCGTGAAAAACCCAGCAGCGTTGCAGTTCTTAAAAGCCGTTAATTCACATTAACACATTTAGCAGCTCCTGGCTTCCACACCATAAGCCACTGATGCAGACCTTTGGAACATCTACATTTTAAAAAGTCTAATAAATCCGTGTAATATAGTCTACACCTTCACAATAAATCCATGATTTATTTTAGACAGGTCTAAGGAAGCATGATATGAAGAAAATGTTGTCTATTTCAGAAGAACAGACTAGCGTACTCTGAGTTGTCCTAAACTGGCTATGCCAATTGGCTGTGGGCAACACTAGTTCATTTAGCAGACAAGATTTGCTTAGAATTTCATGCCATTGTTATATTATCTTATAGTAAGAAGAATACAATTGAACAAAGCTGAGTAAGATAGAAAGGATATTTTCTCCAAACAATTTGAGGGAGTACGCACATGCGGCTATTCTGTGTTGAGCGGTTAACAAAGAAATAGGTACTCCTATATGCTTAATTAGAGTTATCAATGTAACTTTAGTTGTTCTACAAACGTTGGGATATATGTTTAGATTTTTACTACATTATAAGGCTGCATGATACAACTCTAATATGATTTGAAAAAAGTAGTTTGAAAGGCATGAGCTCTGATTAGTTTTTTTGCGCAGCCTGTGCACACTTCATTAGTCTCTCATTCACAATTTGAGAAGCACTTGAAAATGCCTCGAATTTCCTGGCAGCATCCCCTTTGTGTAGCCATAATGCACCCTAAAAAAATCCATGCCTTTTGTGGCCCTTCTCCCTAAATGCTGCCTGCTCGAAAGGATCTCTCATCTCACTCACAAGGCTCTCCATCAGTGATTGGGTCTTTCTCACAGGCTACAAGTGAAGGCAGACACATTGAGGATGCAACTGCGCACGTCCTTATCCAATTCCGAGGTGCATGTTGAAGATATTGAAAGAACTGTCCACATTTACTTTTCGTCAACAAGATGAGTAGGCCTAACGAACACTAGCCTATGTCAATCTACTATCCCCCATAGTGCAAAAGTTGACCTATACTAGACTAGAAATAAATATTCCAGACATAGTCGGGGACAGTTGTGGGATGCGATAGATCCCAAATTAATATAACCACTAGCATAAAAAAAAGCGTTTTACGCAATGAGGCTGACGCAACAGATCAGAATGATTAGCTTCAAATGTTGATAAACTATTCGGCTATTTCTTCACATTATAAGCGCAGCACAAATGCGCACACGGCAGTAGGATTTAAGCGCTAATGTTTAAATAGCGGGAAAACACCACTATCAAAAGTGACAAAAAATAAGATTATGCATGTAATGTTTTATTATAAAACTACATCTTTATGGTGAAAATGATCTTCCCCAAACCTGAAACTGACGCGCTGCTTATATATACCAGTTAGGCTCTATACCTCTTGTGAAGCGGATTAATGTGCTTAATGTGCTTTAAGAAGTTATTTGGCCATTTTAATAGGCCATTGGGCTAGGTTACATGAAGTGTGCAACTATGATTCGAAAAAGTCGCAAAAAAAGGCATTGTTTCTTATGCTGGGCATCAGTGATAATATATCATTCACATGTGAATGGCTAATATTGTTATCCATCAGACTATTATTGTTTTAATCTTGTCTGTACTGTACATTTGTTTTGAGTAAGAATGGAACATTATCATGCACCTGTCTCAAAACAGGGGCAGTGGGAAAAACATACATGTCATCCATTGGCGACCTGTCATTCAGGGCAGGGGGGCTTGACTGTTTTGCATGCTATTTTGGCAACTGTACATGTCACATATCACTTCGCAAACAACGTCCCCAAAAAATTCTAATAATACATTGAGTAAATAAAGCTGCATGGTCTCTTTTTTGCTTCATGCGTAAGGTAGCTCCAAAATGCAGATGCTTCAGCCAAGCTCAGTGCTTTCTGCATTGGTGGGGCAGCCAGTGAAAAATACGGAGCGTAGGTGTTGGTAATGTCTGGGGGTAGAGATCGCCATAGAGTTACATTAGAAGTGCCCATCCAAGAAGGCTGAAGGTCATTGGCCACAAATACAATGACGTCAAATCATGTTCTATCTACAGTAGTTTTTTTATTTTTTATTTATTTTTTAAATCTCCCTTTTCTCTCCAATTTTGTGGTATCCAATTGGTAGTTACGGTCTTGTCTCATCACTGAGTTTTCCATACTGACTTGGGAGAGGCAAAGACCGAGAGCCGTGCATCCTCCGAAACACAACCCAGCCAAGCCGCACTGCTTCTTGACACAATGCCCACTTAACCTGGAAGCCAGCTGCACCAATGTGTCAGAGGAAACACTGTACAGCTTTGATTGGACTGATCATGCAAACATCATTCTTTCAAAATCTTAGTTAGCAGTCATCATGAATCGGCAATCTACTTTTTGATCCTTGCCATATGAAGAGAAGTTTTAGATCAAACGCATTGGTGCTCATCAGGCATTGGACATAAACATTACACAAGTTGGAAATTGCAAATTCAACAATGAGTGGTTCGGAAGGAATCAGTGGCTAACTGCAAGCATTGCGAAGCAAGCACAAGCAAGCAAGTCTATTTTCCAAGCTTAAAATGATGAACATTCAACATCGGTCATGCTGTCAATGAAGCATGATTTCTGCTGCACTCGAAACAATTGTTGACTCGGAACCAAATCTGACTTCAGTGAGTTCAAGATAATTGGGAACTCTGGAAAAATGAGCTCCAACTGTGAAGATACTTTCTGACAGGTCATCCAGCTCAGAATTGTAAATTGGGAACTTGGGCTTCTTTCTTGAGCTTCGACCTGAAGATCACTGATGTCATCAGGATTCTACCATGTTTTTTTCTGAGTTCCCAATTGTCTTGAAAGCACCATATATACAGAGAATGCCAGACTTTGATGACAAAGTTTGATGACAAAATTTGCCCATGAAGGACTGCCGCGCCACCTTCCTGTTCAAGTGAGCACAGCAGTGCTTTGGTGAGTTCAAAAATGTCTTGTATGCTGCTACATAAATGATGTAATATGCCAGGGAGATAGTAATACTTTCTTAGCTACAGTATACATACGTGCATATTGTGTTGTAAGCTGTTAGTAGCCAATGTGCCTCACCCTAATAATTTGTTCCCTTTCCCCCTCATAACTTATCCCATTGTTCTGACTTGGTGGTGTACATGTAGCCTACAATCTGTTTTAGAGAAATGTAATCATTGAATATTGTAAGAGCTTTCATTGTCTGCATATATGCCCCCTTTATTTATCCTACGGTTCTGACTTGATGTACAGGGAGAATACTGTAAGAACCGGCCCATGATCTGAATTCTGTCACTGTACATTTAAAAAGTGCTGAACAAATAGTTATTGAACTACATCCGTCCTAGCTCGCTCATTAATATCTTAATCGAAATTACGGATGGCCTCTTATCCACTTTTTGTCCCCTAATGCCATAGATTGCACATCTCAATAAGCAAGTCAGCCACATCAGCTATGTTTTTTTAAAGGCAGTAAATGAGGCTGAATGAACTGTTTCGCTGCCCGACAAGGCTCCGCTGACAGCCAGGTGTAGCAGTGGTAAGGTGTTGGGACTGCTGTTGGAGCTCTGCTGTTGGAACAGATTTATGTAGGCCCGAACAGTTTGTGGGCACAGTTTGTCACCGTTATAGTGCAATTAATGTATTGTTTAGTGCTGTATAGTGGCTTTTCTGGCAGGCATCCCACAAATATATACAGTGGGGAGAACAAGTATTTGAAACACTGACGATTTTGCAGGTTTTCCTACTTACAAAGCATGTAGAGGTCTGCTATTTTTATCATAGGTACACTTCAACTGTGAGAGACGGAATCTTTATCAGAAAATCACATTGTATGATTTTTAAGTAATTAATGTGCATTTTATTGCATGACATAAGTATTTGATCACCTACCAACCAGTAAGAATTCTGGCTCTCACAGACCTGTTAGTTTTTCTTTAAGAAGCACTCCTGTTCTCCACTCATTAGCTGTATTAACTGCACCTGTTTGAACTCGTTACCTGTATAAAAGACACCTGTCCACACACTCAATCAAACAGACTCCAACCTCTCCACAATGGCCAAGACCAGACAGATGTGTAAGGACATCAGGGATAAAATTATAGACCTGCACAAGGCTGGGATGGGCTACAGGACAATAGGCAAGCAGCTTGGTGAGAAGGCAACAACTGTTGGCGCAAGGTCAAGATGACAGTCAATCACCCTCGGTCTGGGGCTCCATGCAAGATCTCACCTCTTGGGGCATCAATGATCATGAGGGATCAGCCCAGAACTACACAGCAGGACCTGGTCAATGACCTGAAGAGAGCTGGGACCACAGTCTCAAAGAAAACCATTAGTAACACACTACGCCGTCATGGATTAAAATCCTGCAGCACAGGCAAGGTCCCCCTGCTCAAGCCAGGGCATGTCCAGGCCCGTCTGAAGTTTGCCAATGAATCTCAAGGTTCTGGCCTAGCCAGTCTCCAGACCTGAACCCAATATAATTTTTTGGGAGGGAGCTGAAAGTCCGTATTGCCCAGCGACAGTCCCGAAACCTGAAGGATCTGGAGAAGGTCTGTATGGAGGAGTGGGCCAAAATCCCTGCTGCAGTGTGTGCAAACCTGGTCGAGAACTACGGGAAATGTATGATCTCTGTAATTACAAACAAAGGTTTCTGTACCAAATGTTAAGTTTTGTTTTCTGATGTATCAAATACTTATGTCATGCAATAAAATGCAAATTAATTACTTAAAAATCATACAATGTTTTTTTCTGGATTTTTGTTTTGGATTCTGTCTCTCACAGTTGAAGTGTACCTATGATTAAAAAAAATGACAGACCTCTACATGCTTTGTAAGTAGGAAACATTGCCGATTTTTCAGGTTATCAAATACTTGTTCTCCCCACTGTATATTTTTAACACACCAATATTTACATGCTAAAATCACCACTGATGTCACCTATAGCGAATGGAGGACGTCTTCCCCGTGGTTTATTTTCATGCCAGCCAGGTAGGCTGTACTCTTGTTGTAAATATATGCAATGTGCTTAATATTAGGAAAGTTGAAAAATAAATATAGTAGGCCTAGCCTATAGATCCTCCTCTTTTCAGTAGAGGCCATCACTCTGTTTTATGACGCAATTGCATAGCCCATTGAAGTGTTTGATTAGATTTTCAAATGCATTGATGTCAGCGTGATTAAAGGGACTATAGAGTGCTGAGTCCAGTCAGCAAGTTTGGTAGGCTACTAATGACCAGCAGCATCAGAGCTTGGAGAAACCTAATTACCGTGACTAAATGGTCACGTGGACTTTTTGACTGCCTTCATAATACATGACCGCCGATGTGGTAGTAATCCTGCCACTGCAACAGCCCTGTGCCTGACATCGACTACCATACCCTGTTCAAAGGCACTTACACCTTTTGTCTTGCCGAGTCACCCTCTGAAAGACACACATACATAATCAATGTCTTAATTGTCTCACGGCTTAAAAATCCTTCTTTAACCTGTCTCCTCCCCATTCATCTAAATTGATTGAAGTGGATTTAACGAGTGACATCAATAAGGGATCATAGCTTTCACCTGGATTCACCTGTCTAGTCTATGTCATGGAAAGAGCAAGTGTTCTTAGTGTTTTGTATATTCAGTGTATAGAATGTATGTTAATTTTTTCCCCTCACCTCTCAAAGAGTGACAGATTAGTGAAATGGTCAGGTTTTACTGTATGTGCACTGCTTTCATGTCCTTGACCAAAGGCCTTATTTAGTTTTCTCCATGACATTCATTGAATGATTTAAAAGAACATGTTAAAATGTAAGCGGTGTCAAAACTGGAAGGAATAAGAGAAACAATGTTTTTGAACGAACAAATATGTGTTCACGATAAATGTGCTCATGATACTGTCTATTCTCAGAATTGTCCCTGTATTTTCCCTTCAGGTTCCGTGTGTAAGTCAGACATTAACAAAGACGAGTTGAAGCGATGCCAACCATGCCAAACGTACGACCACCAGATTCCAGCTTCTACAATATTTATACATTTAGTAAACTGAACATATGCACCACCGTTTTTGCTTAGCTCTGAAAATACAATATTCTGTAGTAACAAGGAGTAATGCTCACATACTTTACAATCTCACCAAACCATAACATTTTGACACTGGCAATGACCATAGAACATCATAGATTTTTTTCCCCAAATCACCTCAGACACATTTACATTGTTTCACATTGAGACCTAGCACCCTATTCCCTATATAGTGCACAACTTTTGATATGGGCCCTGGTCAAAAGTAGTGCAATATATAGGGAACAGGTTGCCATTTGGGATGCATCCCTACTATTTAGCAAAACCCCTCAAAACCCATAGATATTTTGATGTAGACTTGATATCCCTGAAATGACTCAGCCATGGGTTTCAGTGCAGTGTACCAGAGAATGGACGTGTTCTGTTGTTGACACACCAAGGAAGCACAGTTCTTTGTTGGATGCTGCTGAAAGATCAATCAGATCTTGTAATGGCATGCGGCGAGGTCTGTGGGTTGAGGACTTCCCCTCAAAGCGGAGCTTTATAAGATCTGAAGTTCCTGAACATCCTATTTTTGTGAGGTACTCTCGGGTTTCTGAGAATCAATGTTCTAAAGGCACACCCACGTATCACAGATACAAGATACATTTTTAAAACCCTTTGGATTTCAGTAAAAATCAAAACTACCGGTAGTCATAGATTTGACACTAAGATTGAGGGGGTGGGTGTGCAGTGGCTTGCGAAAGTATTCACCCGCCTTTGCATTTTTCCTATTTTGTTTCCTTACAACCTGGAAATAAAAATTTTTTTTTTTTTGGGGGGGGGGTTGTGTCATTTGATTTACATAACATGCCTACCACTTTGAAGATGCACAATATGTTTTATTGTGAAACAAACAAGAAATAAGACAAAAAAACAAAAACCTTGAGCGTGCATAACTATTCACCCCCCAAAGTCAATACTTTGTAGAGCCACCTTTTGCAGCAATTATAGGTGCAAGTCCCTATGAGCTTGGCACAGCTCGCCACTGGATTTTTGCCTATTCAAGGATTGAGGTCTGGGCTTTGACTAGGCCATTCCAAGACATTTAAATGTTTGACCTTAAACCACTCAAGCGTTGCTTTAGCAGTATGCTTAGTGTCATTGTCCTGCTGGAAGGGCAACCTCCATCCCAGTCTCAAATCTTTGGAAGACTGAAACAGGTTTCCCTCGAGAATTTCCTTGTATTTAGCACCATCCATCATTCCTTCAATTCTGACTAGTTTCCCAGTCCCTGCCATTGAAAAACATCCCCACAGCATGATGCTGCCACCACCATGCTTCACTGGGGGGATGGTGTTCTCAGGGTGGTGAGAGGTGTTGGGTTTGCGCTAGACATAGCATTCTCCTTGATTTTCCAAAATTTTCCATCTGACCCGAGTACCTTCTTCCATATATTTGGGGAGTCTCCCACAGGCCTTTTGGCGAACACAAAATGTGTTTGCTTATTTTTTTCTCTAAGCAATGGCTGCCAACTCTTCCGTAAAGCCCAACTCTGTGGAGTGCACGGCTTAAAGTGGTCATATGGACAGATACTCCCATCTCCACTGTGGAGCTTTTTGCAGCTCATTTAGGGTTATCGTTGGCCTCTTTGTTGGTTCTCTGATTAATTGCCTTCTTGCCTGGTCTGTGAGTTTTGGTGGACAGCCCTCTCTTGTCAGGTTTTTTGTGGTGCCATATTCTTTCATTTTTAAAAAGAATGAATTTACTGGTACTCTGTGGGATGTTCAAAGTTTCTGATATTTTTTTATAACCCAACCCCAATCTGTACTTCTCCACAACTTTGTCCCTGACCTGTTTGGAGAGCTCCTTGGTCTTCATGGTGCTAGTTTTTCACAATTCCTGACATTTAATCCTAGTAAAAAAATCCCTGTTTTAGGTCAGTTAGGATCACCACTTTATTTTAAGAATGTGAAATGTCAGAATAATAGTATTTATTTCAGCTTTTATTTCTTTCATCACATTCACAGTGAGTCAGAAGTTTACATACACACGTATTTGGTAGCATTGCTTTTAAATTGTTTAACTTGGGTCAAACGTTTCGTGGAGCCTTCCACAAGCGTCGCACAATCAGTTGGGGGAATTTTGGCTCATTCCTCCTGACAGAGCTGGTGTAACTGAGTCAGGTTTGTAAGGCCTCCTTGCTCGCACATGCTTTTTCAATTTTGCCCACACATTTTCTATAGGATTGAGGTCAGGGCTTTGTGATGGCCACTCCAGTAGCTTGACTTTGTTGTCCTTAAGCCATTTTGCCACAACTTTGGAAGTATGCTTGGGGTCATTGTCCATTTGGAAGACCCATTTGCGACCAAGCTTTAACTTCCTGACTGATGTCTTGAGATGTTGCTTCAATATATCTACATAATTGTCCTCCTCATGATGCCATCTATTTTGTGAAGTGCCCCAGCCCCTCCTGCATCAATGCAACTCACAACATGATGCTGCCACCCCTGTGCGTCATTACATTTACATTTAAGTCATTTAGCAGACGCTCTTATCCAGAGCGACTTACAAATTGGCATGGTTGGGATGGTGTTCTTCGGCTTGCAAGCCTCCCCCTTTTCCTCCAAACATAACGATTGTCATTATGGCCAAACAGTTCTATTTTTGTTTCATCAGCCAAGAGGACATTTCTACAAAAAGTATGATCTCTGTCCCCATGTGCAGTTGCAAACCGTGGTCTGGCTTTTTATGGCGGCTTTGGAGCAGTGGATTTTTCCTTGCTGAGCGGCCTTTCAGGTTGTGTCGATATAGTACTCGTTTTACTATGGATATAGATACTTTTGTACCTGTTTCCTCCAGCATCTTCACAAGGTCCTTTGCTGTTGTTCTGGGATTGATTTGCAATTTTTGCATGTACGTTCATCTCTAGGAGACAGAAGGCGTCTCCTTCCTGAGCCTTCTGCATGGTCCCATGGTGTTTATACTTGCGTGCTATTGTTTGTACAGATTAACATGGTACCTTCAGGCGTTTGAAAATTGTTCCCAAGGATGAACCAGACTTGGGGAGGTCTACAATAATTTTTCTGAGGTCTTAGCTGATTTCTTTTGATTTTCCCATGATGTCAATCAAAGAGGCACTGAGTTTGAAGGTATGCCTTGAAACACATCCACAGGTACACCTCCAATTGACTCAAATTATGTCAATGAGCCTATCAGAAGCTTCTAAAGCCATGACATAATTTTCTGGAATTAATTTTCCAAGCTGTTTAAAGGCACAGTGAACTCAGTGTATGTAAACTTCTGACCCACTGGAATTGTGATACAGTGAATTATAAGTGAAATAATCTGTCTGTAAACAATTGTTGCAAAAATTACTTGTGTCATGCACAAAGTAGATGTCCTAACCGACTTGCCAAAACTTTAGTTTGTTAACAAGAAATTTGTGGAGTGGTTGAAAAGCGAGTTTTAATAACTCCAACCTAAGTGTATTTAATCTTCCAACTTCAACTGTATATACACTGCTCAAAAAAAATTATGGGAACACTTAAACAACACAATGTAACTCCAAGTCAATCACACTTCTGTGGAATCAAACTGTCCACTTAGGAAGCAACACTGATTGACAATAAATTTCACATGCTGTTGTGCAAATGGAATAGACAACAGGTGGAAATTATAGGCAATTAGGAAGACCCCCCCAATAAAGGAGTGGTTCTGCAGGTGGTGACCACAGACCACTTCTCAGTTCCTATGCTTCCTGGCTGATGTTTTGGTCACTTTTGAATGCTGGCGGTGCTTTCACTCTAGTGGTAGCATGAGACGGAGTCTACAACCCACACAAGTGGCTCAGGTAGTGCAGCTCATCCAGGATGGAACATCAATGCGAGCTGTGGCAAGAAGGTTTGCTGTGTCTGTCAGCGTAGTGTCCAGAGCATGGAGGCACTACCAGGAGACAGGCCAGTACATCAGGAGACATGGAGGAGGCCGTAGGAGGGAAACAACCCAGCAGCAGGACCACTACCTCCGCCTTTGTGCAAGGAGGTGCAGGAGGAGCACTGCAAGAGTCCTGCAAAATTACCTCCAGCAGGCCACAAATGTGCATGTGTCTGCTCAAACGGTCAGAAACAGACTCCATGAGGGTGGTATGAGGGCCCGACGTCCACAGGTGGGGGTTGTGCTTACAGCCCAACACCGTGCAGGACGTTTGGCATTTGCCAGAGAACACCAAGATTGGCAAATTCGCCACTGGCACCCTGTGCTCTTCACAGAAGAAAGCAGGTTCACTCTTAGCACGGCAGTCTGGAGACTCCGTGGAGAACATTCTGCTGCATGCAACATCCTCCAGCATGACCGGTTTGGCGGTGGGTCAGTCATGGTGTGGGGTGGCATTTCTTCTGGGGGATGCACAGCCCTCCATGTGCTCGCCAGAGGTAGCCTGACTGCCATTTGGTACCGAGATGAGATCCTCAGACCCCTTGTGAGACCATATGCTGGTGCGGTTGGCCCTGGGTTCCTACTAATGCAAGACAATGCTAGACCTCATGTGGCTGGAGTGTGTCAGCAGTTCCTGCAAGAGGAAGGCATTGATGCTATGGACTGGCCCACCCGTTCCCCAGACCTGAATCCAATTGAGCACATCTGGGACATCATGTCTCGCTCCATCCACCAACGCCAAGTTGCACCACAGACTGTCCAGGATTGGCGGATGCTTTAGTCCAGGTCTGGGAGGAGATTCCTCAGGAGACCATCCGCCACCTCATCAGGAGCATGCTCAGGCGTTGTGGGGAGGTCATACAGGCACGTGGAGGCCACACACACTACTGAGCCTCCTTTTGACTTAATTTAAGGACATTACATCAACGTTGGATCAGCCTGTAGTGTGGTTTTCCACTTTAATTTTGAGTGTGACTCCAAATCCAGACCTCCATGGGTTGATAAATTTGATTTCCATTGTTAATTTTTGTGTGATTTTGTTGTCAGCACATTCAACTATGTAAAGAAAAAAGTATTTAATAAGAATTTTTCATTCATTCAGATCTAGGATGTGTTATTTTAGTGTTCCCTTTATTTTTTTGAGCAGTGTATATTCTGAGATCATGTGACAGATCATGTGACACTTAGATTGCACACAGGTGGACTTTATTTCACTAATTATGTGACTTATGAAGGTAATTGGTTGCACCAGATCTTATTTGGGGGCTTCATAGCAAAGGGGGTGAATACATATCCGCGCACCACTTTTCCATTTTTTTAAATTTTTTAAACAAGTTATTTTTTTCACTTCACCAATTTGGGCTATTTTGTGCATGTCCATTACATGAAATCCAAATAAAAATCTATTTTAATTCAGGTTGTAATGCAACAAAATAGGTCAAATGTCAAGGGGGATGAATACTTTCGCAAGGCACTATATATTTATAGAAATGATTTTTTTCAACGCAAAAGCTCAACATATAAAAAAGATCTGTATGCAAACCTTTCATTAACAGTTTGTAAACATTTGATCCATATGTCATTTTCTTTGTCCCTTCTTTAAATGTTCACTTAAAAATGTTATTGGTGTCATATCAAACAAATAGTTATGAATGTCAATGTGAAATAGTTGTCTGGGAAATCCCTTCTGGTTTTAATGTTGAGTGACCTTGTGTTTTTCTGTCGTCATATTTCAGGAAAGAGTGCACGGCTACTTCAACCCACAATCTCCCAAATCCAACACCCAACCCCGCCTTCATCAAAAATACAGACACTTGTGAGTTCCACCAATACCTTTGCTTTCACAGATCTTTCAGTTCTTTCAGTGACTTCATGAAGCCTTCATAAGCTTTCATAATCCTTACATAGCACCTATTGTTAACACTCAGACAGCCTTGAGACACAACAAGCAGAACCAAGTAGTTTAAAACACTTAACCTTTTTACAATTATAATACACTTATGGTAACTGACATAACAATGTAAGTCAACTCAAATGGTAACTATTGCAGGTGTTACTTGATAGCATTAATCATAATACAGCATTAGTGCATCATATTGGCGATTACTATGATGTAAAATTCTCTCCAGTAAGTATAATTTCTCCTCCATGCCAACAATTTGCTGTAGTTGAATCTTTTAGCTCTCCACCCTACATTCTTCTGGTCCCTCTTAAACGTAGTCAGATAGTAGAGTTATTTTTTTGTGGTATGAAATACATGCCAATGAATGCTTATCTGTATCCTCAACAGATCATCTCCACTACACCATGATGTATGTCCTTCTGGTTTTCCTGGTCACCACTCTGTTAATGGCCAGTCTCCTGGTACTGACTAAGGGAGGATGGAGGGAACATGGCTGTTGCGCAAACCCTGAAAAGAAACTCCAGTTGCCTACAAGGGACACCTCAGCCAACGGTAATGATAAAATATTCAGGCAGTCAGTAACCCAGTTGACTTGATTGTGAATTCAACACTGTAACCAATGGCCTACTGAGATTGGATCCCTTAGGGTGGTACTTTGATATAAATGATATATACAGGAATACATTTACAGTTGCACGAAAAAGTATGTGAACCCTTTGGATTAACCTGGATTTCTACATAAATTGGCAAAAAAAAATGTGATCTGATCTTCCTCTAAGTCACAACAATAGACATACAGAGTATGCTTAAACTAACACACAAATCATTGTATTTTTCTTGTCTATATTGATTACTTATTTTAAACATCCACAGTGTAGGTTGGATAAAGTATGTGAACCCCTTAGGCTAACGACTTTTTCAAAAGCTAATTGGAGTCAGGACTCTGCTAACCTGGAGTCCAATCAATGAGACAAGATTGGAGATGTTGGTTAGAGCTGCACTGCAATATAAAAAACACTCACAAAATGTGAGTTTGCTATTCACATAAAGCATTGCCTGATGTGAACCATGCCTCGAACAAAAGAGATCTCAGAAGACCTAAGATTATGGATTGTTGACTTGCATCAAAAGACCTAAGATTAAGGATTGTTGACTTGCATTACAAAAGTATCTCTAAAAGCCTTGATGTTCATCAGTCCACGATAAGACAAATTGTCTATAAAGGGAGAAAGTTCAGCACTGTTGCTACTCTCCCTAGGAGTGGCCGTCCTGTAAAGATGACTTAAGAATAATCCTAGAGTATCAGCTTAAGTCAGCTTAAGTCTTACAGAAATCTCTGGAACATGCTAACATCTCTGTTGACGAGTCTACGATATGTTAAACACTAAACAAGAATGGTGTTCATGGGAGGACACCACGGAAGAAGCCACTGCTGTCTAAAAAAATAATTGTTGCACTTCTGAAGTTCGCAAAAGAGCACCTGGATGTTCCACAGTGCAATACTCTGTGGACAGATTAAAATAAAGTTTAATTTGGAAGGAACACAACACTAACAGCACACCAACATCAAAACCTCATCCCAACTGTAAAATATGATGGAGGGAGCATCATGGTTTGGGGCTGTTTTGCTACCTCAGGGCCTGGACAGCGTGCTATCATTGATGGAAAAAATGAATTCCCATGTTTATCAAGACATTTTGCAGGAGAATGTAATGCTATCTGTCTGCCAATTGAAGCTCAACAGAAGTTGGGTGATGCAACAGGACAACGACCCAAAATACAGAAGTAAATCAAATCACAGAATGGCTTCAACAGAAGAAAACACACCTTCTGGAGTGGCCCAGTCAGAGTCCTGACCTAAACCCCAATTGAGATGGTGCGGAATGATTTCGAGAGCGGGTTCACACCAGACATCCCGAGAGTTTTGCTGAACTGAAACAGTTTTGTAAAGAGGAATGGTCCAGAATTCCTCCTGACCGTTGTGCAGGTCTGATACACAACTACAGAAAACGTTTGGATGAGGTTATTGCTGCCAAAGGAGGGTCAACCAGTTATTAAATCCAAGGGTTCACATGCTTTTCTCACCCTGCACTGTGAATGTTTACACGGTGTGTTCAATAAAGACATGAAAATGTATAATTATTTGTGTGTTATTAGTTGTGTTTGACTGCGTAATTCTTAGCACTCCATAATGTTTTTAGCAGCAGTGGTGTAGTGGAGGGTATATATATGCTGTACACCCACTTATTTTTCAGTTTGCATTGTGTATACTCACTTCTTAATCCCCACGATTCGTATCGTAGTGTAGTGTAGTAGTGTAGTGGAGGTATACGCCATATCAATTAATAAGGCTGATGGAATAGATCAGAATGTTTAGCTTAAAATATTGATCAACTATTATTTCTTCACATTTTAGCCGCAAATATGTGCACACAGCGAATGTTCTAAAATGCACTTTGCGGAAAACACAATTCTAAATGCGTACATACCTGCAAGCGGTTTCATGGACATAGATGGAAATATCTGTTAGACATTTAGAAAGAGGGGCGATCTAAAGATGCAACAACTCTCATGGGTTGCTAATATGACTAGGATAAGGACTTTGGCTGCTAGACAATGAAAGAAAGTTTAAAGAAAATATATTGAGTACTGTATGCATATGAGGAAGTCTTTAGAAAAGAATTGCCTCCATGTTTCTATGGTAGGATTTTGGCTATAGGATACTTTGAAACAAGGTAAGACATGGCTCATAATGAGGTAAAACGTCCAGGTTTCAAACAATTAAGGAACAGGACAAATATAGTGATGCTGGTGATGGGCCTAACCATCTTGTGGTAGATGGAAAGGCTTTCCCAAAAACGGTTTCGAAGGAAATGTTATCTAGCTTCAAATTAGCCTACCTTGCTGAATGATATCTTTATTATTTTCATCAATCCAGTGGTCATTTGTTTTGAAAACTCCATCTCGTGCGACAGAAACACTGCTAACCAAACAACAGTGCTAGGTGCCTGCCCACATGAATTAAATGGTAACTACACTCAAAAATATACATTTCTTAGATTTTTCCCAGACCTCAAAAGCGGTCTCCTAATGCTGTTTAAGCATTGTTATGGACTTAAAACCTCCAATTTTGTTGTTTTTCTTTTTTAAAAAATGATGTTTAATCTTAAAGAGCTCTTGTGTGAATACACAAGTTATTCACTGCAACAGTTGGTGCAGGAAACTGATAATATCTGTCTTTAACTCACAAACAGATCAGCTTCATCATCAGCCAAACTACCCAACTTCACTGGTTAGTATCAGTTTCTTACCTTACATTTGGATAATGATCAGCGATAGTGTTAGAAAGGAAGCAGATGATACAAACTATAATGAACATGAGAAAAAAATATGTTATTCACCTGTAGGCCAGTCCTGACTAGCAGGTGCAAAACCTACATTACATTTAGAGTTGGAATGTACAGCATGGCTATGTTTGCATCAATATATATCATTTGTCTTTGTCTGATCTTAAACCTGTAAGGAATAATCTAGTTCCGCAAATGATCAGTATCTCTTTTGATATGTTACTATACCTATACTGTATGTGTGTATGGACACTTTGCTGCTCAGCTTAGCCAGACAGATCCTAAGGAGTTTTGTCTGTCTGCTGTCCCTTCCAAGACGCTGAACATTACTGAAGGGATTCCCATGATGACACTCGCTCACAGTGTTGCCAAGACTGAGTTTGACCCCCTTATCACACCCCTGCTGCCAGACAGAGAGCCCAGAGGTAAGTATTTGATGTAGTTTGTCTATCTTCAAAACTGACAAAAATCAAGGAAACACCTTGGCATAGATTATACTAGTGCCTGGAACTCTATTGGAGGGATGTGACTAGGGCTGTGGCAGTCACAAAATTTCGTCAGTCGGTGATTGTCAAGCAAATAACTTTAATAACATTATTTTAGACAGGTCTAAAGAAGCATGATATGAAGTAGAGAAGAATAGCACACTCTGAGTTGTCCTTATGTTAGGTCCTGATGTGGCTATGCCAAATGGCTTTGGGCTACACTAGTTCATTTAGCAGACAAGATTTGCTTGTAATTCCATGGAATTATTTTATAGGATGAAAAATATAATTGAACAAATATTTTCTCCAACCGATTTGAGGGAGTGCGCACATTCAGCTATTCTGTCTTGAGCGGTAAACAAAGAAATAGATACTCCTATATGCTTAATTTTGAGTTATTCATGTAACTTTAGTTGTTCTACAAACATTGGGATATATGTTTAGATTTTTAAAATGTATTATAAGGCTGCATGTGAGACTAATGATGATTTGAAAAAAGTTGTTTGAAAGGCATGAGCTCTGCTTTGTTTTTTTTTTTGCGCAGGCTGTACACACTCCAAAAGTCTCTAATTCACAATTTGACAAGCACTTGATAATGCCTCAAATTTCACGAGGGCATCCCCTTTGTGGCCATAATGCACCCTAAACAAATCCATGCCGTTTGCAGCCCAGAGTGCTGTGTTGTGCCCTTCTCTCTGAGTGCTGCACAATCTGAAGCATCTCTCACGCACAGGCTCTCTGTCATGTGATCAGATCTTTCTCACAGGCTACAAGTTTAAGACAGACACTTTGGGAATGTAACTGCGTGTCCTTATCCAATTCCCGAGGTGCATATTGAAGATATTGGAAGAACTGTCCACATTTACTTTTCATCAGCCAACAAGATGAGTAGGCCTAACGAACAGCAAGAGCACTAGCCTATGTCAATCTGCTATCCCCCATAGTACAAAATTTGACCTATTCTGCGCAATAAAAAAATATTCCAAACATAGTCTGGGACAGTTGTGGGATGCGATAGATCCCAATTTAATGCAACCACTAGCATCAACAAAAACGTTTTTATGCAATGTGGCTGAAGCAACAGATCAAAAAGTTTACTGTAGCTTAAAATGTTGATAAACTATTAGGCTTTCTTCCCATTATAAGCGCAGCAATGCGCACATGGTAGTAGGCTATAAGTGCGGATGTTCCATTGGCGAAAAACACCATTATCAAAAAAGACATTTTTATGGTGAAAATTATCTTCCCCAAACTTGAAACTCACACACTGCTTATATATGCCAGTTAGGCTCTACACCCCTTGTAAAGTGGATTAATGTGCTTAATTTTGACAAGTTATTTGCCCACTTTATTAAATCATATAGGCCTATGGTCTAGGCTACATGAGGTGTGATTCAATATAATTCACAAGTGATAGGCTAATATTGTCACCTATTCTTGATTTAATCATGTCTTTAGATATACTAAATAATATACAGTGGGGCAAAAAAGTATTTAGTCAGCCACAAATTGTTCAAGTTCTCCCACTTAAAAAGATGAGAGAGGCCTGTCATTTTCATCATAGGTTCACTTCAACTATGATTTTTTATACTATGGTGTCCTTTATACTGATAACAAGTTCAAACAGGTGCCATTAATACGGGTAACGAGTGGAGGACAGAGGAGCCTCTTAAAGAAGAAGTTACAGGTCTGTGAGAGCCAGAAATCTTGCTTGTTTGTAGGTGATCAAATACTTATTTTCCACCATAATTTGCAAATAAATTCATAAAAAAATCCTACAATGTGATTTTCTGGATTTTTTTTCTCCCTCATTTGGTCTGTCATAGTTGAAGTGTACCTATGATGAAAATTACAGGCCTCTCTCATCTTTTTAAGTGGGAGAACTTGGACAATTGGTGGCTGACTAAATACTTTTTTGCCCCACTGTATCTGGATGGGAAAAATGTTGGGTTGTCTGAATTACAGCTGTACAGAACCTTTGGGAAGAATTCAAGCTTGGTTAAAACTTCTCTAGTGTCCGTGAGTTATTTACTCTGAAAAATAAGAACCTAACAACTGAATCCAAACATCACGCTGTTGATTTTATGTGCATTTTACATTTAGTGTACTTTGCCACATTTGTAGACAGCGGAATCTGAAAATACTCTAGATACATTCCGTAACAAAATAAGACTATTCCTGGAAAATGTGGGGTAGGTGCAAATAAGGGTTTGAATGAGAGGAGTATCTGGTGTCTCCAAGTGGCCACACACCTCTCTAAAGTGTGCACAGTTCCTAAGCAATTTCAGTGCACTTTTATGACTCAAAGAAAAGCCTTGTAGATGTTTTGTTTTGAAATACAACCCTGCATCCCCACCATCACACAACGATCAGGTCGGCATTAAGGTCGGCATGATTTGAAATCTTATTCTATTACCAACATGACTAGCGGTCAGAAAATATGATCTAACAGTGTTAGGCTTTTACAAGGCAATTCAGCGATGGGGGCAACGTCTTGTTGAGTGCGGTGCTCAAGATCAGAACAGCTTTCAGTGAAAACAGAGCTGTGAAGTGCAGAGCCCAGACCTCTGACATCATGTATAGTATGTTACTGTACAGTCACTTTGTTCCAATTTTAGGTGCTTATTAGTGCCTAAATCTGCCATTTTCAACCCGTATATGGGTACGAGTGTAAAGGGTTAAGTAAATCAGGTGATAAATTAAGTGAAAAGAAGCCTGGAATATGACTTTGAGGTTGGGTGCATAATAAACGTATATGATATAATGTAGGTGTTTCGCATATCAGAAGCAAAAGCAAATCCCATCGAGCCCATTTCTGAGGTGTGTACCCTACAGCATAGTACTACTTACTACCTGTCCTGTCACTTTGATGTGGGTAGAATATGTGCTGTTGTGTACTCAAAACAACCGCCTTTCCTTAAATGCAGCAGCGTGTCAACATAAAACATATCTCTTGTCAGTCACGTGGAAATGTGGGTGCATGTGTAGGTGGAAACTGCAAAACTTTGGTGATATGAATCAGATAGAATCTGAGGTTCAGATTAATTGGCAAATCAAATAGCAAAAAGCAGCCTTCAACTGATCGGCCTTTAACATGTAAGGTTGTTGCCTTATCCTTCTTGCAAATTACACCCTGATTCCAACATCCGTTCCACTGAAAATATGCACAGAAGTATCTACACCAAGCATCAAAGCTTGTTGGTTACAGTAGTTTCAGTGACAAAATATGATACATGTAAAGGTTTGTCCTGAGACTTTACATCCTGTTTTTGATCTTCTAACCTCAAATTTAAGGCCACGTTTTTAACTTTTTTATTTTTTGATCTTTAAGATTAAATAGTATGGCCACTTCTAGTTTACATGAAAATTCCACATGCTTGTCAACTTCAGAGTCTCCTGTGTTGTTGTTGTAAGGTTATGGTGCGTGGTATAGTTCAGCTTGCGTGTCAGTTCCTTTACAACAGTTGACTGGGGTCCACACTGCGACTTCCCCCTCAAAAACAAATCTACTGGACTAGGAGTGTGCATAGTGTGCAAATCGAAATAATAAAATGCTTGTTAGAAATAAACTATGAGCATCACACTTATCAGGTCTCATAATTTACACAAGCAAGACAAGTTAAAGCACTTTCTCACTCCTAAAACGCACCCTCACAGCGCAAAGAGGTTTCCTCATACCCCACACATGACCTGATTACATTGATTGAATCTTGTCCAAACTCTCTATTACTTATTTGCCCACTTAAAGGAAAATTCCACCTAAAAACTATCTTTTGATATCCGTTTCATTAGTCCACTGTTAACATTGTCCCAAAATGTTTTTCTTTTCAGCAACCAAGTTTTCAAGATATGTAACTTTCAAAATACACAAATAATCCCTGTATGATGCATTTAGCATCATGTTATTTATTTTGAACATTACATATCTTGAAAACTTGATTGCTGACAAGAAAAACATTTTGTTTTTAGGTATAGTTTTCCTTTACAAGAATCTCTCCGACCGGTTACCATTTTGGGCCCGTATTAAGCTTCTCAGAGTAGGAACACAGATCTAGGATCAGTTTTACCTTTTAGATAATAATTAATACAATTTCATGGACACAGGAACCCTTTTCCTAGATCAACACTCCTACTATGAGACGCTTTGTGAATATTGGCCCTGATTTCCTCCCTTCCCCTCTCTTCCTCAGTCCCTCGCCAGGACACCCAGGAGGAGCACTGGCCCGCGACGGTATTATATGCCATCATCAAGGAGGTGCCTCTGCGGCGATGGAAGGAATTCCTGCGCGTGCTCTCCCTGACCGACCGGCAGCTGGAGCGTGTTGAGCTGGAGCCAGGCCTGGGCTCTATTGAGAGGCAGTACCAGATGCTGCGGCTGTGGAGCCAGGGCCCGACTGCAAGTCTGGAGGACATATACTCAGCCCTGCTCTACATGGACCTGGCTGGCTGTGCCTACCAGCTGCAGGGTTGTCTGGAGCAGCTGCAGTGGAGAGCCACAACCAATGACATCACCACAGTTTCATAGGACAACTGAGTAGGGATGGACATGAGTATTCGAACAGACGTCAAAAATCGGTCTTAACCAGAGATCACATTGTTTTCAAATACTGTGTTGCAACAAAGCGCTAGGTCGCTCTCCATGCTCACTCTCTCTTGTCAATGTTTATGAGTTCCCCACAATGTATCAAAAGTATCACCAGTACTAAAATGTAGGCTACCGTTATTCATTGCCACTTCCCCATTAATCTAGAATGTTTGGTTATGGTCTTTTCTGTTTATTCAATATATTAATACTGCATACCGTTCTCATTCTGGTAGTGTACACGTTTGGAGAGCTCACAAACTGTGCTGTGATAACGAAGTTGTGGTTTATTTAATTATACAAAAATATAAATGCAACATGCCTCAGGATCTCGTCACGGTATCTCTGTGCATTCAAATTGTGCACAAAGTGAGCATTTGCCCACTGAAGTCGGTTACAACCCTCGTGCGGACGACGAGCATGAGAACATGAGGTTCTCTGAGATGGTTTCTGACCATTTATGCAGAAATTCTTTGGTTGCGGAAACCCACAGTTTCATCAGCTCCCTGGGGGGCTGGTCTCAGACTATCCCGCAGGTAAAGAAGCCAGATTGGAGGGGCTGGTGTGGTTACACGTGGTCTGTGGTAGTTAGGCCGGTTGGAGGTTCTGCCAAATTCTCTATAACGACGTTGGAGGAGGTTTATAGTAGATAAATAACATTCAAATTCTCTGGCAACAGTCAGAAGGCCAATTGCATGCTCCCTCAAAACTTGAGACATCTGTGGAATTGTGTTGTGTGACAAAACTGCCCATTTTAGAGTGGCCTTTTAATGTCCCCAACACAAGGAGCACTCGTGTAATGATCAAGCTGTTCAATCAGCTTCTTGTGTTTAACTTGGCAAAGGAGAAACGCTTATTAACAGGGATGTAAACAAATTTGTGCACACAATTTGAGAGCAATAAGCTTTTTGTGCATATGGAACATTTCTTGGATCTTTTAATTCAGCTCATGAAACATGGGACGAACATCTGTTGCGTTTATATTTTGTTCAGTATATTTACCCGTTTTATGTCAATTGTGTCATTGTCCTTTATTTGGAGCATATGTCTGGTCTCTCAGTCTTGTCACGATTGTGTGAAAGTGCATATGCTTGAGTCAATCGCCAAACATTTCTGTAAAAAAAAACATTGATGAAGCCATGTGTGCCTATTTTTTTTAAATTTGTCTCGGGATGTCTGCAGTTCGTAGGCATAAAAGAAAACTACAGCAAAATTGATACTGTGAGATTTCTGTGTAAAGACAAATACAGCACAGAGCTTCTGTTTTAATGAGTGAGTTCACTTTTATAAGCCATAAAATGCGGCGCTTTTACTATTTCCACTCAGCGCTACAACAAGCACTGCGGCAGTAATGAATGAGTAGGAAAGTGTATCTAAAGGCTTGCGTTGTTGTTGTTATTAGCGACTTGGGTCTTCTGTTCATAGGAGTAACAGCATGCATTTGTGCATGTGGCAGAAATAATGCAGTGCAAACTCGAGTGTCTCCAACAACTGGAAAATGGTGTGCCTTTGGTCAGTGTCAGTGGAGGAAAGGGAGAGCGGCGGGATGTTGAGAGGCTGACTCAGTTTGCTGCTCTCTCCTTCCATCAGATACAGGCATCATCAGCCCAGTAAAATAAAAAGCACATTATTTAAATGTACGATCACTCAGCTGTGCCTCACAAGTAATACAACAACAGAAACTATTACAAGTGTGATCATATATCGAACACAATCTCATACTCAATTTGTGGAAATATGTACAAAAAGTATTTCAACAGATTTTGTGTGTTTATGTGTGGCTTAATTCCTGTGAAAATACACACAAGTTATTGGAGCAATGCATTTTGGGCAATGGACTGACTTTTTTTTAACGTCGTACATGTATTTATATAAAAACAAACGTGTTAACCCAATATTGTTAATCAACCAAGTTATCACCGAAATACTTCTTTTGCACAATTCTTTGGGATACTGATGCTATGTCAGATTTTATGATGGTTGCCAGATTGGAGTAAAACTCTGTTTTTGTCTTTTTTTGTGGTATCTTCATAGATGTTCGATCAAGTTCAAGTCTGGGCTCTGGCTGGGCCACTCAAGGACAAGCCATTTCTGTGTTGTCTTTGCTGTGTGCTTAGGGTTGTTGTCCTGTTGGAAGGTCAACCTTCGCCCCAGTCTGAGGCCCTGAGCGCTCTGGAGCAGGTTTTTAATCAAGGATCACTCTGTACTTTGCTCTGTTCATCTCACCCTCAAGCCTGACTAGTCTCCCTGTCCCTGCCACTCAAAAACATCCCCACAGCATGATGCTGCCACCACCATTCTTCACCGTAGCGATGGTGCCAGGTTTCCTCCAGAACAGGCAGTTAACCCACTGTTCCTAGGCCGTCATTGAAAATAAGAATTTGTTCTTAACTGACTTGCCTAGTTAACTAAAGGTAAAAATAATAATAATAATAATAAAAAAGTGACACTTGCATTCAGGCCAAAGAGTTCAATCTTGGTTCCATCAAATCAGAGAATCTTGTTTCTCATGATCTGAGAGTCCTTTAGGTGCCTTTTGACAAACTCCAAGTGGGCTGTTATATGCCTTTTATTGAAGAGTGGGTTCTGTCTGGCCACTCTACCAGAAAGGCCTGATAGGTGGAATGCTGCAGAGATGGTTGTCCTTCTGGATGGTTCGCCCATCTCCACAGAGGAACTCTGGAACTCTGTGGAGTGACCATCAGGTTCTTGTTCACCTCCCTGACCAAGGCCCTTCTCTCCTGATTGCTCAGTTTGGCCGAGCGGCCAGCTCTAGGAAGAGTCTTGGCGGTTCCAAACTTCTTCCATTTTAAGAATGATGGAGGCCACTGTGTTTTTGGGGACCTTCAATGCTGCAGAAATATTTTGATACCCTTCCCCAGATCTGCAACCAAACACAATCATGTCTCAGGGCTCTTACAGACAATTCCTTCAACCCCATGGCTTGGTTTTTGGTCTGACATGCACTGTCAACTGTGGGACCTTATTTTGTATTTTTTATTTAACCTTTATATAACTAGGCAAGTCAGTTAAGAACAAATTCTTATTTTACAATGATGACTTATACACACCTTATATAGACAGGTTTGTGCCTTTCCAAATCATGTCAAAATCAATTGAATTTACCACAGGTGGACTCCAATCAAGTTGTAGAAACATCTCAAGGATGATCAATAGAAACAGGATGAACCTCAACTCAATTTCGAGTCTCTAAGCAAAGGGTCTGAAAACTTATGTCAATAAGGTATTTCATTTTTTATTTTTTTTCATACATTTGCAAACATTTTTAAAAAATCTGTTTTTGCTTTGTCATTATGGGGTATTGTGTGTAGATTGATGAGAAAAACAACAACATTTTAATCAATTTCAGAAAAAGGCTGTAACGTAACAAAATGTGGAAAACGTCAAAGGGTCTGAATACTTTCCGAATGCACTGTAAATAAATGTGGAACACAAAAGTTAGTTTAGAACATCATTGCCCATCATGCATTGCTCTAATAACTTTCAAAAGATGAATCCGAAGTTTATTCCGAAATACAAAAATGTATTTTGTGAAGTTGCACAATTTTTTGCTATTTTCCTACGAATTGAGTGGCACAAAAATGTGTCTTTTCAAACAAATTAAGAAACACAAAAATGCAGAACAACACACAAAATATGCTGAAGTACTTTTTGTAGGTTGAATGATAGAACAGCTATTTCCATGTTAAAATGTTATGGGATGCATTTTCTTCATTGTTTTTGGTGGTATGCCACATTAGGCCCACATTATGATCAAATAGCCACAGTAGCCTACTTGGCCAATGTTAACATTGGAAAAAAAAAACTTTTTTTCAAAAAAAAAAATCGCAAAAAAAAATTTTTTTAACGTTTTTTTTTGGAAAAAAAAAAAAAAATTCAAAAAAAAAAATCGCAAAAAAACTTAAAGCAGCCTCGGTGTTCACAGTAAGCTGGAAGTTGCACAGAATTTTCACAACTTTCAAGTTTGTGCTCAGCAGACGTGAAATTTGCTCAGTAAATGAGCTTACAATATAAAAACAATCTTTTTTTTTATCAAAAAAATGATGCATGGCTATCATATTTCCAATCTTTATCATATAAAGAATGTAACCAGCTACATTTCCTAATAATGGTTTGCTTGGAGTTAATCTTGCATTTAACGGAGAAAAGTAGCTACACATCAGTCAGAGCGCTGCCTGCTGGTAGAATGAATGCCAGTTCGTGAATTCTTATCGAAGTAGAGAAGAGCAACTGAAGCACAAAATGAGTCTGATGCCAAGCAGAGGTTACAACAATCTCTGTGACAAATCAAATGCTTATCAAGCACAAAGAAACACTCTCGGAGTGGAACAAGCAGCAGCAATCATGAAACACATATTTTGCCAATGCAAAGGGAAACTGTGACTCCACTAGAGCCCGAGCAGGTAATACAGCTCATGGTTTCAATGAATGATTCTCAAATTCTTTACTGACTGAATGTACCAGTCAAAAGTTTGGAAACACCTACTCATTCAAGAGTTTGTCTTTATCTTTACTATTTTCTACATTGTAGAATAATAGTGAAGACAACAAAACTATGAAATAACACATGGAATCATGTAGTAACCAAAAAAGTATTACGGTAAGAACAGCTCAAATAAGCAAAGAGAAATGACAGTCCATTATTACTTTAAGCTTACAAGCTATTTGACCAGTCAATGCGAAAAATGTCAAGAAACTAAAAGTTTCTTCAAGTGCAGTCGCAAAAACGATCAAGCGGTATGACGAAACTGTCTCTCATGAGGACCACCACAGGAAAGGAAGACCCAGAGTTACCTCTGCTGCAGAGGATATGTTCATTAGAAAAACCAACCTCAGAAATCGGCAATTAACTGCACCTCAGATTGCACCTCAGAGTTCAAGTAACAGACACATCTCAACATTAACTGTTCAGAGGAGACTGTGTGAATCAGGCCTTCATGGTCAAATTGCTGCAAAGAAACCACTACTACTAAAGGACAAAATAATAATAAGAGACTTGCTTGTGCCAAGAAACATGAGCAATGGACATTAGACCGGTGGAAATCTGTCCTTTGGTCTGATGAGTTCAAATTTGAAATGTTTGGTTCCAATTTCTTTGTGAGACGCAGAGTAGGTGAACGGATGGAGGATGAGGTGTGATGGTGTGGGGGAACTTTGCTGGTGACACTGTCTGTGATTTATTTACAATTCAAGGCACACTTAACCAGCATGGCTACCACAGCATTTTGCAGCAATATGCATCCCATCTGGTTTGCGCTTAGTGGGACTATCAATTGTTTTTCAACAGGACAATGGCCCAACACACCTCCAGGCTGCGTAGGGGCTATTTGACCAAGAAGGAGAGTGATGGGGTGCTGCATCAGATGACCTGGCCTCCACAATCACTCAACCTCAACCACTTGAGATGGTTTGGGATGAGTTGGACCGCAGAGTGAAGGAAAAGCAGTCAACAAGTGCTCAGCATATGTGGGAACTCCTTCAAGACTGTTGGAAAAGCATTCCAGGTGACTACCTCATGAAACTGGTTGAGAGAATGCAAAATTGTCATCAAGGCAAAGGGTGGTTACTTTGAAGAATCTCAAATATAAAATATATTTTGATTTGTTTAACATTCTTTGGGTTACTACGTGATTCCATATGTGTTATTTCATAGGTTTGACGTCTTCACTATTATTCTACAATATAGAAAATAGTAAAAATAAAGAAAAACCCTAGAATGAGTAGGCGTGTCCAAACGTTTGACTGGTACTGTACTTCAATTCATTTTTTCAACTGGCACCAGGGAACCTTCAGACGAGTCTTGTGACGCCTGTGGGCGTCCTAGAGCAAAACAACCGACACATACATGTCCATGAGAGTAATTCTTCTTATATGTTACGAATTACAATTCGTATGACATGTTCGAAATTTGCTAAATGTACAATATGTTTTTGCTTTAAGCTGCAATATGTAACTTTTTTGGGCAACCTGACCAAATTCACATAGAAATGTTGAGTTATAGATCTGCCATTCACATTGAAAGCAAATCTAAGAAGCAGTAGATCTGTTCTATGTGCACAATATTAAGGTGTCCTTTAATGTTTTTTTGCAATCAGTGTAGTAGATTGTCATTATGGAGACACCTATTGGATAAATGTGGCAACTCCTCTTTTGCTGCAATGAAAAAAATAAAAACGTTTTCAAGCCTTGTGGCCGGTTTTGTGTGTTCATTGGCTTAGACATTTAGCTCCACCTGGCAACCCTGGCTGTGTCTGTTGGTTATAACAGAAGGCGATCGCACGACTTCATGGGCAGAAAGAAGAAATAACAGAAACAGACAAAGCATGGCTGAACAGAAAGATGCTAATCATCTCAGATGCTAGCAGTGAGAAAGAAGCAAGCAGCCCACGCAAATACTTTCCAGATCTCAATGGCAAAATACGCCTTATCTACATCAAAAACAGGGCAATCAGAAATGAGAAACCTTACACATTTGAACGGACGACGGAGCAGCTCCTCAACCTCATCTATGCTGGAAATGTGCGGCAGTTAGAGCGTTTGGTTTCCATAGTAACCACGGAAACACGCTGCCACGAACGATAGGTAGTACTGGCTCGCGCGTTTATTACAGACATAATCATCCTAATATTAGCCTGTATTAGCATGCACTATGCTTAGAAGTACATTTGTAAGACTTTCTCAAAACTAGTGACAGTAGTTTACTTAATTACCAGTAGTTGGCTGCGCTGTATTGAATTACAAACATGGGGCCAGTGCACAGCAATGTGTATTGTGTTCTTGAGAGTCTCTTGCCTATTGAATTTTAATAGCCAACAAATTGGTTAGCTAACACACTGAGGAAATGTAGGTCAACGTATATATCAGTTACTATAAAGAATAGCTAGCTAATGCTAGAGTTCCTTTTTTGGTATATAACTTTCGTAGCTTGCAGAGACAGCAGCTATAAGTTCTCTTGCAACAAGTAACAAATAAACAAAGTGAACTGTCTGAAAACCTAGGAGGACAGTGGGGGTTGTAACAAACATAGGGGACTGAGCAAGCTTGCCTTGGCACACATTTTTCTCTGGGGAAAATGTACCTTATTCATAAAACAGAAAGTTGAGCTCACAAAATGATTAAAGGTAAAGGTAAGCCAAATGTTTCTCATTTCTCAGTCATCCAACTTTAAAGAAGCAATCAGCAGTGGTAACAACAGCAGATCCCTTGACCTTTTTTCTGTAAAAAGATGAGGGATAGGGGCTGGAGAAATGTAACCACTCTCAAATTCATAGACAAGAGCTATGGATGCAGGACTGACCATCCATGCATGATTTCAAAACTATAGTTTTAACCATGTTTTGAAGCTATATAGTGTTTGTTTACATTTACTTTGTTTACAAACATTGAAATAAAACAAGCTTATATTCTGGGTTCTGATGTGGGGTGACATTTGAACTAGCTAAGCTCATGAGGCAAGTTATATTCTTCAATAATGAATGGGTACATATAATTAATTTATAAGTAAAACATTTTTTTTACTGCTGATTGACCCTTTAAGAGTGTGCTTTATCATTAATTTCAACTTTAACATATAGCTTTGAAATATTTTGGAGATCATTTGACAGGCTCAATTGTGTTACTGTATTAGCGGAACTAGAGCCACTATAGTGTTACTATAGTTGCGGTACAGCTCTTTGTGTTATTGCCCTAAGAGCTTGGCTACTTATGCTAAGTTTGACTTCTCATATTTCAAGTTCACATTGGTTATTCTGGTCAATTTTGTTGTGGTATTTTAATAAAAAAATAATCTCTCATTTTAAACTATGATTCTATATAACATGTGTTTTTCCCCTCAATTGTGGACAGTCATATGAATCACTGGGAGAGCAGGGGGGCGTGATCATGACAGCCCTGGGACCTGCTGGGATAGGAGTGGCGGACCTGTGCCAAGAAGGAGACAAACTCTTAGAGACTGGAGAGTTGGGGAAGGCCACTGCTCTGTACATATCTGCCTTCAAGAGCCATGCTGGATCCACCATGGGTCACATGCGAGGCCTAGGGGGTTCCAGGTTGGCTAGGGTGATCTCCACTCTGGAGACCTGGCTCAATGGTCATGGGGAGATCCAGGCCTCCATGGAGGGCCTCAACAAAGGCCTGGCAGCTGTGTTCCTATCAACACTGAGCCCAAACAATGTGTCTGCCTCTCTTTTCAAAATGGAGTCCATACTTCAGGGTGCCGGTCAGGGCTGTGACGAGATTGTTGTACGCTGCTCAGCTTTGCTCGAAGGAAAGCAAAACCCATGTCGAGAGGGTTCCACTTGTGTGGTTTTGGAGTTAACTAGAGCCCTCACCTGCTTGCTCTCAGACCCCCACAGTCCCAAAGGCCCTAGGCTTTATCTCAAGGCTTTCCAAGACAATAAATCGGAGACTGTAAGACTGGTCAAGGGTAGACAAGCTCAGCACCTGCCCAAGATAGTGAAGGCCTTCTCTGAGCAGATTTTGCCAAAAAATACTGAAATGAAGTCTAGGGAGAGAGCGAGTGAGGTCATCGACATTGTAGCAGAATCTGCCTCTGAATTCCTTGAGTTCTTAATGGCTGTTTCGCCAGGTGACACACATGTGCAAGAGCTGCAAGCAATCTTCTTATTTTCATTAGGCAAGTTCGAAGAGAGCGCAGATGTTTATTCTGTTGCCTTGCAGGATCATTCACAATCACAACCAAAGTCAGGTACAGGCAAGGTGGTTAAGGGGATGCCAGCAGAAAGAAGAGCCAGTCTCTTGACCTGTAGAGCGGCCGCCCATTTCTCCACAGGGGGGCGAGCCACGGAGTCAAGCCGGGACCTTGGTGAGGCTTTTGGAGTCCACCCTGCCACAGCACGACTGCAGTTCCAGAGGCTCTTCGTGGACCAGGGGACAGGAGCGGCAGCCCGCATGCAACTGCGTCAGCAGGCAGAGAGAGGACTGTTGGGGTACAGGGAGACAGTCCTGGTCCGTCTTGACCTGCGGTCCTCTGAGGGCGCGGAGCTGCTGGACCCAGTGATCGCCCAGCTCTGGGCGCTGTGCCACCTGGAACCCAACGGGGGCAGCAGAGAGTTGCGGGTGCGGCTGGCCGAGTGCCTCCTCCTGCGGGGCGAGTTCCGAGAGGCCCTCTCCATCTGCAGCCAGCTGGCGACCCACACAAACTCCCACACCCAGCATAGCTACCAGAACACAGTGCAGGTGCTGCACGGCTACTCCCGTCTTCTCTCAGATGACCACAAGGGGGCCCTGGAGGACTTTCAAACGGTGATCGAGCACAAGGCACCCCACCCTTCCAGCTGTGTGCGGGCGCTGTGCGGCAGGGGCGTCCTGCGCATGATGGGGGGCCTGCACTACCTCACAGCCCTGGACTATGTGACGGCGAGCAGGTTGCATCCCCAGGACACTGCGCTGACCGTACGCTGCTTGGTTCCCTGGAACTGCCGCGGGCTGCTGCTCACCGTGCTGTTGGAGCAGGCCAGGGTCATGCTGGAGGAGTGGACCGTAGATCACAGCTCCAGCCTCAGTCCCTTGGAACAGCAAGAGCACCAGCAGACCAAACAGCTACAGCCTACGCAGACAAAAGATGGCTACAAAGAAGGGTAAGCTAGCGCATGTGTTTCTCAGTGTTGAGGAAGCTACTCTGTTATCATTGTTTACCAAACTACCAATTACTTCACACTAGAAGAAGTTAAGATACAATAAAAAATATAGTTCACTAAACTAAAGCTACTTAGAAAAAGTAGTTCTCGACATCCAAGCTACTTGGGGAAAAATGATCAAATCTTAATATGAAATGTCAGACTACAAATTGCAAGAAACAGTTCACTCTAGGGTCAGGTATTAACAGAATGTGTAATTTAGTCTATTAAACGCAAAAACTTTTATTGCCTATATTTCCCCCATATTTTCTTATTTTTTGCGTAGTTCCAGTAGTTAGCTACACCGTTACATGGCAAAAAAAAGTAATTAACTCCTGAAAACACTACCAAAATTGGAATTTATTTCAAATTCCACCAAGCTACTGCAAAATGTAGTTTAATTTCTAGTTGAACTACATGTAGTTCCCTACTCCCTAACACTGGTGTTTCTGCATGTCACACATGGGGTACTTTAATGTGAAAGATCTCATAAAATAGGCTGCATCGTGAATTAGGCTATAACCCACAAGTTGGCTATTCTTTAGACAGTGCTTGAATCATCTTATAGTCGTTTTTCATTCTTAAACCCTGTCTGTCAGAGAGTTTGTATCAATTTTTATAATTTGTATTGAATTAGAATTCAATTAGATCTTCATGACTTTCAGTGAGGGTTTTTTAATGAATGTCATTTCAGTATCGGCTGATAACCTGATTGAACCGTTATTGAATCTCTCTCTTTGGTAGGACACCAGTTGGAGTCCACTCTCTGGCTGTTTTGCTGATGGAGTTACAGCCCAGTGCTGACGCTCCTCAGATCCTGGTTGCTGATGCCCTGTACCTGCTGGGCCGGATGGAGGAAGCGTATCGCTTGCTGTTGGCCATTGGGCCCACTAGCCCACGTGCACCCATCCTGGCCCGCCTCACCCTGCTACAACTGCACCGGGGCTTCCTTTATGATGCCAACCAGGTCCATCATTATGTAAACATTGCTTTATGTGAAAGGGCAAACTATTATGTTTGGTGTTTCCAACATAAACAGTCATTCTAATCGTCCTAACATTTAAAAAAATCTATATTACCTACAGTATAAGATGTCTTTAGAACACTTGTCAGGAGAACCCAATATGACTACAAAAATACCTTTTGATACTGAAAGTCACTTGTTATTATGCTCCAGCAATACATTTGACTTGGCCCTAAGTAACATTGTGTTCAAATTATACTACTTGGCCCTAAGTAACATTGTGTTCAAATTATACTTTTTAAATGTGTATAAATCCACACTTTACAAATGCTGTTACAGCTATCCAGAATGATATGCACATTTTGAAATTGTGGACAAATGTTCCCAAATTTGCCATGATAAACTAAAAACCTAATGACTGCTATCAACTAACTCTGTGCTCATGCTTTGTCTGTTCTTCTTTCAGCTGCTGAAGAAGCTGATCCAGTGTGGTGATACGAGCTGCTTGCGCCCCCTGCTGGCCGTGGCGTCTAAAAAGGACCGGCTGCTGCTGCAGGGCTACTGCCACTCTGCCTCCAAACGCATCCTGGAGGGCCTGCAAGGCGAGTGCACCCTGAGGCAGGCCGTGGCCTATCTGTCCATCGCCATCATGGCCTCTGGTGATTGGCTCTTGTCATTTGGTCAAGCATAGGTCATCATTTTGGATACATGTTTTGTTGTATAGGAAGCTCCTCCATGATAGTTAGGAATTCCTGCTTTTGTGACATTTATCCTCCATTCTCTTTTGTAATAGAAACTTACCTCCCCCTTGACAAAATTCAGATTTTCCAAATTAAGTTTCAAATTAAGTAATGCTGCCAGATTAAAATTAGGTTTATACTGTATTTTGTTTGCGGTAGATGCATCTCTGAATCATAAACACCTGATAAAGGGTCTCTTTTTTCAGTGTAGCTTCGTCGTTATGTTTCGAATAGGTCATAATAGTACAATGTACACTGAGGGTACAAAATATTAGGAGCATCTTCCTAATATTGAGTTGCACCCCCTTTTGCCCTCAGAACAGCCTCAATTCGTCGGGGCATGGACTCTACAAGGTGTCAAAAGCGTCCCACAGGGATGCTGGCCCATGTTGACTCCAATGCTTCCCACAGTTGTGTCGAGTTAGCTAAATGTCCTTTGGGTAATGGTGGACCATACTTGATACCCACGGGAAACTGTTGAGCGAGAAAAACCCTGCAGTGTTGCAGTTCTTGACACACTCAAACCGTTGTGCCTGGCACCTACTACCATACCCCATTCAAAGTCACTTAAATAATTCACCCTCTGAATGGCACACATACACAATCCATGTCTCAAGCCTTAAAAATCCTTCTTTAACATGTCTCCTCCCCTTCATCTAGACTGATTGAGTGGATTCAACAGGTGACATCAATAAGGGATCATAGCTTTCACCTGGTCTGTCATGGAAAGAGCAGGTGTACCTAATTCTTTGTACACACAGTGTATATTTTATATATACTAACATTCATGACATTATAGGCAATACAACTAATGTAAGGTCTACTACTTGTAGGATGTGAGGCAGCAAACTCATTGATGGAGAGGGCCAGGTGCTATGTCTTGTTGGGCCAACGCAAGACGGCCATCTTTGATTTCAGCTCCATCTTGAAAGAGCACCCTGACCATGTACAGGCCCTCTGTGGAAGAGGCTTCACCTATCTCATGCTAAACCAACAGAAGGTACTAGGACACAAAAATGGGGGATACTTATCCTGCTGTACATGCAGTGCTAATATTGCTTTTTGCATCAGCATTAAAGCAATTGTTTTAAGGGCTCTACATCCACATTGACAGCTTCTGATTGACAGATAATCTCAAGACGATTATAAAAATGTCTTTGTTTTCCAGGAATGCACTCAGGATATACTGGCAGCACTTCAAATAAGCATGGACGCCGTGACCAAAGACATCCTATCGCTCAAAGATAAGGCAAGGAAACTGGTCTGTGATTGGCTGCAGCAGTACTGCCGGACCAATCTGTCAGAGATCCTGGCGGCTAAGTCCGTCCCCTGCCAGGAAGAAGAGCTTCGAGAGGCCTTTCTAATTGGAGGAGTCCTGATGAGGACTGACTGCCGAGACACCAGATGTCATCTCCTCTACGTAGATATACTACTGGCCAAAGGTGAGATTGGCACTTGGCTGACAGACTCTCACTTATCTATCATCAGTGAGTGCTCTTTTTGGATGACTTTTGCCCATCCCAGTCTAGACCATATGCCCTATGATTACACCTATGAAGTAATCTCAGATTTGTGCATAGGGCGTAGGTGCATAGGGCGTAGGTTTTATGGGTCGACTTGGGATTTAGCCTTTGTCCTGTTCTGCCCTAGACATGACACAGTATGGACAGTGTCTAAGCAGGCCTACTTTTAGGAAGGTTTTTGTTGGAGTATATTTTTGTAAAGTTGCTTTTCTTGATGATGCTGTTATATGATACCGGATCAGATTCATTTGTAGATTGAAGATACTTAAAAGTACAGCAGAAGAATGGTAGCTTCTGAAAGTAAACTGGAAGTGCTAAGCTGTGCACAGTTAGTACATGTAGCTGTTTTGAAATATCTGCCCCTGTGATCCAGGTGAGGTGAATTCAGCAGGAGCTCACCTGGCTCAGGTGTTTGGCCAGGATCCCCGGGAGGCTGCAGCTCAGGCCAGGGTGGGCGTGGTGGAGGCCTGGCAGCAGAATTACCGCGGAGGCGGCGCCAGGCTGAGCAAGCTGACCGAAAAGGAACCCTCTACTCTGGACTTCCTGCTGACCCTCATTCCCCCGATTCACAGGAAACGCATGGCACAAGTAAAAACACAGACAACAAACACCTATCGACAAATCAGATTGCTAACTGTTTTATAATCACTTTTTCCCCCCACGCAAGACAAAGCAACTCTTCTTACAAGAAAAACCAATCAACTTATTACAAAACAATCAACTCTTAAGAGATCTAACAGTCAACTCATCATAATATGTACTCACACAATTATGTCTATGTTACCATAGGCAGCAGCCCAGGAAGCAGGCAGTGTCTCAGCTAGTGGCCATTGGGAGCAAGCCCTGGCCCTTCTGACTGTGGCTGTGCGAGCCGCGGCAGAGCTTCGACCGCAGTTCCTGCGCCAACGGGCCGCCTGCCTCGCCCAGCTCGACCTGCATGAACGGGCTGTGGCCGACCTGGACCGGGTCATCCAGAGCCACGGTGACCCCTCCGACGCTACAGTCTCCGGAGCCCCAGAAGAGCCTCACGTCTGGGCAGATGACCTGTGTCAGCGAGGCCGCAGCCTGGTGCTGTGCTCCCACGAGGGGCCAGCCCTGGACGACTTCAGCCGGGCCCTGGAGCTCCACCGGGGCCAGGCTTTGCAGTGTGTGGAGGCCGGGCTGGGAAGGTCCCGCCTGGCCGAGTGCTTCCTGCGTATGGCCCTGCAGCACTACGGAGAGCAGCAGCTCAGTAAGGCCTGGAGGTTGACCGAGAGCGGCCTGTTGGTGGACAGTGAGCACATGGAGCTGCGCAGGCTCAGGGCCAGGGTCAAGCGGGAGCACTGCAGCCCCTGCATTGTACACTAGATTAGTGTACCTTTGTAGTGCCTTTGTCCCTTGAGATACCATTGTACTGTACTTTGGAAGCAACCCTTCCAAGTAAAGCTCACTTAAAGTAACCCTATGACAATTTGTTTTTATGTACACTAAACCTCAGTTGATTGCTACCGCGAAAATATTTAGAATGTCAAAGGGGAAGCTGCATTTATATCTTATTCAGAATGAGGGCTAATAGAATAATGAGCATTTCCCTTGGGTAGTATTTTTGTAAACATGGAAAAGTCATAGAATTTATTTGTAATATGTGAGTATTTTGCAATCACATTCCTGACATTTAATAGGAAATGGCGTGGAAACAATGGATATTCCCTGGTGCTTACTTCAATTGGTGCCTTGTGGTGGTTGAAAGAATCCCAAAGGAACAAACAAGTAACACAGGTTATTTCTGTGTAATTACGTTGGACTATTTTACTACATAACTAGTAAGACTGTAAAGATGCAACTACACACAACTTTTGTTTTTTTTGTGTATTTTTGAATTCATGTGTAATAAACCAAGTGTCTTCGACAGCAATTACTTTTTTTAACATTCAATTTGTTACATTCAAGTTAAAGACTGATTGTGTTTAGTTCATTCAGCTTCAATGTCATTGAGACAAATCATAATTTGTCATTTACAATACCAGAGCACAGCATCTGAGAATTGATACAGAAATCTATACAACCAAAATATCACCGTGAGGTTAAATAGTTATTTTAGAAAGTGCCCATGTGCAGGTTTTACTTTCTAAGGGGCAAATTCAGACCTGAGACATGCAAACTTTTCTCTCTAATGAGGGCTCTGACATTGAACTTAAGCATGGGTGTCACGGTCGTTTGTAGAATTAACGGACCAAGGCGCAGCGTGCGTAGAGTTCCACATGTTTAATTAAAGAAACTCACCAAAACAATACAGAACAAAAACTAAATGTGAAGTCAAATGCAGTGCACACTGGCAACTACACACAAACAAACAAGATCCCACAAAAACCCAGTGGAAAAAGGCTGCCTAAATATGATCCCCAATCAGAGACAACGATAAACAGCTGCCGCTGATTGGGAACCATACCAGGCCAACATAGACAAATAATAACCTAGATAACCCACCCTAGTCACACCCCGACCTAACCATCATAGAGAATAAAAGGATCTCTATGGTCAGGGCGTGACAGTACCCCTCCCCAAAGAAGCGGACTCTGGCCTCATTAGGGGAGGGTCCGGGTGGGCATCTAACGTCGGGGGCGGCTCCTGTGCGGGGCGAAGTACCCACTCCGCTCACAGATACGGCAGCTTTGGTGGCGGCTCTGGTGCGAGGATAATCGCCGGAAGCTCTGGACCATGAAAAGTCACCGTAGGAACCGGACCGTGGGTCATCCCGGGAGGGACCGGACCGTGGATCGTCGCCGGAGGGACCGGACCGTGGATCATCGCCAGAGGGACCGGACCGTGGATCGTCGCCAGAGGGACCGGACCGTGGATCGTCGCCAGAGGGACCGGACCGTGGATCGTCTCCAGAGGGACCAGACCGTAGATCGTCGCCGGGGGCCCCGGACCGTGGATCGTAGCCACAGCAATAAAATGCAAATTAATTACTTAAAAATCATACAATGTGATTTTCTGGATTCTTGTTTTAGATTCCGTCTCTCACAGTTGAAGTGTACCTATGATAAAAATTACAGACCTCTACATGCTTTGTAAGTAGGAAAACCTGCAAAATCGGCAGTGTATCAAATACTTTTTCTCCCCACTGTAGATGTATTCATATCCATTTTGGGGAAGGCAGGTTACTTTAGAAACACCAAATACAGAAAATAAATACTGAATGAGATAACAAGATTAGAATGTGTAGTCTGTATAATACGTATGTTGTTCGAAAGAAACCTGGTATGGAATAAGAGGGATAATGTAATGATAATGATTCAAAATTAATGAAGATACATATGGGAATGTAAATGTTAATGTAAATCATTCTCTGGTTTTTACTATGCAGAGACAGTTATGTATTGAGGCTCCATGTTGCCAAAGTAGGATTTCTCCCACTTACTCATCAGGTCAAAGAGCAGTGGGCGTTCACAGAAGGTGCAGGAGACAGTCGTTGGCCCGTTAAGAAGCAGCCCCACCTCTTGCCATACCTAAACAAGCCTCTGTCAATCATCCTAAATCAGCACTCCTACGCTGAGATGCTTTTTGGACATAGGTACAGATCTATTGTAAACCCTGTTAGAGCAGTAGCAGCAGGTGGCTTGGTCACTCACACACAAAGTACTCCATCATTTCAGGGTTATGGTGAGGGTGCCAGACGCAGTAGCTCCTCACCCTAGGCAACGGTCGGGTAGTTGATGGCCTGGACGTAGATGTGTCTCTAGCAAGATGTCACACACCTTGGAGTTGAGCTCCGCGTTACCAACACACACACATATTCAGTGAGTCTATCATACGTCCTTACATATCATTGTCATGTAGACAATGATCAGCCTGGCTGCCAGTCTGTTTCTGCTCTCTTGCCAACTCATTATGGAATTCCATAAGGGGTTGGCAAGAGAGCATATAGTCAACAGGCTGGCACTGGGTGGTCAAATCCTTTGATAATAAATGCTATGTTGTTTCTGGGGTAGTTATACCAGTAAGTTTTATACCCATGTTGGTTACGTTTGTTTTAAAAGTAACTTGTTACGTTACAACGTTATTTACTGTGTTTACTTTTGCGTTACTAAAAACAGATGCATGATGCAGGTGTTAAGAAACATTATCGAAATAAGAACATGTATTTCAAAAGAACTGAATAGCAGATTTTAAGTTGTATTATTTTACTGGTAGTGTTAATAAATTGTATTTTACACGTGGCTTGAGAAGGAACAATACATTTCTTGGTGCAGGAGGAAAAACTACCCACTGAACAAGAAGTTGAGAAAAAGGCAGGGCCCTAGTAATGACACATGACTGGGGTGACATTGACACAGATAGGATATCCACTGCTTAAGGCTGTAGTTGTAATAGAAAATGCATTACCCTTATAGGGATGATGTAGTAGTAGCAGCGATGGAAGAGGAAGCGAGACATCTCACTGGCTAATTTTTATTCTGGTTCATATGCAGTCAATTAACTAAGTAGACAATACCCAGCTTCTATTGCATTAGTGTCTATGGGAGAGCCACCCCTTAAGTAGTCCGGAAGTGTGACAATTTTTTCCAATGGTAAACAGCCTGAGTAAGACATTTTCATTTATCCATCATCTTTGGTAGTAGTTATGGAGCATGATGTGCCACAGTACCCATAATGCACAACCTATCCAATGGTGTCTTGTCTCAACATAGATATAAATGATGTAGTAGCAGTGCTATAGTATATCTTACCTTTGATCACAGGCAGTCCTTTCTCCAGGAGCAGCTGCCTCGTTCCTCTGGTTTGACGTTCCCCCGCGTAGCAACTGGCCCTCGGAGCTCCTCAGGACCCTCACAGACACCAGGGCCCCAGCCAGGACCATTGGAGGCAGTGAGGTGGTGAAGAAGAAGCCTGCAGCGAAGGAGCGTACCGTATCCACCAGGGTGGTGCTACTGTCAATGTAGCCGCCTACACAGCCAAAGGCTTTACCTGCAACAATACCAAAGAATAATAAATAATTACCAAATGGAACACTTTGTGTAAATACAAGGCCTGCTACTATAATCCAATGAGACATTACTCTTATGTGAGTTAGTGTACAATATTACTAGATTTTGGAAGCAATGGAGTATTTTTAAGAAAGTTCAAATAGTGTATCAAGTTTGAATGCGACCCAATGTGACTAACTAGATTGACAACCACTTACTCGGAAGCAAGTAGGCCTATGACTAGACTTGTTTAATACCCCCTTGTCATCTTAGCTTGTATAAGCACTGATCTGAAACAATATTAAGTTCTACCATCAAATGGTGAATGTTAGGTTGGAGAGAAGGTAAGCTGGTCCTAAATCTGTGCATGAAGGCAACTTCTTCTTTGAGCTATTCACAGTCCAAGAGGGACTCTTATCAGTATGGCCAGACTGGGTGTGTGGGAGCATCTCCACAGCTGATACCATTGTCCCCTGCTTCCTCTGATAACGCCTAGCTTCTATTGTGCCTTTGATTAACCAGCATCATGGCATGATCAAAATCAATGCTGTAATGTCAGCAATATAAATGTATCAGTTAGTACATGACCAGTAATTAATTGGTTAACTGGCTTCTTCCAATGATATTATCTTGGCTCAAGCAAATCTGTTTGTGATGAGGGAGACAAGCTAAGACAGATAGAGACTAATGGTGAAGGGGGAAATCTGCAGTTGCTACATCAAAAGTTTGGAAACACCTACTCATTCCAGGGTTTTTCATTATTTTTACTATTTTCTACGTTGTAGAATAATAGTAAAGACATCAAAATGATGAGATAACACATGGAATCATGTAGTAATGTCACAATCGTCGTAAAGGGGAGACCAAAGCACAGCGTGATTAGAATACATTGAAGGACGAACACGAAGAACAGTTAAACAAAAACAACAAAACGAACGTGACGCTATGACCAACGAGTGCAGACACAGGCAACTTCACATAGACAATAACCCACAATACAAAACAGGCTACCTAAATATGGTTCTCAATCAGAGACAACGACAAACACCTGCCACTGATTGAGAACCATATCAGGCCAAAACACATAGAAACAGACTAACTAGACATGCAACATAGAGTGCCCACTTATATCACACCCTGACCGAACAAAACATAGAAACAAACAACACAAATAATGGTCAGAGTGTGACAGTACCCTCCCCTAAGGTGCGGACTCTGGCGCGGGACATGGACCCCACTCCACCATAGTCATTTCCCTCTTCAAGGGCCTCTTTAGAGTGGCGACCCTCGCCTCTAACCTTGGGACTAAGACCCTAATTAAAGGCCCCACGGGACTGAGTGGCATCTCCGGACTGAGGGGCAGCTCCTGGCTGACTGGCGGCTGCGGCGGCTCAGGACAGACGGGAGACTCGGGCGGCTCAGGACAGACGGGAGACTCGGGCGGCTCAGGACAGACGGGAGACTCGGGCGGCGGTGGACAGGTGGGAGCACCTGTAGGGATAAGACGGAGAGACAGCCTGGTGCGGGGGGCTTCCACTGGACGGCTGGTGCGTGGAGGTGGCACCGGATAGACTGGACCGTGAAGGCGCACTGGAGATCTTGAGCACCGAGCCTGCCCAACCTGGTTGAATGCTCCCCATAGCCAGGCCAGTGCGGCGAGGTGGAATAGCCCCCACTGGGCTGTGCTGGCGAACCGGGGACACCATGCGTAAGGCTGGTGCCATGTATGCCGGCCTGAGGAGACGCACTGGAGACCAGATGCGTAGAGCCGGCTTCATGGCACCTGGCTCGATGCCAACTGTAGCCCGGCGATACAAGGATCTGAAATGTAGCGCTCCACCGCATAACACGGTTCCTGCCTGGTTCCTCTCTCTCTCCGGTACGCACAGGAAGTTGGCGCAGGTCTCCTACCTGGCTTCGCCACACTTCCTGTGAGCCTCCCCAATACATTTTTGGGGCTGCCTCTCGGGCTTCCAGCCACGCCGCCGTGCTTCCTCCTCATACCGGCGCCTCTCGCTCTGCTTTGAGGCGGCGATATTCCCCTGGCTGTGCCCAGGGTCCTTCGCCGTCCAGAAGCTCCTCCCAAGTCCATGAGTCCTGCATTCTTTGCCGCTGCTGCTGCTGGCCGTTACCACGCTGCTTGGTCCATTGTTGGTGGGTTATTCTGTCACGATCGTCATAGAGGGGAGACCAAAGTGCAGCGTGATTAGAATACATTCTTCTTTTATTGAAGGACAAACACGAAGAAACAAAAACAACAACCCGAACGTGACACTATGACCAACGAGTGCAGACACAGGCAACTTCACATAGACAATAACCCACGAACCACAATACAAAACAGGCTACCTAAATATGTTTCCCAATCAGAGATAACAACAAACACCTGCCACTGATTGAGAACCATATCAGGCCAAAACACATAGAAACAGACTAACTAGACATGCAACATAGAATGCCCACTCATATCACACCCTGACCAAACAAAACATAGAAACAAACAACACAAATAATGGTCAGAGTGTGACAAGTAACCAAAAAAAGTGTAAAAACAAACAAAATATATTTAATATTTGAGATTCTTCAAATAGCCACCTGTTGTCTTGATGACAGCTTTGCACACGCTTGGCATTCACTCAACCAGCTTCATAAGGTAGTCACATGGAATGCATTTCAATGAACAGGCGTGCCTTGTTAAAAGTTCATTTGTGGAATTTCTTTCCTTCTTACTGCGTTTGAGCCAATCAGTTGTGTTGTAACAAGGTAGGGGTGGTATACAGAAGATAGCCCTATTTGGTAAAGACCAAGTCCATATTATGGCAAGAACAGCTCAAATAAGCAAAGATAAATAACAGTCCATCATTACTTTAAGACATGGTCAGTGAAAACGGAAAAATTCAAGAACTTTGAAAGTTTCTTCAAGTGCAATAGAAAAAAACATCAAGCGCTATGATGAAACTGGTTCTCATGAGGACCGCCACAGGTAAGGAAGACCCAGAGTTACCTCTGCTGCAGAGGACAAGTTCATTAGAGATACCAGCCTCAGAAATTGCAGCACAAATCATTGCTTCACAGAGTTCAAGTAACAGACACATCTCAACATCAACTGCTCAGAGGAGACTGTGTGAATCAGGCCTTCATGGTCGAATTGCTGCAAAGTAACCGCTACTAAAGGACTTGCTTGGGCCAAGAAACACAATCAATGGATATTAGACCGGTGGAAATCTGTCCTTTGGTTCGATGAGTCCAAATGTGAGATTTTTGGTTCCAACCGGCGTGTCTTTGTGAGACACAGAGTAGGTGAACGGATGATCTCCGCATGTGTAGTTCCCAGCGTGAAGCATGGAGGAGGTGCTGTGATGGTGTGAGGGTGCTTGCTGGTGAAACTGTCTTTGATTTTTACCACAGCATTCTGCAGCGATACGCCATCCCATCTTGTTTGCGCATAGTGAGGCTATCATTTGTTTTTCAACAGAACAATGACCCAAAACACACCTCCAGGCTGTGTAAGGGCTATTTGACCAAGAAGGAGAGTGATGCAGTGCTGCATCAGATGAACTGGCCTCCACAATAACCGACCTCAACCCAATTAAATGCTTTGAGATGACTTGGACCTCAGAGTGAAGGAAAAGCAGCCAACAAGTGCTCAGCATATGTGGGAACTCCTTCAAGACTGTTGGAGAGAATGCCAAGAGTGTGCAAAGCTGTCATCAAAGGAAAGGTTGGCTACTTTGAAGAATCTAACACTTTTTTTTGGTTTCTATATTATTCCATATGTGTCATTTCATAGCTATGATGTCTTCACTATTATTCTACAATGTAGAAAATAGTTTAAAAAAAGAAAAAACAATGAATGAGTAGGTGTGTCCAAACTTTTGACTAGTACTGTGTACCCATTGATTCTTGAAGAATATAACTTATGCCTCATGAGCTTAGTTCAACTGTCACACCCTTTCAGAACCAAAATATAAACTTGTTTTACTCCAATGTTTGTAAACATTGCATATGTTAACATAAACTGTATAGCCTCAAATTATGGTTAAAATTGTAATTTTGAAATCATGGATGGTCAATCATTTTATCTTTAGATCTGTTTAAGAATTTCAGAGTGGTAATATTACTCCAGGCCAATGCCTAATGTTATTACCAAATCAGAGGTGGGCTGAACACTTTGTTATGGTTTTAACTGCGGATTGGCCCTTTGAAGCTATGAGGGAACCTTCTTGAGGTGTCATTATACTGTATTTGTACAGTAAGTGTGCTAGCTACAGTATTCTATAAATTACATTAAAAATTGTTACTATTTCACTTTGTGGTAGTAATCACAAAAAAACAAGGATTTTTCATTAAGGAAATAAATTCCAGAAATTGACTTTTAATGAGGCACATCTGTTAATTGAAATGCATTCCACGTGACTACCTCATTAAGCTGGTTGACAGAATGCCAAGAGTGTGGAAAGCTGCCATCATGGTGGCTACTTTGAAGAATCTCAAATATATTTAGATTTGTTTAACACTTTTTTGTTATTTCATAGTTTTGATGTCTATACTATTGTTCTACGATGTAGAAAGTAGTAAAAATAAATGAAAACACTTGAATGAGTAAAAACCTCTGTTACTTCGACACTGTCTGCATCTGGGTCTTCTCTTGACTTTTTGTATTCAGTGATGTATTGAGTTGGATTTGCCCCAAACATAACATGTTTCATTCAGGACATAAAGTTAATTTCTTTGCCACATTTTTTTGTAGTTTTACTTTAGTGCCTTATTGCAAACAGGATGCACGTTTTGGAATATTTTTCACTCTGTCATTTAGGTTCGTATTGTGGAGTAACTACAATGTTGTTGATCCATCCTTTGTATTCTCCTATAACAGCCATGAAACACTGTAACTGTTTTAAAATCACCATTGGCCCTCATGGCAGTTTCCTTCCTCTCTGGGAACTGTTAGAAATTTGCCTATATCTTTGTAGTAACTGGATGTATTGATACACCGTCCAAAGTGTAATTAATAACTTCACCATAATGGATATTCAATGTGTGCTTTTTTTACCCATCTACTCATAGGTGCCCATCTTTGCGAGGCATTGGAAAACCTCCCTGGTCTTTGTGGTTGAATCTGTGTTTGAAAGTTACAGCTCGACTTTGGGAAAATTGTATGTGTGGGGTACAGAGATAAGGTAGTCATTCAAAAATCATGTGAAACACTATTAGTGCCAACAGAATGAGTCTATGCAACTTATTATGTGCCTTGTTAATCACATTTTTACTCCTGAACTTATTTAGGCTTGCCATAACTAAGGGGTTGAATACTTATTGGCTCATGACATTTCAGCTTTACATTTTTTATTACTTTGTAAACACCTAAAAAAACATAATTCCACTTTAACATTATGGATTATTATTGTGTAGGCCAGAGAAATAACATCTCAATGTAATCCATTTAAAATCCAGGCTGTAACAAAACAAAATGTGGAAAAAGTCAAGGTTGTAAAAACCTTCTGAAATCACTGTAATTGCAATAACTACTCATAGCTAATATTTAGTTCCTCTAATTGTAGAGTGAGACAGGAGCAGCCAATAGTCTTGTAATTCAGATCCTAGGCAGCACAGTGACTAGGACTTTTGGCATAGAGGAACTAAACTCAGCAAAAAATTAAATGTTCCTTTTTCAGGACCCTGTCTTTCAAAGATAATTCGTAAAAATACCTTCACAGATCTTCAACGTAATGGGTTTAAACACTGTTTCCTATCCTTGTATGATGAACAATAAACAATTAATGAACATGCACCTGTGGAAAGGTCGACACTAACAGCTTACAGACGGCAGGCAATTAAGGTCACTAAACTTAGGACACTAAAGAGGCCTTTCTACTGACTCTGAAAAACACCAAAGAAAGATGCCCAGGGTCCCTGCTCATCTGCTTGAATGTGCCTTAGGCATGCTGCAAGGAGATGTGGCCAGGGTAATACATTGCAATGTCCGTACTGTGAGATGCCTAAGACAGCGCAACATGGAGACAGGACGAACAGCTGATCGTCCTCGCAGTGGCAGACCACGTGTAACAACACCTGCACAGGATCGGTACATCCGAACATCACACCTGCGGGACAGGTAGGGGATGGCAACAACAGCTGCCCAAGTTACACCAGGACTGCACAATCCCTCCATCAGTGCTCAGCCCGACAGGATGCTCTCGATTGTGCATCAACTGCTGCGCCTTCTTCACAACCCTGTCTGTGTAGGTGGACCAATTCAGTTTGTCCGTGATGTGTACGCCGAGGAACTTAAAACTTACTACCCTCTCCACTACTGTCCCATCGATGTGGATAGGGGGGTGCTCCCTCTGCTGTTTCCTGAAGTCCACGATCATCTCCTTTGTTTTGTTGACGTTGAGTGTGAGGACACCTACACCACCTGATGTCACAGGAAGGCCATAAAGATCATCAAGGACAACAACCACCCGAGCCACTGCCTGTTCACCCCTTTATCATCCAGAAGGCGAGGTCAGTACAGGTGCATCAAAGCAGGGACCGAGAGACTGAAAAACAGCTTCTATCTCAAGGCCATCAGACAGTTAAACAGCCACCACTAACATTGAGTGGCTGCTGCCAACATACTGACTCTACTCCAGCCACTTTAATAATGGAAATTGATGTAAAAAATGTATCATTAGCCACTTTAACCTATGCCACTTAATATAATGTTTACATACCCTACATTACTCATCCCATATGTATATACTGTACTCGATACCATCTGCTGCATCTGGCCTATGCCATTCTGTACCATCACTCATTCATATATATTTATGTACATATTCTTTATCCCTTTACACTTGTGTGTATAAGGCAGTAGTTGTGGAATTGTTAGGTTAGATTACTCGTTGGTTATTACTGCATTGTCGGAACAAGAGCACAAGCATTTCGCTACACTCGCATTAACATCTGCTAACCATGTGTATGTGACAAATAAAATTGTATTTCATTTTATTTGAGACTGTCCGCAATAGGCTGAGAGAGGCTGGACTGAGGGCTTGTAGATCTGTTGTAAGGCAGGTCCACACCAGAGATCACCTGCAACAACATCGCCTTTGAGCACAAACCCACTGTCGCTGGACCAGACAGGACTGGCAAAAAGTGCTCTTCACTGACGAGTCAAGGTTTTGTCTCACCAGGGGTGATGGTCTGATTCGCATTCATCGTCGAAGGAATGAGTGTTATACCACGGGTGTTACACGATTTGGAGGAGGAGGGTCAGTCATGGTCTGGGGCGGTGTGTCACAGCATCATCGGACTGAGCTTGTTGTCATTGCAGGCAATCTCAATGTTGTGCGTTACAGGGAAGACACCCTCCTCCCTCATGTGATACCCTTCCTGCAGGCCCATCCTGACATGACCCTCCAGCATGATAATGCCACCAGCCATACTGCTCGTTCTATACGTGATTTCCTGCAAGACAGGAATGTCAGTGTTCTGCCATGGCCAGCGAAGAGCCTGGATCTCAATTCCATTGAGCACGTCTGTGACCTGTTGGATCAGAGGGTGAGCGCTAGTGCCATTCCCCCTGAGAAATGTCCTGGAACTTGCAGGTGCCTTGGTGGAAGAGTGGGGTAACATCTCACAGCAAGAACTGGCAAATCTGGTACAGTCCATGAGGAGGAGATGCACTGCAGCACTTAATGCAGCTGGTGGCCACACTACATACTGGCTGTTACTTTTGATTTGGACCCCCCCCCTTTGTTCAGGGACACATTATTCCATTTATGTTAGTCACATGTCTGTGGAACCTGTTCAGTTTATGTCTCAGTTGTTGAATCTTGTTATGTTCATACAAATATTTACACATGTTAAGTTTGCTGAAAATTAACGCAGTTGACAGTGAGAGGACATTTCTTTTTTTGCTGAGTTTACATTACTGCCTATGTCGAAAAGGGAAAAACAAATTCCCGGAGACTCTCCCAACAGGACAGACATGCCAGAACATTGCGATTCAAAACCAAAGTTTGCAGGCAATACCTTTGCAGTTATTTTAGTTAATGTAGTTGATGCAAACTAGCCACTTGCGAAATGCACTTATTAAAAATAACCATCTTTCTAGCTATTGTTTTGTATTTTATTGAAGCTGTTAAAGTAGTGAAGTAGGTTGTGACATAGTTGCACTATGCCAAAAGAGTCCATCATTAAAACCAGACTCTAGTCACTCTGTTGCCTATGGTTAGGTTTTCGAGACTAAGCAGCCATCGCTCTGTATATAGGACAAACCCAGAGGAGGGAGGGAGAGGGTGTTAACACTCCCGGTATCATCTGTGTATCTCACCTTAGTGAGTCCCAGACAGTATTTCTGCTCAACTTGAGATGGTCAAAAGCAGAAAGAGGAATAAATGAAGAGGGAGAGAGAGAGAATTAACAGCAGCCTCGAAGAAGCAGAAGCAAGAACATTAGAGTTGATCACACACTCATATTCTTTCTCCGCTCATATGCCCTCTGAGTCTCTCAGCAGAGACCATAGAGAGGAGTGTCTGTCTGCTGACTGCAGCAGGGTTCTCTAGTCTCTCTCTCTTCATGTCATCATAGCTGTGTACTCACTCTGAAGCAGCAGAGACAAACGAGGAAGTAGAGCAGGATGGAAGACATCTCAGACCAGCTGAAGAAAAGAGGTACTTCACACAGCAGCAGATGCACAGCGGAACAGCACAGATCTCAGACCAGTCCAAAACAGCTGTAAACCAGATGACAGCAGGTGGCACAGAGGACAGACAGCCTATCTCTCTTAGAACCCAGTGTGAAACAGGGAAGAAAAGGAGAACTGTTGTAACCCACTCCAACCCTGCTTCTCGGGCTGAGCCTTGGCACACCCTCCCTGGGTACAGCGGGAGGACCTCCCCCTGAAGACCTGAGCCATGGAGGACACACTCAACCGTAGCTGCACCACCTTACCCCAGGTGTTTGGTCGGCAAGGGCAACTCATGCAAGCCAGTGAGTATCAACCTCCACATGAAAACATAGAAGTCGTTCACCAATTCTATATCGCGGTGTGATTTATTTCACTGTTTGGTTACATTACACCAACGTTTTGGTTGTGATGCCTTCATCAACCCCCCTACACTTTCGCTCAGCTTCACTCAGGTCTGACTGACTTGTTTTTGAGTTTACAATGGGGCCACACTTGAACATTAGAAAAAGTCTCAGCATCAGTCAATTAAAATCGTTGACGTAGTGTCACGTGAATTCCTCATCAGCCTCATCAGGCATTTCTAAAAATAGGTAAACTCAGCCAACAGAGGCATACATGTAAACCTCCAAATTCAAGGTTTGACCTATTTTAAGAAATGCCTGATGAGGCTGACATTGGTTTGTGGAAAAAATGTTTGAGATCTTTGTTATTATTGCTGATGAGGAAGGAATTTATTAGAGGAAATAATCACTGCCAACTGGTAAGGTTAGCATAGGGCTAACGTGTGCCAATGTTATCTGATGGGATCAGCTACAATGTAGCATTCTATCACCTGCATTGCTTCTACACCTGCATTGCTTGCTGTTTGGGGTTTTAGGCTGGGTTTCTGTACAGCACTTTGAGATATCAGCTGATGTACGAAGGGCTATATAAATAAATTTGATTTGATTTGATTTATCATGTGACACTACGTCAACAATTTTAATTGACCAATACTGAAACTTAATCTTGAACTTAAACTCTTTCTAATTTTTGCAAGTATGGCCCCCATGTGTTTATATGTGTTTTGTCCAGATTGAAGCTATTCAAAATCACTGAAATGAGTGTTTCTTGGTGGGAGTTGATGGGATTATTTTAAGTAAACTATGAAGTAATTTATTTTTGTCAATTATGTTGAATGTTTAATTTACTGGACCTGCACTGTATGGAATAGCTGATGAGAAATCAATGGAGATGCTAATGAGTCTGTGCTGTTTTTTGTGTGTGTTTTTTTGTATATTCTGTGGCAACTCTTATTTTTTTCCGTTTTTTAAACAACTAATTGATTCAATTATTATAATTTTGTCCATTTTTTAATGTGAACTCAATACACCGTTTTATGTAGAGATAAATCAGATCAAGCCTGAGCTGTGCGATGTAATAGGGAGTTGAAGTTTCAAACAGTCCAATATTCTACATAGTCTATTGCCAAAAACGTAGTAACTAACTACAATGACCATAATCAATTTCCTGCGTGCCTAATTGTCCGGTAGGTGTGGAGCACTGAGCTATAATAAGAAATGTGTTGAACAGAGGCTGAGAGAAGAGAGAAAACAAATGGAGAGGGATAGAAAGCAGTTGCTTTGCGAGGTATCTCTATCTGAAAATACATGATCTATGTGATTCATAGTTGGTATTCTAAGATGAGATGATGATGTCTTTGAATGAAATAATAAAGTAATTAAATAAAACAAATATTTTATTAAAGTAAAGTAATGTGAATTAATTAACATTAATAAGTGATGCAGTAATGAGAAGACACTACCAATAATTGTATTTTATACTTTTATTCATTGTTTTATTCTGTGTTGTTACAGCCTTCAACCCACATAATGCATAGTGCATTTATTGCCCCCCCCCAAAAAAATCTAAACCAAAATCGAACACCCTGAATATTTTTTAACAATGAACCGAAACCGAACTCAAAAAATGATCAACACTATTACTTAGTGACATACATAAGGGATATGGTATTGGAATATGCTGTGGAATGCAACAACATTATGGGGCAACATGGTACCCAGAAGCTTTATTATTGAATGCTAAGTCCTCTTTCGCTTACACTAATTAGTGGGATTTAGTTGAAACCTTTTCTTGTTGTAATTTTGTTATGCATTCAAAAACAACTCAACTCCACAGTCATTTAAAATGACAAAATGTTTGTCTCTCTTTACACGAAAATATATACAATTGGCTTTTTTTCAAAACTGTTACGCTATCATCTTAAAACATGTACTGTAAACCTGGCAAACATCAGATGGCAAATTGTCTTGTTTTTGTTCCATCACTTTAATGGGTGATGACAAAATATGACAAAATATGACAAGATACCAAAAGTGATCAAACACTGGTACAGAGCTAATTAACCTTAGAGAACATGAAAGCCCCCCCCCCCCCCAAATCATAATTTTAACCTCCCAAAAAAAAACTCAGGATTTTTTTCTACATCCTCCCCCAGAATATAAAACTGTATCAGTCATGGCACACTGTGTATAAGTGCTATTGAAGATTGAAAGACAAAATAAACGGAATATCCAATAAAAACCTATTTTACCTCGGCCATTTACCAAGCTCAAGAAGGTCAAATAATAATAATAACAACAACAACAACAACGACAACCTCATCAATACATCAAAAAAGTTGTCAAAAATGTCAATATTATGTAATAAGATATGATAAGATCCATAAAAAGGTTTCAGGTCAAAAGTATTTAGGAGGGATAGGTCATCTCTAACCTTGTGGTATACCAAGTACTTATTTTTGTATCAGTAGCTGGAACTCAAGTTTGGACCTGTACAAGACCTTCAAAGCCAACAATAATAAAGCAGATTCACTGCAGATTGATAATTCAGTTGGATTTTTACATGAACTTGTGAGTTTTGTTCATGATTTTCAAGTAGCATCAATATTTTTTAAATATTGACTAAAATGGAATCCAAGAGGTAGGATTAAAGTCAATGCTATACGGGGTGCTCTAGATTCAACTTGAAAGAGGGAGGCCGAAGGTAAAGGTAAGGTAAAAGAGATGAATACATACATACATACATACATACATACATACATACATACATACATACATACATACATACATACATACATACATACATACATACATACATACATACATACATACATACATACCATAATTGTATGTTCAACTCATGAGTTTGATGACTCTTTTAACTATTTCATAACTGGAGAAATATGTCATATGTAATATTCCATGACAGTTATTGTACGTTATTGTACACAGTATATCTAGGGACACATGAAAAGGTAATACACACACAAGAGATGCAAACAGATCAGAGAAAGAGAGATCCCATATAGCATAATACATCTGTTAAACCAGGGAGAACAACTGGCAATGCTGCGTGCTCTCATTGTGCGAAAAGCCTTCACGATAAATGTTCTCCTTTCTACTGTTGCAGAAGCAGGCCTTGTGCACAGGGACTTTTGTTCCATGATGGGTGACAGCTAAAGAGGAAAACACTAATTACTGTGGATTACCTCACCAGGCATCTGTCAAAGTAAGTGTGGGGGACACTAAAAATATTAAAAACATCTTATTTAAACAGTTTGCCTCGATCCTCATCTCACTCTTGCTCTCTACAGGTGCAACCTTACAGACATGTAAGCAAAGTATTCAAAGACCATAGATAGAGCAAAGAGAGACTCAAATCACAAACTACACAGCGAATGACAGTGTCACACTCACTATCACAGCCAAGACACTCAGGCTCTACTGCACCAAACACTCATCAATGAGTGATAGGAGAGAGGCATTAGAAACGAGCAATGCAGTTTGGCATGAGTTTGACTTAGGTTCGATTCCAACTCTGATGAGGAGAGGCAAGCAATAAGGGAAATTCACATTTTTTTTCTTATAACAAAAGAGCAGAGGACTAATGAAAACAGAATACAATACAACTAAGTGATACACCAACAGTCTATTGAAATTAACAGCATGTTCCGTATAAATATGACAGTCCCAGGTTGTGTCAAAGTGAGAGAATGTAGTTCAATTTAAAATAAGACAGATTTCTTTGCTCATTTTCATCTAGACTTGATTTGCTGTTGCTAATTTCAGTTAGGAAAATTATCTCATATAAATGATCAGATTGCATTAGGAAACAACACACAAAATATAAATTTACACAGCTGCAGCTACAGTGGCAAGAAAAAGTATGTGAACCTTTTGGAAATACCTGGATTTCTGCATAAATTGCATAAATTGTATCTGATATTCATCTAGGTCCCAACAACAGACAAACACAGTCTGCTTAACTAATAACACACAAACACACCAGGTGTAGCGCTTCTCTCACAGATTAAAAACAAGAAAGGGACAGGGACAGGGTTATTATACCTTTATTTCAACAAGGAACACAGACTGAGACCAAGGTCTTTTTTTACGGCTGGGACCTGCGTATACATGTTTACACATACAGTTTAGGTACAACGATTAAGAAACTACACAAGACAAATAAAACCAACACAGATAACAGAAAAAATATTCAGGGTAAGGGTGGATACCTAGTCAATTGTACAACTGAAAGCATTCTTTTTTGCGTCATCACCTCATGCCATCATGACTGTCAAAAGCCGTGACAGCCGCTGTTCACTTCTGAAGATAACTTTAGCGCCGCCCTAAAAACCCGATTCAAATTCGACATAAACCCATTATCGACACATTAATATAAACTCTTTATAGTGTGTGGTTTACATTTTAGAGGTGATAAGTTGGACAAATCAGGTGAAAAAAGCAGTTTCAATTAACAAGCTTATTAGCTACCACATGTTCTTCTCAAACTGTCAACAGAGTAGCTAGCATGCAACAAGATATGCCAAATAACAGATTTGACCTTTCAGACACAAGTCACATGGCCAGGCATCTAATTTGTACCTGACTGTGGCTTGAATTATCATATACCATGAGACTACAGGAAAAAGAACAGATTCCAATTATGATATGCTAATAAATAGGATTTGAGTCACTTCAAACTGGCAATGTGAACACAGTTGAACTGTTTTCTAACAGTCTTGAATCATTTCCTTTACTTGTTACCTCTCTTTCAAGGCTGCTAATATTGATTTGGTCCTGTCTCCCATCACTAGTTATGAAAGAGTTTGTGCTTCCTTTAGCTCTTCTTCATTGGTCGTCCTCCTAGCTTGTTTTTCTGGGATAAGTGCGTTTATAATAACAGTGCAACAAGATTTCGTTATGTTGAATCTAAAATCTTCAGCATTGTTACTTTCCTCAAATGTATGAGAAACGCAACTAAAACTACTGAGGCAAGCTCGTAATAAAAAACCTTATGATTGATTCCCGCTCATTCAAATCAGCCTATTATTGTAAACACGATGGTGTTGATTATCTCTAATAGACTTGACTGCGGGTATTTCATTTGTTTGTGTATCCTACTCGTCGACTTTACAGACATTCTCACCAAATGAGCTCAATTTGCCAGATGTTTAATGTGCCTACTTTTCATATTGTAGTTAATGGTCCATTAACTAAACCAGATGACAGATTTCCAACGGAATGGCCTGAGGAGAAAGAAATGGGTACAATCTTCCAAACACAGAATAGAGCAGGGCTCTGGCAGGTAGCCTAGAGAGGCAAGCCAGGAACTTCGAATTCAAGGTCAGATGGGAAGATTTGATGGGGAGTTAGAGGGTTGCTGGAATCAGTATCCTAGTTAGATGCCATATTATGACGATAAGCCCTTGAGCAAGGCACTTAACCCCCAAATCTGAGGCTGACCCTGTCATGAAGTTGAGGTTGAGCGTTTTTGGATTTGGTTGGTAAATGTATTTACATATACCGGAAAACAACATCGTATTTGAAGTGGATTTAAGTGGTGTTTGTTTGTGTCTCTGAGGGTTTTGGTGAAAACAAAAAGACACTGTCACGGTTCATGAATCCACTGCCTCTCTTTCTCTCTCTCTCTCTCTCTCTCTCTCGTGTTTGTGTGGGCGTGGTTCCCAATCTCGGCCTGATTGTCTGCTCCAGCTGGAACCACTTATCTTCCCTTTATATGTTCTGTAACCAGTGTTTCTTGTTGTCAGATCGTTGTTACTTCCCTGAGGTTGTGTCGTGTGTCTGTGCTCTTCTCTCGTCGCCCTTGTGTGGATTATCTGCTGTGCTCCTTCCTACCCATCCGGACACACTCCCCTGGATTTCTCAGCACGCTATCATTGGAAGATGCGCCCTAGTCCCTGGGTCGGATTCCGTCTGAGTACAGTCTGTCTGTCCTGTTGCTGTTGTAAACTGTAGTCATTAAACCATCGTTGCTTGCATCTTGCATCCGCCTCTGTATTGTCACAGAACGATCTGACCATACCATGGATGCAGCGAGTTCAACGAGTCTGACCGAATTCATTTCCCGCAGTATCACGAGAATGGATCAACAAGAGGAGAACATCTCCAGCACAGATCGGGCAGTACAAGCCCTTGCGACGCAGGTATCCCAGCTGATCCAACAATTACAACATCTGAGGGGTTCCGCTGCGCCACCTACACCGGCAGTTCAACCCGCCCCGCCAGAGCCGGATTCCCAGCTAGAGCCACGGCTACCGACACCAGAGGGTTATTCAGGTGATCCTGACTATTGCAGAGCCTTTCTTACGAGATGTTCCATGCATTTCTCGTTGCAGCCACGGACCTTCAACCGTGAACAGTCTAAGGTAGCATTCATACTCACACTGCTATCAGGCAAAGCGGCTCTTTGGGGAACGGCGGTGTGGGCGAACCAGGACCCATGCTGCACCTCTTTCCAGACACTCTCCGAGGAGATGAGAAGGGTCTTCGATCGGGCCGTGGCGGGTAGGGAGGCGGCCAGACTACTCGCTGACCTTCGCCAAGGAGACCGTTCAGTATCGGAATACTCCATCCAATTCCGCACTCTGGCCGCAGAGTGTCAGTGGAACGAGGAGGCGCAGTGGGACATGTTCCTGCATGGGCTGGAGGACCGGATCCAGAAGGAGATTTATGTTCTGGACCTTCCCAGGAGTTTAAATGGACTAGTGGAACTAGCCTTGAGGGTCGACGCTCGTCTGAGTCGTATTGGCCGCCGAGCATGCCCTAACAGACCGTATAACGACACGGAGGGCGGGCATGCCAGCGGCGGGAACACGGCCAGTTCAGCCTCCGCTCACGAACCCATGCAGCTGGGAGAGCTCGCCTCTCCCGGGAAGAGAGGGAGAGGCGGAGATCCCAAGGACTCTGTCTCTACTGTGGTAGAGCGGGCCACTTTATCCACTCCTGCCCGGTAAAAGATCAGGCCCGGTAGTAAACATGAGGCTACTATCGGGTGGTGTCACCACAGAGAAGACCTCATCATCTACTCTCCTCCCGGTAAGACTAAGATGGGCCACCCACACGCACGACACCCAAGCCTTACTGGACTCAGGAGCAGAGGGTAATTTCATGGACTTCAAGCTCGCTCACAAACTCCAGATTCCTATCACCTCACTCACGCACAAGATATCCGTCAACGCTCTCAATGGTCAAGAACTCCCCAACATTTCTCACACCACTGAACCTATCACACTCATCACTTCTGGCAATCACACTGAGACACTATCATTTCTACTCATGGACTCACCCCTTGCACCATTAGTTCTCGGCCACCCTTGGCTCACCCAACACAACCCCAGAGTTGACTGGGGTCATAACTCTATATCCATGTGGAGTAACAAGTGTCTTGAGTCCTGTTTAGTGTCTGCCTGTTCGTCTGTGTCTGATTCTGTGTTTCTAGAGGAGGCAGTGGATTTGTCTAACGTGCCCGTTGAATACCTCGACCTGAAGGAGGTGTTCAGTAAGTCCCGTGCTGCTTCTCTTCCTCCGCATCGTCCCTATGACTGTGCAATAGAATTATTGCCAGGTGAGTCTCCGCCTAAAGGCAAGTTATATTCACTCTCTGTTCCTGAGAGGGAGGCTATGGAGAGATACATCTCTGATTCTCTGGCATCTGGATTCATTCGTCCTTCCTCTTCTCCAGCGGGGCGGGGTTCTTCTTTGTGGGAAAGAAGGACGGATCTCTGCGTCCTTGCGTTGATTACCGTGGGTTGAATAACATCACAGTGAAGAATACCTATCCCTTACCGTTGATGTCCTCAGCCTTTGAAAGGTTACAGGGAGCATCCGTGTTCACTAAGTTGGATTTACGTAATGCATATCATTTGGTTCGCATAAGGGGGGACGAATGGAAGACCGCGTTTAACACCCCAGAGGGCACTTCGAATATTTGGTCATGCCTTTTGGGCTATCCAACTCCCCAGCGGTTTTCCAGGCACTCGTCAATGACGTGCTGAGAGATATGATTGATCAGTTCATATATGTCTACCTGGATGACATACTGATTTTTTCTTCTTCTCTCCAGGAACACGTTCAGCACGTCAGACGAGTGCTTCAGAGGTTGTTGGAGAATGGACTTTTTGTCAAGACGGAGAAATGCATTTTTCATGCACAATCCGTTCCATTCCTAGGTTACATCGTCTCGACTGACGGTATTCGCATGGATCCTGACAAGGTTAAGGCTGTGGTGGATTGGCCAAGCCCAGATTCCCGTAAGGCCCTACAGAGGTTTCTGGGATTCGCCAATTTCTACCGGCGTTTCGTTCGCAACTTTAGTCAGATAGTCGCTCCTCTTACCGCCTTAACCTCCCCAGAGTGCCGTTCAGGTGGTCCGATACAGCCGAGGCTGCATTCGCCAAACTCAAGAGCCGCTTTGTTTCGGCTCCCATCCTCATAGCTCCCGATCCCTCGCGTCAGTTCGTAGTAGAGGTGGACGCTTCAGAAGTGGGGGTAGGTGCGGTACTTTCCCAACGTTCCTCTTCTGACGACAAGATGCACCCTTGTGCGTTCCTTTCCCATCGTTTATCACCTGCGGAACGCAACTACGACATTGGCAACAGAGAGTTGTTGGCAGTGAAGTTAGCACTGGAGGAGTGGCGCCATTGGTTAGAGGGTTCGGGGGTACCTTTTATAGTTTGGACCGATCACAAAAATTTGGAATATATCAGAACCGCTAAGCGACTCAACTCCAGACAGGCGCGGTGGGCACTCTTTTTCGGACGTTTTGACTTCTCTCTCTCGTATCGCCCGGGTTCCAAGAATGTCAAACCCGATTCCCTTTCTCGCATTTTTGACCATTCCGAACGCCCATCCACTCCCGAGTACATCCTACCCGGGACCCTAGTGGTATCCACACTCACATGGGAGGTTGAATCGAGGGTCAAAACGGCCTTAGAAGGGGTAACGCCTCCGCCCGGTTGCCCGCCTAATCGGTTGTTTGTGCCGGAGGGGTGTCGGTCCGATGTTATTCGGTGGGGCCATTGCTCCAACGTAGCGTGTCATCCAGGAGTCAGCCGCACTAGCTTTTTGGTTAAGCAACGCTTTTGGTGGCCACTGATGGCTCGTGACATTCACAGTTTTGTCTTGGCTTGCTCGGTTTGTGCCACTGGGAAGACTTCTAATCGACCCCCAGATGGGTTACTCCAACCGCTGTCGGTCCCTTCGAGACCCTGGTCCCACATCGCGCTAGATTTTGTTACCGGCCTCCCGCCCTCCCAGGGCAAGACGGTGGTGTTGACCGTGGTGGACCGGTTCTCGAAGGCGGCTCATTTTATTCCCTTGCCTAAATTACCATCTGCCAAGGAGACAGCGGTAGCTGTCGTGGATCACGTCTTTCGCTTACATGGCCTGCCGATGGACGTAGTTTCTGACAGGGGGCCCCAATTTGTGTCCAAGTTTTGGCAAGAGTTTTGTAGGTTACTGGGAGCGAGTGTCAGCCTGTCTTCAGGGTTTCATCCCCAGAGCAACGGTCAAACGGAGAGGGCCAACCAAGATTTGGAGAGAGTGTTGCGATGTTTGGTTTCTAAGAATCCCTCTTCCTGGAGTCAACAACTCTCTATGGTTGAGTACGCTCACAATTCGTTGCCAGTGGCAGCTACGGGTCTCTCTCCGTTTGAGTGTAGTTTAGGTTACCAGCCACCTATCTTTCCCAGTACGGAGTCCGAGGTCACTGTTCCTTCCGCTCACGCTTTCATCCAGAGGTGCCGTCACGCATGGAGCAGAGCCCGTGAGACTCTTCTCCGGGTGGGGGCGCGCACCAAGGCTAAGGCCGATCGCCACCGGTCGAAGCCTCCGGTATACGTCGTTGGCCAAAGAGTGTGGCTTTCTACTAAGAACATTCCACTCCGATCCGTTTCGAACAAACTTGCCCCCAAATTTATCGGCCCGTTCAGAGTCACCAGGATCATTAGTCCGGTGGCGGTCCGGCTCAAGCTTCCTCCGGCGTATAGGAGAATTCATCCTACCTTTCATGTGTCTAAAATAAAACCTGTGTTTCAGGCACGCATTAACCCGCCGGTCCCGGTTCCCCCGCCGCCACGACTTGTTGATGGGGAACCCACCTTTTCTGTCAATTGTATTTTGGACTCTAGAAGGAGGGGACGCGGATTCCAGTACCTGGTGGACTGGGAGGGTTACGGCCCGGAGGAGAGAAGTTGGGTACCTGCTAGGGACATTCTGGATCACTCCCTTATCGATGATTTCAATCGACAGGTAAATTCGCCTGGGAACGCCAAGAGGCGTTCCTAGGGGGGGGGGGGGGTATTGTCACGGTTCATGAATCCACTGCCTCTCTTTCTCTCTCTCTCTCTCTCTCTCTCTCGTGTTTGTGTGGGCGTGGTTCCCAATCTCGGCCTGATTGTCTGCTCCAGCTGGAACCACTTATCTTCCCTTTATATGTTCTGTAACCAGTGTTTCTTGTTGTCAGATCGTTGTTACTTCCCTGAGGTTGTGTCGTGTGTCTGTGCTCTTCTCTCGTCGCCCTTGTGTGGATTATCTGCTGTGCTCCTTCCTACCCATCCGGACACACTCCCCTGGATTTCTCAGCACGCTATCATTGGAAGATGCGCCCTAGTCCCTGGGTCGGATTCCGTCTGAGTACAGTCTGTCTGTCCTGTTGCTGTTGTAAACTGTAGTCATTAAACCATCGTTGCTTGCATCTTGCATCCGCCTCTGTATTGTCAGACACACTTCAGTTATCTGAAAGGGATGTAGATAGGTAACCTATTCGATACTGAAAGTGAATAGGATCAGCTCACCTTGCTGAAATTCTAACATTAACCATTTAAGCATCGGCAATCATGAAACTGATCTGGGATCAGTTCTGACTTTATGATAAGCGATCAATCAATCAATTGGCAACCTGCCGCCAAAAGCCTTGAATGCATTTCAAGTCTTAACACCTTTCTTTGTTTTTGTCCTCAGGCTCTCTGTTAATGTCATGACTTTTTTACATGCAGTTCCAATTCAACCTGAGAAACTCATTGTTATTCTCAAATGGTGTGGGAAATGTGGTGCTGGTGCTGCTTTGAAGTGTTGGTGAAGTTGGAATCTAATGATTATGGTAATTTAGTGGTGTCCCTATCTGGGGGATAAAGCACCACTGGGGAATCTCAGTGGAGTCTCCTCAGAGGAGGAAGGGGAAGACCATCCTCCTCAGTGAAATTCATAAAAATAGTGAAACATTTACAAAGTTATCCTTAAACTATACTAAATAATTGATTACAGCACACTGTTTTGTGATGGAGGTATACAGTACAGTAAGAGCACTCTGTAGGGTATAACTACGGTGTAGCCGGAGGACAGCAAGTTTCCGTCCTCCTCTGGGTACATTGACTTCAATACAAAACCTAGGAGGCTCATGGTTCTCACCCTCTTCCATAGACTTATACGGTAAGTATGACAACTTCCAGAGGACGTCCTCCAACCTTTCAGAGCTCTTGCAGCATGAACTGCCATGTTATCCACCCAATCAAATAATCAGAGAATTAATCTAGTACTGAAAGCATAAGCTATAGCTAGCTAACACTGCAGTACATAAAATGTGTTGAGTAGTGAACTTAAGTTATCAGAATTCTCCATTTAAGTGAGCAAACAACAGCATAGCCTATTTTATTGTCACTAGCGGAGAGAATTGACAATACTCCCGGTGAGTGCACACAGCGCATACTCACTATTTATCATTGTTTATTCAGTGCTACTTAAAAGTTGTTTTTTTACAATAATTTCACTCTCCAGTTTAGATGGACGTCATATTCTATGTGTCTCCCCTGCTTATAGGCCTATAATATGGACAAGGTCATTTTTATTGATATGTTTGTCAGTGTCAGCAGAGTAGGCTACCCTGTAATTTGTTGTATTAAAAAAGATCCTGCTAATGTCTCCAGTCATATAAAGTGTGCCGCCTATGTATGCCAGGTTGTAAAGCGGATTAATGTGCTTAATTTTAAGAATGAAGCAGCACGATAAAGCTGAGATCCTCTTTTAAATACTATCCAGTCAAAACTCTGTTTTTACATGCAATTGTGCAATGACTGGGCTTATAAGAATCCATGTTTCACCTGGCTCTGTAGGCTATGTGCTCTCTAACAGTGTCCACTTTATTTGCAATACAAACCTTATCAGAATATATAGGCCTGTGGGTTAGACGACATGATGTGTGTGACTATAATCTGAAAAAGTCAACAACAAAAAAAGGCATGTGCTTTTTCTTGCCTTACTGCACATGCTCGGCATCATTCACACGAGATCATATTGTTGCCCGTCAGACTATTCTTGATTTTATCTTGTCTTAACATATACTAAATCATATTTTTGTGAAATTTGTTTTTATTTAGAATGGACCATTATCATGCACCTGTCAGAACAGAGGCAGAAAGGACAAATGACCGGTGGAAATTTGGTCTGATGTGTCCAAATGTCAGATTTTTGGGTCCAACCTCCTTGTCTTTGTGAGACGCAGAGTAGGTGAACAGATGATCTCCGATCATGTGTGGTTCCCACCGTGAAGTATGGAAGAGGACATGTGATGGTGTGGGGATGCTTTGCTGGTGACACTTGTTTGTCATTTATTTAGATTTCATGGCACACTTAACCATCATGGCTACCACAGCATTCTGCAGCGATACGCCATCCCATCTGGTTTGCGCTTAGTGGGACTATAATTCATTATTTCAACAGGACAATGACCCAACACACCTCCTGGCTGTGTAAGGGCTAGGTAACCAAGAAGGAGAGTGATGGAGTGCTGCATCAGATGACCTGGCCTCCACAACAACCAGACCTCAATCCAAATTAGATGGTTTGGGATGAGTTGGACTGCAGGGTGAAGGAAAAGCAGCCAACAAGTGCTCAGCATATGTGGCAACCCCTTCAAGACTGTTAGAAAAGCATTCCAGGTGAAGTTGGGTGAGAGAATGCAAGGAGTGTGCAAAGCTGCCATTAAGGCAAAGGTTGGCTACATTGAATAATCTTTTTCTGGTTAGTACATGCATGTGTTATTTCATAGTTTTGATGTCTTCAGTATTATTCGACAATGTTGAAAATAGTAAAAAAAATAAAGAAAAACCCATGAATGAGTGGCTGTGTCCAAACATTTCACTGGTACTGTATGTAATGGCTTCACTATTCTCTTTATCGGCAGTGAACACCTCCTACAGCTATTCTGTCCATCTCTCAGCATCAGTGAGCATCAGTGAGAGATTTCACACAACAAAGGGAACGTACGGCTGCATTTTTCATGAGACACAGACAGAGGAGAAATCCTAACAGACCAAAACCTGCACAGCAGTGTCATTATTGTAGTGGGCTGTTTATATGTTACCACACACACATACAATATGAATGTTCACACACTTAAATTCCAGTGGCGGGCCGCTGATTGACTGAATAGCTGGGGAGCGAGGTGGTTGGAGTTGTCAACAAAGCAGCCTAATAGAAAAAGGATGCCACATTTTTGAACTTCCGGTACTTTCTTTTGAGAATATATATAAAGCGATCTGTGCATTTGAACAACAGCATAAATACACATATGTGACCCGATTCAGGGAACTAGACATATGTCGCAAGTCACTTCACAGGAGAGCCGTTTGAACGTACATAAAAAAAAAAAAAATCTAAATGCGTTTTTTGTTTTAGCAAAAATGCCTTCTCAAACATATCAACATTCATGTGCCTTAATAACAAACTTTTATGCCATCTGTAAATACGAATAAAGTTGTTAAATTACGAGCCTAGTTGGTTTTGCCAAAGAAAGTCAGGAACCTTCCCACTAGACCTAATTAGCTGAGATAATGAGTGGAAAAACATGCCGAGAGATGAAGTTATCATTCCGAAACTTTGCACAAGTACTGTTGCCCTCATATATTTTTCACTGAAATTGTCCCCATCATCCTATCTGAATGTTTGTTTTATCTTGTTCATTTTAAAGATGATGTAAAAATTAAATGTATTTTTGTTGATTGTTTTATCTAAACTAGATCTATTGTGTTATATCCTCCTACATTCAATTCACATTTAAACAAACTTTAGAGTGTTTTCTTTCCAATGGTACCAATAATATGCATACAGTGCCTTGCGAAAGTATTTGGCCCCCTTGAACTTTGCGACCTTTTGCCACATTTCAGGCTTCAAACATAAAGATATAAAACTGTATTTTTTTGTGAAGAATCAACAACAAGTAGGACACAATCATGAAGTGGAACGACATTTATTGGATATTTCAAACTTTAACAAATTAAAAACTGAAAAATGTAAATACCTTTAAACTCAGTCTTTCACAATTCCTGACATTTAATCGTAGTAAAAATTCCCTATTTTAGGTCAGTTAGGATTACCACTTTATTTTAAGAATGTGAAATGTCAGATTAATAGTAGAGAGAATGATTCATTTCAGCTTTTATTTCTTTCATCACAATCCCAGTGGGCCAGAAGACTACATACACTCAATTAGTATTTGGTAGCATTGCCTTTAAATTGTTTAACTTGGGTCAAACATTTCAGGTAGCCTTCCACAAGCTTCCCACGGTAAATTGGGTGAATTTCCTCCTGACAGAGCTGGTGTAACTGAATCAGGTTTGTTTCCATAGTCAAGTTGTATTCTGATTGTAAACTGACGGTTGTCGATGTATCATTAGTGACCAGAAACAAACATCTTCATCTGCTTGTAATCTGTTTCCATCTCCTCCTATATTTCTTCTCTTCTTCTCCTCCTATCTTATCTCTTCTCATCTCTCCCAATGTCCTGTCATCTCTTCTCATGTTTTCTTCTTCTTCTCATCTCTTCTCACTGCAGGCTGTCAAAGGCTGCAGACATGGACCGCCACTGGGTGGCCAAGGCCAGGCTGAACAACGTGGGGCTTCCGCAGTACTCGCAGGCCTTCCACACACACCTGGTGGACGGGCGCATGCTCAACTCTCTGACACAACGTGATCTGGAGAGGTCCCTCGACGTCACCAAGAAGGCCCACCAGGTCTTTTTTGTATATATTTGAATATTTTTCAAACTCTTTTTCCATTTTTAAATTAAATATACCTTCGGTTAACCCGCCTCACGCAATGTGATACTGATCTGCTATTTTCAGACCTTATAGCTAGAACCTCCATCAGAAGCTAGATATCAGATGCTAACCAGCTAATTAGCTACTAGCTATTTAGTCATTGTTAGCCACTGCTAGTGGCCTTTACTTTTAGCTCAGACACCAGCCACTTTTAGCCTGGATAATACCTGCCTGTCTGCATAGCGCGATATCAACCCTGAGCATATCGGACTGCTTTTCTCCACTACATCACCAGATTCCTGCTGTAAGCTCTGGACCATTACTCCAGATCATCGCAGCTAGCTAGCTGCTACCGAGTGGCCCAGCCCCAAAGCTAGCCTTGAGCCAGGCCCATCTCCCGGCCTGCTCAATGGACCCTATGATCACTCGACTACACAGCTGATGCCTCCCGGACTCTTCACTAACAAGACTAGAAGCTACTACATCACCGGATTCCTGCCGTAAGCTCTGGACCTTTGCATCCAACTACAATACCTCTTTTGCCAAATAGCCTGGACCCTGTCGACAGGGAGACCCACCGGTCTTTCTGTCCAATGTGCCCTCATTCGGGCCTTTGCCGGATGTCGGTGAAGACGCTTCTGCCAGCCCCAGCCTGCTAACTTTATGAATGCCGTGTCCCCCACTTACTACCGTAGTAACGACTGCCTAACGGCTTCTCTGTTTCATCTATTGCTGTTCACTGGACCCTATGAGCAGCTGATGCCTGCTGGACTGTTTATTAATAATCACAGTACTCCATGTTTGTTTATCTGTCAGCCCCAGCCTCGAACTCAGGCCCTGTGTGTAGTTAACTGACCCTCTCTGCCCATTCATCTCCATTTTACTTGCTGTTGTTGTTTTACCCATTGTTGTCTTAGCTAGCTCTCCCAATCAACACCTGTGATTGCTTTATGTCTCTCTCTAATGTCAATATGCCTTGTATACTGTTGTTTATGGTAGATATTGTTTTATTTTACTGCGGAGCCCCTAGCCCCACTCAACATGCCTCAGATACCTCTTTTGTCCCACCTCCCACACATGCGGTGATCTCACCTAGCATAACTAGTGCCTCCAGAGATGCAACCTCTCTTATCGTCACTCAATGCCGAGGTTTACCTACACTGTACCCGCACCCTACCATACCCCTGTCTGTACATTCTACCACGGCCAGAAATCTGCTCCTTTTATTCTCTGCCCCCAATGCACTAGACGACCAGTTTTGAAAACCTTTAGCCGAACCCTCAACCTGTTCCTCGGGTGATGTAGAGGTTAACCCAGACGCTCTCAGTTGTTGACTTCTGTAACCGTAAAAGCCTTAGTTTCATGCATGTTAATATCAGAAGTCTCCTCCCTAAGTTTGTTTTACTCACTGCTTTAGCACACTCTGCCAATCCTGATGTCCTTGCCGTGTCTGAATCCTGGCTTAGGAAGGCCACCAAAAATTCTGAGATTTCCATCCCCAACTACAACATTTACCATCAAGATAGAACTGCCAAAGGGGGAGAAATTGCAATCTACTGCAGAGATAGCCTGCAAAGTTCTGTCATATTGTACATGTCTATGCCCAAACAGTTCGAGCTTCAAATTTAAAAAATATATCCCTCCAAAAATAAGTCTCTCACTGTTGCCGCCTGTTATAGACCCCCCTCAGCTCCCAGCTGTGCCCTGGACACCATATGTGAATTGATTGCCCCTCATCTATCTTCAGAGTTTGTTCAGTTAGGTGACCTAAACCGGGACATGCTTAACACCCCGGCCATCCTACAATCTAAGCTAGATGCCCTCAATCTCAGACAAATTATCAATGAACCTACCAGGTACAAACCAAATTCCGTAAACATGGGCACCCTCATAGATATTATCCTGACCAACTTGCCCTCCAAATACACCTCTGCTGTGTTCAATCAGGATCTCAGCGATCACTGCCTCATTGCCTGCATCCATTATTGGTCGACCACCCCTCATCACTGTCAAACGCTCCCTAAAACACTTCTGCGAGCAGGCCTTTCTAATCGACCTGGCCCGAGTATCCTGGAAGGATATTGACCTCATCCCGTCCGTAGAGGATGCCTGGTTGTTCTTTATAAGTGTTACGAATCCCTTTTGGCCCGACAGTCTAGGGGGGATGGTAATGAGACCCGTAACATAACTCATGCAAATTATTATAGTGACAAAGTAAAAGTGTGAACGAAATAACCACGACAACAGAAGTCTACCGTCAAACTCCAGGTTTATTTATAAACACACGGTAATGGGGGGAGCAGGAAAAGGGGCTGAGCTGGACCCAAGGAAAGAAACAATAAGTATACAAAAACACACCCCCAAGCTAGATTAGCCTACTTTAACAACAGCTAACTAACTAACCAAAAATACAGTGGGTGGTCCGCCCAGTTCTAACTAGTGTATTTAACAAAGTTCACCTACGGGTAGTGTATGCCCATGGGCGACTTGTCTTGGTTTCCCCCTTTTCCCACCAGCAACAAACAAACACCATAACCAAAAACAATACTCACAGGTGATGACAAAGTGCTATGAGGTGCTTAAACAAAAGAGAGGTTAAGACACAAAGCGAGAGTGAAACACAGAGACCTACAGACATGGCATTTACAGAGAGATTGAGCTCTAGAACAAACAAATGATGGGGTTTTTAAACCATGGGGAAGGAACTGTGATAGGTTAGGAAATAGGAGGAGGTGTGTCTTCTGATTGATGATTGATTGTTGACTGATTGGGGAGTGATGATTTTCACCTGTGAGGGGAGAAGGAGAGAAAAGATACACACACAGGATAACTGTATCCGTAACAATAAGTAATTTCCTGACCATCTTAAATAAGCATCCCCCTTTCAAAAAATGTAGAACTAAGAACAGATAAAGCCCTTGGTTCACTCCAGACCTGGCTGCCCTCGACCAGCACAAAAACATCCTGTGCCGTACTGCACTAGCATCGAATAGTCCCGGCGACATGCAACTTTTCAGGGAAGTTACGAACAAATATACACATGCAGTTAGGAAAGCTAAGGCTAGCTTTTTCAAACAGAAATTTACATCCTGTAGTACTACCTCAAAAAAGTACTGGGACACTGTAAAGTCCATGGAGAAAAAGAGCACCTCCTCCCAGCTGCCCACTGCACTGAGGCTAGGAAACACTGTCACCACTGATAAATCCACAATAATCGAAAATTTCAATAAGCATTTCTCTACGGCTGGCCATGCTTTCCTCCTGGCTACCCCGACCAACAGCTCCACACCCCCCGAAGCTACTTGCCCTAGACTCCCCAGCTTCTCCTTCACTCAAATCCAGATAACAGATGTTCTGAAAGAGCTGCAAAACCAGGACCCGTACAAATTAGCTGGGCTAGGCAATATGGACCCTCTTTCTAAAATTATCCGCCGCCATTGTAGCAACCCCAATTAATAGTCTGTTCAACCTCTTTTTAATATCGTCAGAGATTCCTCAAGATTGGAAAGCTGCCGCGGTCATCCCCCTCTTCAAAGGGGTGACACTCTAGACCCATACAGTTACAGACCTACATCCATCCTGAAAGCCAAGTTAACTTCTTGAGTGTAGCGGCAGTGATTTTGTTTTTGGCTAAAAAAACATACCCATTTGAAACTGCCTATTTCTCAGGCCCAGAAACTAGAATATTTATATAATTGTCAGATTAGGATAGAACACACTCTAAAGTTTCCAAAACTGTCCAAATATTGTCTGTGAGTATAACAGAACTGATATTGCAGGTGAAAATCTGAGGAAAATCCAACAAGGAAGTGCTGTTTTTCCTGAAAGCTCTCTGTTCCATTGGATGCCTTTACTCCATTTAAAGGGATATCAATCAGAACCCTTTTCCTATGGCTTCCTCAAGCTGTGAACAGTCTTTATACATAGTTTCACGCTTTTATTTTGAAAAATTAGCGCGAAAGAACCCATCGCGTCAGTGGATGGCTGGGTGCCAGCAGAGTTTTTCATGCGCAACAGCCATTTTCTCGCTCTCGCCTATGGAAGAAGCTACATTCCGGTTGACATATTATCGATTTTAAATTGTAAAAACAACCTGAGGATTGATTATAAAAAACATTTGACATCTTTCTACGCACTTTACGGATACTATTTGGAATTTTCGTCTGCGATGTCGTGACCACTCGAGCCTGTGTATTTCTGAACAGAACGCGCCAAACAAATTGAGGTATTTTGGATATAAAAACAATTTTTATGGAACAAAAGGAACATTTATTGTGTAACTGGGAGTCTCGTTAGTGCAAACATCCGAAGATCATCAAAGGTAAGCGATTTAATTTATTGCTTTTCTGACTTTCGCGACCAATCTACTTGGCTGCTAGCTGTTTGTAAAATGTTGTCTACTGAAAGAGATGTTCTTACATAAACGCTTGTTATGCTTTCGCCGAAGACCTTTATTGAAATCTGACATGCCAGGTGGATTAACAACAAGCTAAACTGTGTTTTGCTATATTGCACTTGTGATTTCATTAAAAATGTAATATTTTTTATAAAAACCTCCAGATGAGCTTCAATGCCATACAACACTCCTTCCTTAACTTTATTCACACATACTGACATGACTTTATGCACTCATTTATTTGTGGATGTGTGTAATCTGTGGTTTAAAGTAGAATTAAAATGGTGAATGTTAATGTGTTTGTGTGTGTGTATGGATGTGTGTGTGTCTTTCAACCCTCAAGACCCTCCAGGCCAGACAGGCTCAGTGTGAGTATCAGATCCCTTGGTATGGACGTGTCATCGTGTTGTCAAATGGGTTCGAGACATTGACCTTAATGTGAGATCATAGGGTCACATTCATCCCATTGACTTTGGCACACAAGCACTGTAAGATCTGATGTTTTACACTGACTCAGTACCAGTGGTGAACCGTGGCTATTAAGCCATCAGTGGGGAGAAAATAAATCCTCCAAACTCAAAAATGAAGGAAGATAACAGAAACATAGCATCACTTAATGTTCCCAACTGAATCAAACAGGGCTGAGCCAGGCTTCGGGCTGCCACTCACAGAGACAGCACCCGCATGGATATTGCTACCAGCAACAACATCCACACTGATTACACAACCTATGGTAGCCTAATGCCATCACTATCGCACTATCACTGGCAACAACAGTGACAAATCAAAGGAATTGACTGTCACAGGCTTGTGATGCTGAAAGGACAGCAACCCTAATATGCAGTGCATAAAACACATAAGGCCGATAGAAAGACAGCAATCACACACAACATGATGTCAAATAATAAGCAGCCCATTCACTCTGACATAATAAGCCAGTAGGTCCCAATCATAAGAATACAAAAACACAATCATTAGGCTAAGGATATCCTAATTTAAATTTCCAACTATTACTTTACATTGCAAACATATTTTTTCACATTTAATGCTACAATGTTTCATGCACAAGTTATTTTCAAAGAGATAGAATAGAAAATGATATAGAAAACAGTTCCACTCACCAGATGACGATCTCTTGAAAAGGGCGAAGCTAACAAATGAGCAACATCGTCCTCTTCGATGACACATGCTGCAGCCGCTGCACACTAGCCTAAAACTAAAGCTAGCTCGCTAGACTGTGGGAAAACAACTGCTTGCTATTGCGCAGTGACCTGTCGGCCTTCAAGAAGGCATAAGTTCTTCTTCTTTTACGATATAATGGTGTTCGCAACAATTGGGTGTGCATTCCACCACCTACTGCGCGGATGGATAATAAGGATCCCAAAATGTAAATAATTTGGTTAAAAAAAATAAATTAAATATCATACAAACTTAAATAGAAATTAACTAAACAAAATGACACTGCTTTTCTGTAAAAATTAAAAATAAAACAATTCTAATGATGTCCCGACATATGCTCAGGGTGGAAAACTTCGTAGCGACAATAGTCCTTGCACTGCTTCTACAATGAAGTATTGGAGCACCAAAAACGTCTATGCTGCAGATATAATGATGTCCAGATTCTTGGAATTCTTACACACTTGCGCTGTACAATTAACCACTGTGGCTATAAATGCTACAAAATCCCCCTTCTTCACAATGAGTGTATCCAGATCACTTGATTGACTTAAAAGCATTAGCAATTGGATGCACCGCCATATCTTCTTCAACACTGTGGTCTCTTGCCCTTCGACTCTTTTCACTACCTCCACATAGGAGATTGGCTGCACAGCCCTGATCCTTGACACCTTGACCTCTCTCACCCTAACAGGGCACTCAAGGAAGTCCAGAGTATAATCCCACCACAGTTGCAACATTTTACATTCACAGATTCTTCAATCCCATACTTCTCCCATCTGCAAACATTTGACACATTTGACACTTTTACAATTCCCACACTGTAGAGGTTTGGACACAAATGCTCTCACCGCATACCTCACATATCCAAGCTTCACATGTTCAGGTAGAGAATCCTCAAATAATCAATAGGCTTTTCTCCTTCCGTCCATTTACCATACATGCCAGGTGGCGTGCACGGATCACTCCTGAGATTTTCTGAACGAGGTACACATCATCTACAGTACCAGTCAAAAGTTTGGACAGACCTACTCATTCAAGGGTTTTTCTTTTTTTGACTATTTTCTAGGTTGTAGAATAATAGTGAAGACATTTGAAAGTGTGAAACAATTCTAAATATATTTTAGATTCTTCACAGTAGCCACCCTTTCCCTTGATGACAGCTTTGAAAACTCTTGGTATTCTCTCAACCAGCTTCACCTGGAATGCTTTTCCAACCGTCTTGAAGGAGTTCCCACATATGCTGAGCAGTTGTTGGCTGCTTTTCCTTCACTCTGCGGTCCAATTCCTCCCAAACCATCTCAATTGGGTTGAGATCGGGTGATTGAGGAGGCCAGGACATCTGATGCAGCTATCCATCACACTCCTTCTTGGTCAAATAGCCCTTACATAGCCTGGAGCAGTGTTTTGGGTCTTTGTCCTGTTGAAAAAAAATGATAGTCCCACTAAGCACAAACCAGATGGGATGGCGTATCACTGTAAAATGCTCTGGTAGCCATGCTGGTTAAGTATGCATTAAATTCTAAATAAATCAAAGACTTTGTATTTGTATTTATTATGGATCCCCATGATGGCTATTATATTGTGATCACTACATCCTATGGATTTGGATACTGCTTTAAAGCAAATATCTGCCAGCGTGAGTAAAAATGTGATCGATACATGTTGATAATTCCTGTGCTGTTTGTAACTACCCTGGTAGGTTGACTGACGTTCTGATACAGGATGCAGGCAATGTTTACAGTTTACATTTTTTTTCCTGAGTGGGCAGCTTCATGACAGCCAGTCAATATTTAAATCACCCAGAAAATATACTTCTCTGTTGATATCACATACATTATCAAGCATTTCAAACATATTATCTAGATACTGACAGTGAGCACTTGGTGGTCTATAGCAGCTTCCCACAAGAATGAGCTTTAGGTGAAGCAGATGAACCTGTAACCATATTGCTTCAACAGTATTTAACATTAGATCGTCTCTAAGCTTTACAGGAATGAGGTTCTGAATATAGACCGCAACACCGCCTCTGTTGGCATTTCTGTCTTTTCAGTAGATGTTATAACCATGTATTGCTACCACTGTATCATCAAAGGTATTATCTAAGTGAGTTTCAGAGACAGTCAGAATATGAATGTCATCTGTTACAAGCAAGTTGTTGACTTCATGGGCCTTGTTTCTTAGGCTACATATGTTAACTTCTTGGTGACAGGGCATTATTTTCACATCCGGATGAAATGCATGCCCACATTCAACTGCCTGCTACTCATCCCCAGAATATAAAATATGCATGTTATTAGTAGATATGGATAGAAAACACTCTGAAGTTTCTAAAACTGTGTGAATCATGTATGTGAGTATAACATAACTTATTTAGCAGGCAAAACCCAGAGGACAAACCTTTTTTTTTTTAGGTCACTCTTTTCAATGGGTTTTCATTGGGAATCCAGATTTCTAAGGGACCTTCTTTCAGTTCGCTTCCACTGGATGTCAACAGTCTTTAGAAATTGGTTGAGGTTTTTCCTTTGTGTAATGAAGAAGTATGACCATCTTGAACGAGGGTAACTTGAAGTGTTAGATAGAGGCGCGTGACCAGAAAGCTAGCTACAGTTTGTTTTCATCCCGTCTTCAATTTTATTGATTATTTATGTAAAAAAATACCTAAAGATGTATTTCAAAAGTAGTTTGAAATGTTTTGGCAAAGTTTACAGGTAACTTTTGAGATTTTTTGTAGTCACATTGCGCAAGTTGGAACCGGTGTTTTTCTGGATCAAACACTCCAAATAAAATTACATTTTGGATATATATCAATGGAATTAATCGAACAAAAGGACCATTTGTGATGTTTATGGGACATATTGGAGTGCCAAAAGAAGCTCGTCAAAGGTAAGGCATGAATTATATTTTTATTTCTGCGTTTTGTGTAGTGCCTGCAGGGTTGAAATATGCTTCGCTCTCTTTGTTTACTATGGTGCTATCCTCAGAAAATAGCATCGTTTGCTTTCGCCGAAAAGCCTTTTTGAAATCTGACATGTTGGCTGGATTCACAACAAGTGTAGCTTTAATTTGCTATCTTGCATGTCTGATTTCATGAAAGTTAGATTTTTATAGTAATTATTTTGCATTTGAATTGGCTTTTGGCCATATCCCAGAGAGGTTAATATGGGCTATTTTTTTTTTAAAGTTTCTGTCTTGCTTGATTGTTTTTAATGCTTTACTGGGAAGCTTATCAGAGGGAGACGTACTCATGTTATTTATATCGGAGCTGATAGTGCAGGGTGAGCTACATACGTTTCGTCAAACGTTTTCTGTAAGTCTTCACAAGGTTTTCACGCACTGTTGCTGGTATTTTGTCCCATTCCTCCATGCAGATCTCCTCTAGAGCAGTGATGTTTTGGGGCTGTTGCTGGGCAACACGGACTTTCAACTCCCTCCAAAGATTTTCTATGGGGTTGAGATCTGGAGACTGGCTAGGCCACTCCAGGACCTTGAAATGCTTCTTACGAAGCCACTTCTTCATTGCACGGGCGTTGTGTTTGGGATCATTGTCATGCTGAAAGACCCAGTCACGTTTCATCTTCAATGTCCTTGTTGATGGAAGGATGTTTTCACTCAAAATCTCATGATACATGGCCCCATTCATTCTTTCCTTTACACGGATCAGTCGTCCTGGTCCCTTTGCACAAAAACAGCCCTAAAGCATGATGTTTCCACCCCCATGCTTCACAGTAGGTATGGTGTTCTTTGGATGCAACTCAGCATTCTTTGTCCTCCAAACACAACGAGTTGAGTTTTTACCAAAAAGTTATATTTTGGTTTCATCTGACCATATGACATTCTCCCAATCTTCTTCTGGATCATCCAAATGCTCTCTAGTAAACTTCAGACGGGCCTGGACATGTACTGGCTTAAGCAGGGGGACACGTCTGGCACTGCAGGATTTGAGTCCCTGGTTCCAGCTCTCTGCAGGTCATTCACTAGGTCCCCCTGTGTGGCTCTGGGATTTTTGCTCACCGTTCTTGTGATCATTTTGACCCCACGGGGTGAGATCTTGCGTGGAGCCCCAAATCGAGGGAGATTATCAGTGGTCTTGTATGTCTTCCATTTCCTAATAATTGCTCCCACAGTTGATTTCTTCAAACCAAGCTGCTTACCTATTGCAGATTCAGTCTTCCCAGCCTGGTGCAGGACTACAAATTTGTTCCTGGTGTCCTTTGACAGCTCTTTGGTCTTGGCTATAGTAGAGTTTGGAGTGTGACTGTTTGAGGTTATGGACAGGTGTCTTTTATACTGATAACAAGTTCAAACAGGTGCCATTAATACAGGTAACGAGTGGAGGACAGAGGAGCCTCTTAAAGAAGAAGTTACAGGTCTCTGAGAGCCAGAATTCTTGCTTGTTTGTAGGTGACCAAATACTTATTTTTCAACCATAATTTGCAAATAAATTCAAACTTATCTCTGGGGTTTTTAGATAAGACAGTGAGTGCATTCCTAAGTTATCTGTTAATTAGAACTGTCAGCTCAGTGGTGATTGATAATGTTGAGGGGTCAAAAGTTACCTGGGAGTGTATTAGTAAGTTAGAATGAACTTTTCACCTCACTTTGTCCCGGTCGAGAGGGGATTCTGTTAAAGCAATGAAATGACGTCACGATCTGTATATAAACTGTTGCTCGTGGTTAAGTGGCAGCGCGCTCCAAGAATAAATTATGTTACCTATTATTGAAAGACTGGTCTGCGTCTATTATAAAATAGACCAGCAAACAAGAATCTTACAAATTCTCATGAAATAGATTAAGGGTTTTCAATTAATGAAAGCACATTGGCATAATTAAATTACATTAACAGGAAAACTAAATGCATGCTCTTCAACCGATTGCTGCCCGCACCGGCCCGCCCGACTAGCATCACTACACTGGATGGTTCTGACTTAGAATATGTGCACAACTACAAATACCTAGGTGTCTAGTTAGATTGTAAACTCTCCTTCCAGACTCACATTAAGCATCTCCAATCCAAAATTAAATCTATAATTGGCTTCCTGTTTCGCAACAAAGACTTTCACTCATGCAGCCAAACATACCCTCGTAAAACTGACTATCCTACCGATCCTTGACTTCGGCCATGTAATTTACAAAATAGTCTCCGACACTTTACTTAGCAAACTGGATGTAGTCGATCACAGTGCAATCAATTTTGTCACCAAAGCCCCATACACTACCCACCACTGCGATCTGTAGTATCTCGTTGGCTGGCCCTCGCTACATATTCATCGCCAAACCCACTGGCTCCAAGTCAGCTATAAGTCTTTGCTAGGTAAAGCCCTGCCTTATCTCAGCTCACTGGTCATAATAGCATCACCACCCGTAGCACACGCTCCAGCAGGTATATTTCACTGCTCATCCCCAAAGCCAACCCTTCCTTTGACCACCTTTCCTTCCAGTTCTCTGCTGCCAATGACTGAAATGATTTGCAAAAATCCCTGAAGCTGGAGACTTATATCACCCTCTCTAACATGCACATTTGATGCAGCATTATGACGACTCATTGTCACAATGGTAGGGATTAACTGAGCTGGTCTTGGATCATTTGCCAGTCATGTTTCAATGCAGCCTTGAAATGTATGGACAGAGTCCAGGAGCCAAGATGATTTGGATGGACTCTGTGTCACCAGCAGAGCACCCCCACACCCTCACACCTCCTCTGCAATGCTTCATGATGGGAACCACACATGTAGAGATAATCCATTCACCTACTCTGCGCCTCACAAAGACATAGCGGTCGGAACCAAACATCTTATCTCAAATTTTGACTCATCAGACCAAAGGACAGATTTCCACCGGTCTAATGTCCATTGCTCGTGTTTCTTGGTCCAAGCAAGTCTCTTCTTATTATTGGTGTCCTTCAGTAGTGGTTTCTTTTCAGCAATTTGGCCACGAAGCTCTGATTCAAGCAGTCTCCTCTGAACAGTTGATGTTGAGATGTGTCAATTACTTGAACTGTGAAGCATGTTTTGGGCTGCAATTTCTGAGGCTGGTAACTCTAATGAACGTATCCTCTGCAGCAGATGTAACTCTGGGTCTTCCTTTCCTGTGGTGGTCCTCATGACAACCAGTTTCATCATAGCGCTGGATGGTTTTTGCGACTGCACTTGAAGAAACATTCAAAGTTCTTTAAATATTCCGTATTGACTGACCTTCATGTGTTAAAGTAATGATTAACTGTCATTTCTCTTGGCTTATTTGAGCTGTTCTTGCCATAATATGGACAAGGTCTTCTATCAAATAGGGCTATATTCTGTATACCACCCCCACCTTGTCACAACACAACTGACTGGCTCAAACGCATTATGAAGAAATGTGGTTTTAAATATACTTAAGTCTCAAAAGTAAAAGTAATTTCAAATTCCTTATTAAGTAAACCAGACTGCACAATTTCTGTTTTTTAAATTTTATTTATGGATAGCCAGGGGCACTCTCCAACCCTCAGACATAATTTACAAATTAAGAATTTGTGTTTAGTGAGTTCGCTAGATCAAAGGCAGTAGATGACCAGGGATGTTCTCTTGATAATTGTGTGAATTGGACCATTTTCCTGTTCAGCTAAGCATTCAAAATGTAACGAGTGCTTTTGGGTGTCAGGGAAAATGTATAAAGTAAAAAGTAAATTACTTTCTTTAGGAATGTAGTGAAGTAAAAGTTTTCAAAAATATAAATAGTAAAGTACAGATACCCCCATGAAGAAATGTTATCAATGTTATTATGTTTTTTCCTGATAGTTGCTGGTTGAAAATACAATCTACACATGGGTTGAGTTTTAACTTACCTGGTGACATCAACAGTTGGTATAAGTTAATATAGACCAATAACAAAGAGGGATCAAGACGTCTCTGCCAATAACAGCTCATTTTCAGATGACATACTGTATCTCCCACCTCCCACTCAGACCACTTCCAGACAGTCCTAGCAAAATTCTTGCTTGAGAAATAGCTTTTTAGCAAAAATCTATTTTTACATTTTGAGTGAAAACTATTACAGTGAAGTACCAACTCACTGGGGAGATGAAGGCCATCATCAGCACGGCCAGGTCAGTGAGTGAGTGAGTGAGTGAGAGAGAGCGAGAGAGAGAGAGAGAGAGAGATTATACACATGGAAGGCCTGAGGCAGGTCATGCGAGGATGATGTCATCCCTCCTCGAGTCAATGTGAACAACATGGCCTGGAGACCATGTGACACCGTCATGTGCCTTTTACTGAGGACAAATAGACATCACAAAAAAGTGTTAATCAAATCAAGATATATTTGATATTCCTTAAAGTAGCCACCCTTTGCCTTGATGACAGCTTTGCAGAATCTTGGCATTCTCTCAAGGTAGTCACCTGGAATGCATTTCAATTAACAGGTTGCCTTGTTAAAAGTTCATTTGTGGAATTTTTTTCCTTCTTAATGCGTGTGAGCGTATCAGTTGTGTTGTGACAAGGTAGGGTTGGTATACAGAAATTGGCCCTATTTGGTAAAAGACCAAGTCCATTTTAGGTTGGCCGTCATTGTAAATAAGAATTTGTTCTTAACTGACTTGCCTAGTTAAATAAAGGTTAAATAAATAAAATAAAACAAATATTATGGCAAGAACTGCTCAAATATGCAAAGAGAAACAACAGTCCATCTTTACTTTAAGACAAGAAGGCCAGTCAATCCAGAATATTTCAAGAACTTTTAAAGTTTCTTTAGGAGTATTCTCAAAAACCATCAAGCTCTATGATGAAACTTGCTCTCATGAGGACCGCCACAGGAAAGGAAGACCCAGAGTTACCTCTGCTGCAGGATAAGTTAATTAGAGTTACCAGCCTCAGATTAAAGCCCAAATAAATGCTTCACAGGGTTCAAGTAATTGACACATCACAACATCAACTGTTCAGAGGAGACTGCGGGAATCATGTCTTCATGGTCGAATTGCTGCAAAGAAACCACTACAAAAGGACACAAATAAGAAGAACAGACTTGCTTGGGCTAAGAAACACGAGCAATGGGCATTATTAGACCATTGGAAATCTGTCCTTTGGTCTGATGAGTCCAAATGTGAGATTTTTAGTTCCAACCGCTGTATCTTTGTGAGACGCAGAGTTGGTGAATGGATGATCTCTGACATGTGTGATTCCCACTGTGAAGTATGGAGGAGGTGTGGAGGTGATTTGTTGGTGACACTGTCAGTGATTTATCTAGAATTCAAGGCACACTTAACCTGCATGGCTACCACATCATTCTGCAGTGATACACCATCCAATCTGGTGTTCACTTTGTGGGACTATCATTTGTTTTTCAACAGGACAATGACCCAAAACACACTTCCACGTTATGTAAAAGCTATTGTACCAAGAAGGAGAGTGATGGAAGGAAAAGCAGGCAACAAGTGCTCAGCATATGTGGGAACTTCTTCAAGACTTTTGGAAAAGCTTTCCTCATGAAAGTGGTTGAGAGATTGTCAAGAATGTGCAAAGCTGACATCAAGGCAAAGGGTGGCTACTTCGAAGAATCTTTTTTGGTTACTACATGATTCCATATGTGTTATTTCATAGTTTTGATGTCTTCACTATTATTCTACAATGTAGAAAATAATAAAAATAAAGAAACTCTTGAATGAATAGGTGTATGTTGAATGGTACTGTATATATTCAAGTTCATTTTTATATGAATATTACTAATAACAGATTAAACACATTTTGGCCAAAGGATCTGTGGAATAAGTAATGTGTTTAATACAATACAATGTAATATTATTAATCTATGTTCTTAACCCTGGGCAACACATTGGTCTCCACCTTTCTTAAATGGAAGAAGTTTGGAACCATCAAGACTCTTCCTAGAGCTGGCCGCCCAGCTAAACTGAGCCTTGGTCAGGGAGTTGACAAAGAAACCGATGGTCACTCTGACAGAGCTCTAGAGTTCCTCTGTGGAGATGGGAGAACCTTCCTGAAGGACAACCATCTCTGCAGCACCACCAATCAGGCCTTTATGGTAGAGTGGCCAGATGAAAGCCACTCCTCAGTAAAAGGCACATGACGGCCTGCTTGGAGTTTGCCAACAGGCACCTAAAGGACTCTCAGACTATGAGAAACAAGATGCTCTGGTCTGATGAAACCAAGATTGAACTCTTTGGCCTGAACGCCATGCATCACATCTGGAGGAAACCTGGCGGTGACATCATCATGCTGTGAGGATGTTTTTCAGCGGCTGGGAAACTAGTCAGGATCAAGGGAAACATGAAGAGAGAAAGTACAGAGAGATCCTTGATAAAAACCTGCCCCAGTGCTCAGACTGGGGGCGAAGGTTCACCTTCCAACAGAACAACGACCCTAAGTACACACGTCTCTGAATGTCCTTGAGAGGCCCAGCCTGAGCCTGGACTTGTACCCGATCAAACATCTCTGGAGAGACCTGAAAATAACTGTGCAGTGACGCTCTCCGTCCAACCTGACAGAGCTTGAGAGGATCTGCAGAGAAGTGGGAGGCAAAATGGGAGAAACTCCCCAAATACAGCTGTGCAAAGCTTGTAGCATCATACCCAAGAACATTTGAGGCTGTAATTGCTGCTGAATGTGCTTCAACAAAGTACTGAGTAAAGAGTCTGAATACTTACTTCAGTTTTATATTATAAATACATTAGCGAAAATACCTAAAACCTGTTTTTGCTTTGTCATCATGGGGTGTGTAGACTGATGAGTAAAACAAACAATTGAATCAATATACCTCTGTATAAGGTGATAAAGTCTGACCCTGGGAATTATAGGCCTGTATCTATCCTCTGTGTAACATCAAATATCCTGTAGAGAATTGTACATGAGCAAATGTATGAATATGTTAACAAACAGGGTCTAATGTAAGATTTTCAGTCGGGTTTTAGAAAGACATACTCCACTGATTCATGTCTACTTTACTTGACTGACTTCATCAGCAAAGAGATTGACGAGGGAAATCTGTGTGGAATTGTACTGCTTGACCTACAGAAGGCCTTTGATATACAGTTAACCTCCTAATCGCCAAACTGGAGGCATCGGGGTTAAGCAGTATCCCTCTACGCTGGGTAAAGTCCTATTTATCAGGAAGGGAGCAAGTAGTAGAGGTTAATGGTTCACTGTCTCAGGCAAAACCAATGAGTTGTGGCGTTCCGCAGGGGAGCGTGCTTGGGCCTCTGCTGTTTTTATTGTATATTAATGATATGAATGATGAAATGATCAGATGGGCATGTACAGGTAGAGATATTGGTGTGCAAAAGAGCAGAAAAGTAAATAAATAAAAACAGTATAAAAACAGTATGGGAATGAGGTAGGTGAAAAAGGGTGAGCTATTTACCTATAGACTATGTACAGCTGCAGCGATCGGTTAGCTGCTCGGATAGCTGATGTTTGAAGTTGGTGAGGGAGATAAAGTCTCCAACTTCAGCGATTTTACAATTCGTTCCAGTCACAGGCAGCAGAGTACTGGAACGAAGGCGCCAAATGAGGTGTTGGCTTTAGGGATGATCAGTGAGATACACCTGCTGGAGCGCGTGCTACGGATGGGTGTTGCCATCGTGACCAGTGAACTGAGATAAGGCGGAGCTTTACCTAGCATGGACTTGTAAATGACCTGGAGCCAGTGGGTCTGGCGACGAATATGTAGTGAGGGCCAGCCGACTAGAGCATACAAGTCGCAGTGGTGGGTGGTATAAGGTGCTTTAGTGACAAAACGGATGGCACTGTGATAGACTGCATCCAGTTTGCTGAGTAGAGTGTTGGAAGCCATTTTGTAGATGACATCGCCGAAGTCGAGGATCGGTAGGATAGTCAGTTTTACTAGGGTAAGCTTGGCAGCGTGAGTGAAGGAGGCTTTGTTGCGGAATAGAAAGCCGACTCTGGATTTGATTTTTGATTGGAGATGTTTGATGTGAGTCTGGAAGGAGAGTTTGCAGTCTAGCCAGACACCTAGGTACTTATAGATGTCCACATATTCAAAGTTGGAACCATCCAGGGTGGTGATGCTAGTCGGGCATGCGGGTGCAGGCAGCGATCGGTTGAAAAGCATGCATTTGGTTTTACTCGCGTTTAAGAGCAGTTGGAGGCCACGGAAGGAGTGCTGTATGGCATTGAAGCTCGTTTGGAGGTTTGATAGCACAGTGTCCAATGACGGGCCGAAAGTATATAGAATGGTGTCGTCTGCGTAGAGGTGGATCAGGGAATCGCCCGCAGCAAGAGCAACATCATTGATATATACAGAGAAAAGAGTCGGCCCGAGAATTGAACCCTGTGGCACCCCCATAGAGACTGATGCTTGTTCTTGCCGTCTTTTTCTTAATGCGGATGACTCTACACTTCTGGTATCTCACAAAAGTAAAACTATGTTGGAGAGCATACTTAGCACAGAGCCTACTAACATTAGCAAATGGCTTGGAGATAGTAAGCTATCTCTGCACTTAGGGAAAAATGAAGCAATTATTTTTGGATCCAGACCTAAATTGTGTAGGTCCTCTCTTATTCTCGCTATACACCAAGTCACTTGGCTCTGTCATAACCTCACATGGTCTCTCCTATCATTGCTATGCAGACGACACACAATTAATCTTCTCCTTTCCCCTTCTGATGACCAGGTGGCGAATCGCATCTCTGCATGTCTGGCAGACATATCAGTGTGGATGACGGATCACCACCTCAAGCTGAACCTCAGCAAGACGGAGCTCCTCTTCCTCCCGGGGAAGGACTGCCCGTTCCATGATCTCGCCATCACGGTTGACAACTCCATTGTGTCCTCCTCCCAGAGCGCTAAGAACCTTGGCGTGATCCTGGACAACACCCTGACGTTCTCAACTAACATCAAGGCGGTGTCCCGTTCCTGTAGGTTCATGCTCTACAACATCCGCAGAGTACGACCCTGCCTCACACAGGAAGCGGCGCAGGTCCTAATCCAGGCACTTGTCATCTCCCGTCTTGATTACTGCAACTCGCTGTTGGCTGGGCTCCCCTGCCTGTGCCATTAAACCCCTACAACTCATCCAGAACGCCGCAGCCCGTCTGGTGTTCAACCTTCCCAAGTTCTCTCACGTCACCCCGCTCCTCCGCTCTCTCCACTGGCTTCCAGTTGAAGCTCGCATCCGCTACAAGACCATGGTGCTCGCCACGGAGCTGTGAGGGGAACGGCACCTCAGTACCTCCAGGCTCTGATCAGGCCCTACACCCAAACAAGGGCACTGCGTTCATCCACCTCTGGCCTGCTCGCCTCCCTACCACTGAGGAAGTACAGTTCCCGCTCAGCCCAGTCAAAACTGTTCGCTGCTCTGGCCCCCAATGGTGGAACAAACTCCCTCACGACGCCAGGACAGCGGAGTCAATCACCACCTTCCGGAGACACCTGAAACCCCACCTCTTCAAGGAATACCTAGGATAGGGTAAGTAAGGGTAAGTAATCCTTCTCACCCCTTCTCCCCCCAACAAGATTTAGATGCAAGTGGCTGTTCCACTGGTTGTCATAAGGTGTATGCACCAATTTGTAAGTCGCTCTGGATAAGAGCGTCTGCTAAATGACTTAAATGTAAATGTAAATGTAGGTTGTCTGAAATCAGAGTGGAGTTAGGGGTGAGGTGCTGACTACTAAAACCTCTGTTAGCTACTTGGGATGTATCCTTGATGGAAGCTTGGGAAGTGTGAGCATGGCCAATAAGGTGCTAGGGAAGGTTTATGCCAGGATTAAGTTTTTGTCTAGAAAGTCCAAGCTGGGTTGATAAGGACTCTGTGAAAGTGCTAGCTACTGCCCTCATTCAATGCCATTTTGACTATGCTAGTACTTCCTGGGTTGGGGGCTTATCTAAACTTATGAAGGGGAAGCTCCAGATAGCCCAGAATAAGTTGATCAAGGTAGTATTGAAGGTGAGTACTCACATAGGCAGGAGCTGCTTTCAGGAACTGAACTGGCTGCCTGTTGAGGCTAGGGTGTCCCAGATTAGACTAGGTTTGGTTTACAGGAGTATTTATGGTCCTGCGCCCAAATATTTAAGTGATTACTTTCCTCGTGTTAGGGATGCACACAATCACAGCACCAGATCAGGTGTTGCCGATGTGTGCTTATACAGGTTCAGGAGTAATGCTGGGAAAGGTACTTTCTTGTATACTGGAGCCTCGGAATGGAGTTGCCTCAGCCTAGTTGCCTCAGCCTATAAAAACAACGTCCTCTCTTGACAGCTTTAAAAAATGAAGTAAAAATATGTTTGATGTCCTCTGTGCCCATATGAATAACCCTATGATATAACTGGAATGATGAGATCGATGTTCTTCTTTTATGTTTATGTTTTATTATTTCACTGCCATACTGTGTTCGATCTTGTATAGCCATCTTGTCTCAAGAGGACCACAATGGAAATAAGTCCCAGATTTGATTGTGTAATCCTCAATGATTTTATTCATGTGCATGTATGGCTTTTAAGTTGTGTGCTTGTTTTAAAAAATGGTCAAATTAATAAAGTAAACTAAAAAAAAATCCGGAAAGGCTGTAACGTAACAAAATGTTGAAAAAAAATCAATGGGTCTGAATACTTGAAACAAGGTCGGCCAAAAAGTACTGTCCAGTCGCAGTGGTCTTTGGCGCACAGCAGAAAACAATGGTTTCTTTCCAGGTCGTTTTTATTGCAGTCGTCCTGCACATCTCAGAAGAGTGCTTCATCATTAGTGCGCTCCCTAATTGTCTGCACAGTCTGACCATAAAGCCAATAAAGACCATACGTTTTGGGGCATTGACTCAGATTGAGGCCCAGCTATTCTGAGGCTGGGCATGTTTCCACACATTTTCAGTGAATAGAAATATAAAGCACACGTGACTATTATTATTTATGGCAATTCAGTAAGCACACACATGCATACATTTGTTAAGTGCAAAAGAAATTCATATGCCATTTAGCAGATGCTTTTTATCCAAACAGCTTACAGTCAAGCGTTCATAAATTGTTTACATATGGATGGGCCTGGGACTCGAACTCACTATTCTGGTGTTGCAAGAGCCATGCGCTACCAACTGAGCTACATGTCACCATATATTGAATTATTCTTGCAACAATCTGACTTAGTCCTAACAAATCAAATTTGCTGATATGGTATAGGTTGAAAATTGTGGAATTTGATGTTAATAAACTCCACTAAATGAGTGGTATTGGTTGGCAATTATGTTGGACAGTGCAAGTTACGTGTTCACCTAATAATACTTAATCGTTAATCTAAGAAACGTAATAAAACAATCCCCATCAAAATCTGTCAGTTTAAGTTAGAGATATCATGTTCGGCTATATTTCAATCCACCACATCTGCCTGTCGGCCTCCCGCATCTGCGTGGAAGGTGGTCTAGGTGCAGTGGTGTCTGTCAGACCATGAGACATCCAGAATAATATACACAACTAGACAGCTTCAATGTGCTGCAGTTCACAGTGCTGCTGCAAAACAGGACAATGATAGAAGTTCCGCTCATGATGTTAAATTGTAGTACTTTTGAAAAGCAGTACTTTTCAATGCGTGAGATACAGTATAAGAGGAGTGCCATGAGAGCGTGAGATTTGGGTCAAGTGCGTGTGTCTCATGGACAATGCGTAAGAGTTGGCAGCTCTGATGTGTGTGTTTTCGTCACAGCAGTGTACAGGCAGTGTTGAATATATGTTATTGAACCCAACACCCACCATGCTTGACAGAGGTTAATTCATTACACACGATTCTGTTGCAAAAGAAACCGCTTACTCCAAATGCTGGTGAGTTCCGTTTTTCCTTAAATGGAAGTTCTTTAAAAAAACAACAAGCGGCTTGAAGGAGTTAGAAGGAACCAAGGGGACTTCACTCTATTTTAGAGCCTGGAAGAATGTATCATTTATAGATGTGCAGCTTGTGCCAAACATTTCGAAGGCTTTTCAGATTGGAATGGCAACGCTTAGAAAGCATAAAATTAAAATGAACTACAACTTCTGTTTAAGAACCGAGGTAATCAGGTAATGAATACACCCCAGATGTGCATGGCCATCTCAAGATTCAGCATGCAAAACCAAGAGTGAAGAGGTTAAATCTGGACTGGGAGTGATCTGCATGTTCAATCTGATTTATGCATTGGCCATGCAGCATTAAGAGCAAATTTATGCTTAATCTGTAAATGTGGTCGGAGGCGGCATATGGATGGTATCGTGCAACTTTGCAGAGGGCAAATTGAGCTCCATACCGCATCACCGTGAGCCTCTCGTTTTCCTCACCAGAAACCAGAAACCGTGGATGGATGGCAGCATCCGGGCAAAACTGAAAGTGCGAAAATCATGGCAAGGTGACTGGAAACATGGCTGAATACAAATAGTGCAACTATTGCCTAAGGAAAGAAATCAAACAAGCAAAGCGTCAGTATAGAGTAGAGGTCGACCGATAATGATTTTTTAACTCAGATACCGATAATTGGAGGACCAAAAAAAGCCGATACTGATTAATCGGAGGATTTTTTATTTATTTATTTGCAATAATGACAATTACAACAATGCTGAATGAACACTTATTTTAACTGAATATAATACATCAATAAAATCAATTTGGCCTCAAGTAAATAATGAAACATGTTCAATTTGGTTTAAATAATGCAAAAACAAAGTGTTGGAGAAGAAAGTAAAAGTGCAATATGTGCTATGTAAGAAAGCTAACATTTCAGTTCCTTGCTCAGAACATGAGAACATATGAAAGTTGGTGGTTCCTTTTAACATGAGTCTTCAATATTCCCAGGTAAGAAGTTTTAGGTTGAAGTTATTATAGGACTATTTCCCTCTATACCATTTGTATTTCATTAACCTTTGACTATTGGATGTTCTTAAAGGCACTTTAGTATTGCCAGTAACAGTATAGCTTCCGTCCCTCTCCTAGCTCCTCCCTGGGCTCGAACCAGCAACACAACGACAACAGCCACCATCGAAGCAGCGTTATCCATGCAGAGCAAGGGGAACAACTACTGGAAGGCTCAGAGCAAGTGGCGTTTGAAACGCTATTAGCACGCGCTAACTAGCTAGCCATTTCACTTTGGTTACACCAGCCTCATCTCAGCGCAATGCTTGAAGCACCACGAAAGTGCTGTTTGAATCAATGTTTACGTGCCTGCTTCTGCCTACCACCGCTCAGTCAGATACTTAGATACTTGTATGCTCAGTCAGATTATATGCAACGCAGGACACGCTAGATAATATCTAGTGATATCATCAACCATGTGTAGTTAACTAGTGATTATGATTGATTGTTTTTTATAAGATATGTTTAATGCTAGCTAGCAACTTACCGTGGCTTACTGCATTCGCGTAACAGGCAGTCTCCTTGTGGAGTGCAACGAGGAGGCAGGTCGTTATTGCGTTGGACTAGTTAACTCTAATGTTGCAAAATTTGATCCCCTGAGCTGACAAGGTGAAAATCTGTCGTTCTGCCCCTGAACAAGGCAGTTAACCCACCGTTCCTAGGCCGTCATTGAAACTAAGAATGTGTTCTTAACTGACTTGCCTAGTTAAATAAAGGTATAAAAAATAAAATAATAATAACTTTATTTTTAAATCGGCGCCCAAAAATACCGATTTCCGAATGTTATGAAAACTTGAAATCAGCCCTAATTAAAAAAGCCATTCCGATTAATCGGTCGATATCTTGTATAGAGACAAAGTAGAGTCGCAATTCAACGGCTCAAACACGAGATGTATGTGGCAGGGTTTTCAGTCAATCACAGATGACAAAAAGAAAACCAGCCCCGTCACGGACATCGACGTCTTGCTCCCAGACAAATTAAACAAATTCTTTGCTCCATTGAGGACAATACAGTGCTATTGACACGGCCCGCTGTTGGCTCTCCCTCTCCGTGACCAGCGTGAGTAAAACATTTAAACATGTTAACCCTTGCAAGGCTGCTGGCCCAGACAGCATCGCTAGCCGCGTCCTCAGAGCATACAGACCAGCTGGCTGGTGTGTTTACGGACAGATTCAATCAATCCCTATCCCAGTTTGCTGTCCCCACATGCTTCAAGATGGCCACCATTGTTCCTGTCCCCAAGAAAGCTAAGGTAACTAAAATAAATGACTATCACCCCATTGCACTCACATCTGTCATCATGAAGTGCTTTGAGAGACTAGTCAATTATCATATCACCTCCACCCTACCTGATACCCTATACCCACTCCAATTTGCTTACTGCCCAATAAGGTCTACTGACAATGCAATTGTCATCTCTCTGCACACTGCCCTATCCCATCTGGACAAGAGGAATACCTTTGTAAGAATGCTGTTCATTGACTACAGCTGAGGAAATTTGGCTTGTCACCGAAAACACTCACTTTTACAGATGCACAATCGAGAGCATCCTGTGAGGCTGTATCACTGTCTGGTATGGCAACTGCACCTCGCTCAACCGCAAAATTTGATTAGATATAACTTTCTGCCACAGATGCAAGTCGTATATACATGTAGTCATTACCATGCATGAGATCCCCACATTGTAGCCTGTACATTTAACACTGTATATTCACTGATCATGTACTCAAAACCTTGGCAAATAATGGTGCAATTCAGGTACGAATGTCTGAGAATTTTCCATTCATTTCCAATTCCAATCTTTGAATGATGCTGTGCCTGCATGTATTACAATTGTACACTTCAACAGTGTTTACCAATCTTGGTCCTGGGACATCAATGGTTACACATTGTAACTATGCAATAGACTAGAAACATGATTTTACTAGTTAAAGGCAGATTTATAATTCATATATACAGAAGTACGAAAAAAAAAAAAAACAGTACACTACACTTCCTATGCATCATGTAAATACTCAAACCGGTTCATCTCAATATCTAATGCCCTTCATCTGCATTGATCTGATAAACACAGGACAGGTGTAGTATTTCATCAAATGAGAGACTTAATTTCAACCAGTGGAAAATTAAGCATTTCAAATTCTCTAAGTGTTATAAATACAAGTTCAATCTGTACTTCAATGCACATCTGTTGTGCATTATGAAAACAGAGGAAGAAACGTGGCGAGAGAGGTGTTAAAGACAAAGAGAAAGAGGTAAGGACATTGGAGCAGGGAAGGCAGCATATGATTAATGAATCACAGTGCTACCCTAATATTCTTTCATTCCACCAAATGACATAAGTGTCTCTAGTGGCGTCTCCTAACCAGCCTTGGACTCCCAGTCGGCCCGAAGGTTATCTTAAGAGCGGGTGAGGTGGCGATGACGGGACTGGGGGTTGGAATCCTCTTTCACAGCAAAACATATCTGCAGACGAGAGATGGAGAGCGAGCATAATTAAGACTTGTTTGTTTTTTATTCTAACACAATCTGAATTTCATCAGGTGAAATGCAAAACTGACCTTGGATCATTAACTCTGAGACTACTACATCTCAATCTGTTTTTCAATGTAAAGCATCCCTTTAATAATACTTCCTGTTGACCTGACCAAGTGACCTCTCACCTCTGATCATACTGTGCCCTCTATGTAGCCAGTTCAGATGCGGGAGGGGTTCACCGACACAGCTGATATAACCTAGAGGATTTAGAGAGAAGGAGAGAGAGGGATGAAGTGAAGGAGACTGTTATTGAGAAAATAAGGTAGTTAAAGAGACAGTGTTCAACAGGAATCTATGTGTGGCCTCACCTGGTGTCCACACTAAGTGGCTGCAGAGTACTTTATGCTGAAAAACATGAACGGACACATGAGGACAAACAATTTAGCGTAGTTATAGAAATAATGAAGTGTCTTACTATTCTCCATGGTTGGCCCTCTTGCCTGTTCTTTGAAGGAGCCACAGTTATATACACCAGAGCCTGCATACTGCATCATTTAGATTGATACATGAGTGTAGGTGTGGGTTATGGTGTCTAATTGTTCTAAATTTGTTCAATGTGGGTGACTTATAATAGCCCGTTTTGTTTTTGTACCGACGTCACACCCTTACCTAAACAGTACCCTCAGCTGAGAAGTAGAAATCAAAGGGAGAGAAACAAGGAATTGAATAACAGCAGTTGACATAGCTAAGTAAATTGAAGAATACTCATATTGCAATGTGGATGGCTCTTAAAAAGAGCCTTTGGTTGTGCATAGTGTAGTCTATCCTTGAAAGATCCTGCAGAGCACCAGACTTCTCCTCTTGCATGCGGCAGCGAGCTGCAGATCCCCTCCTGGTCCTCGTGTCCATCCTCATTAAGTTATGCAGGACAGGTAGCCCTCACACACCTGACTTCCTCCAGGAGGCAGTCCCAGATGGCCCTGGTCACTCAACCTTGCAGTGCCCTACACAGTAACTGTAGGCAATCGGTTTGAAATAATCTACAGTTACAAGGTCTGTGGTAATATGGGAGATAGTCATTATTAGACTTTTACGTCACCAGGTAATTGTGGAGTACTAAAGTATGTTATCCCTTATAACAATTCATGATAACATTGGATTGATAGGTCCATTTGCACACACACGTGCATGTGACAATAACAGGATCATATCAAGGATAGTTCCACAAATTAATACAGAAATACTACTTGATGAGTTGATCATTTGAATCAGCTATGCAGTGCTAAGGCAAAAACAAAAATGTGCACCTCTAAATCCCTAGGACCAGGATTGAGAACCACTGCTCTTCATTGGTACAGGCTTTCATTGCTCTCTTTATCAGAGCACAGAACCTCACAAGAAACAGACTTCATTGTACTAAAATTACACAGCACTGAATATTATGTTACTAGGGACTGGAACTACACACACAAGTACCTGCCTGCCATATCCCGAATAGCCTACTCACTTTGACAGTTGGGGCTGCTATCCTTTCACCCTCCTCCATGGGACAAAGACGTGTGTGCTAGCTACCTACAAATGCATTTGGAGTTTGTTTTATAAAGTGATAAATACATAAAGATAGCTAGTTAATATGAAGTTAGGTACCTGGGTGATATTTAATTTAACGTTACTTATACAGTATGTAAAGTTGGCTAGAAAGCTAGCTGGCCAACTAGATAATTTGCGTTAGCCTGCACTGTAGCTTTTTAGCTAATAATATATCGGTTTTTTTTTTTTACATTTTCTAAATGTATTTGCTTACTTGAATAGGTTCTCCCAGCCATGTAAACAATTGGAAACAGGGCAGCAAAGTTTGTCACCAGAGCGTATTACTATTGAACTATTTACACATTTAATAACCAGACCTTCTTACAAACTTGCTATGCTGATTTCTTGACGCACCCTCGAAAAGCTGCCATGTGTACAACGCGGAATTTACCGCTTGCAAGTGTACATGCCCGGCATATGGCCATGCGATACAGCGCTTGATTTGCCCTCTGCATGAATCCATGCACCGCAATTGCGTCACACCCTCCATACGAAGCTTCCGTCCACATTTTCGGATCAAGCATAAGTATTCTTATATGTTGTTACTTTTTCTTTACCACTTCCGTCGGAGAAAGTTCCTGGTTTGAAAATAGGTGAGAATAGTGAGTTTCCAAGACATAGCTTACATAAATATTTGATTTGATAGGGGCGATCAACTACAAAGGAACTATTTGGAATGGATGGCTACAAATGAAAACATCACATCGCGCGAATCTTTCTCTGTCTTGCTATGCAAGGTAAGGCCATGTAGACTACCGCCCCATTTCTTTATTATTACAAACCTCTTTGGTTTTTATCAGTAGTAACTTTGACATTCATACATAGCCGAAACTATAGAATATTAAAACGAGAATAACATGGGTTAATTTCTTTGTTTTTTCTAACACACCCCTGTGTTCCTGAGCGAGTAAGATACGGGGCTACTTGGGACAAAGACGTGCGTGTTGTGAGCAACAACAGTGGACTGTGGGCTGCTTTCAAAATAAAAGTTGCCCATTGAAACTGCGAAAACGGATACAAATGGAAGATGCCACAATTGGACTAGATAATGCTAAATAAAGTTGGAACGTTATATAAATTCAACAAAATATGACACAAAGTAAAACATCTGAAATCGCACTGTGGATGTATTGGACTTCATAATTGCATTGGGGGCATACTTAAATTGCAATATACAGCCTTACTTAGCCCAAGATGTACTCTTAAGGAGCATGCCATTGACAATTACAGAATGGTTACCTGGAGGAAAATGGGGGAGGGTCATGCTTTTTCAATCAAGGTGAGGTTTAGTATTTTTTGTTTTAATCTAGTCCAGGGGAGGGTCGTGTAATTTGTAATTGATGAAATGTAAATATTTCTTAGTGTTTTAGAATGAGTTACTTATTAGGCTATATATCGCTGTGTGCCCGATGCCACCTCTCATCTCTGATTCTCCACTGTGCACGCAATATTAATTGTTAGTGTGGTCTCTATTTAGTGTGGTCTCAAATTATCCATAGCCTATAGGCTACGAAGTGCATGCTCGGAGTAGCACAGTGCAAAGTTATATTTCTAAAATAGCTACTGGAATGGTGTAAATAAAACTAGGCTGCATTACACACTGCAATGGATATTTCAACCCTGAGCCCTGCTCTACTCATGCTGGGCAAAATGTTTTTGTGTGCTGCTTAACCAATGCTGTGCTGAGTAGGTCTAGGATGGCAGGTCAGGAGAACAGTCAAAGGTTTCTTCCCTACATTCTTTGATTAGGCCTAGTCCAAAAAATAAATAATATTGCGCGGACTTGCCTATAGCCCATGTTCTGAACAGTTTGAGAAGGAGACCACAAAGTGGAGGACCAGAGAAAATAAGGAGGACCAGAGAAAAAAAACATTGCTAGCTTGCTACTACTATAATTTATTTTATTAATAACAATGTATTTCTGGCCCATTATGTATTTGAGTTATTGACCTTACAATCATCCAGATTCGATTAGCTTACATTGTGGTGTTGAAACTTGAAGCAGATGCCGTGGCACAGTCAGTCGTATATGGACAGCACATGGTGCTGAAATTTTTCATTCTTCATTTTACTAACATCAAGAGGGCTTTGTGTTTGAGCCCATTTCTTCCTATTTAAGAAATAAGAGGAAGGCCTACTTGTTTGACAGATGAAATGAGGCTATAGGGTGATATATACATATTTGTTGGTCAATTCTTCCACCCACCATGCATACATTTTAAGGAAATAGAAAAAAGCACAGTCCTATCCATTGTTAGCTTAAGATTTTGAAGAATATTAAATGGACCTGCTTTGGTCCACGATGCTTTATGCTAGAAACAAGCTGTAAAATACCCAGGAATGACGTGGTTCTGATGGATATGGGGATATCATTGTTTAGATTCTTTGACATTCAGAGGCTGACTTTGCTTGGTAAGTAAATCTAATTCTGACCCCTTGACTTTTTTATTCTCAAACGGATTAAATTGTGTTTTTCTCTCATTAATCTACACACAAATACCCCATAATGACAAATCAAATTTACATACACTACAGTTCAAAAGTTCAAAAGTTTGGGGTCACTTAGAAATGTCCTTGTTTTTTAAAGAAAATATTTTTTTTGTCTATTTAAAATAACATCAAATTGATCAGAAATACAGTGTAGACTTAATATATAATAATATAATAATAAATGCCATTTAGCAGACGCTTTTATCCAAATGTGTGCATACATTCTACGTATGGGTGGTCCCGGGAATCGAACCCACTACCCTGGCATTACAAGCGCCATGCTCTACCAACTGAGCTACAGAAGGACTTGTTCATGTTGTAAATGACTATTGTAGCTGGAAACGGCAGATTTTTTTAGGGAATATCTACATAGGCGTACAGAGGCCCATTATCAGCAACCATCACTCCTGTTTTCCAATGGCACGTTGTGTTAGCTAATCCAAGTTCATAATTTTAAAAGGCTGTGATAATTAGAAAACCCTTTTTCAATTATGTTAGCACAGCTGAAAACGGGTTGTTCTGATTAAAGAAGCAATATAACTGGCCTTCTTTAGACTAGTTGAGTATCTGGAGAATCAGCATTTGTGGGTTCGATTACAGGCTCAAAATGGCCAGAAACAAAGACCTTTCTTCTGAAACTCGTCAGTCTAATCTTGTTCTGAGAAATTATGGCTATTCCATGTGAGAAATTGCCAAGAAAGTGAAGATCTCGTACAACGCTGTGTACTACTCCCTCACAGAACAGCGCAAACAGGCTCTAACCAGAATATAAAGAGGAGTAAGAGGCCCCGGTGCACAACTGAGCAAGAGAACAAGTGCATTTAGAGTGTCTAGTTTGATAAACAGATGCCTCACAAGTCCTTAACTGGCAGCTTCATTAAATAGTACCCACAAAACACCAGTCTCAACGTGAACAGTGAAGAGCGAATCCGGGATGCTGGCCTTCTAGGCAGAGCTCCTCTTTCCAGTGTCTGTGTTCTTTTGCTCATCTTAAGCTTTTCTTTTTATTGGCCAGACTGAAATATGGCTTTCTCTTTGGAACTCTGACTAGAAGGCTAGCATCCCGGAATACCACAACAGGAAATGTATAAAAAATATTGACATCATGGCTAGTCATGGTTTATGTACATGTTTTGGAAGTCCGTAAAATGTCATTTTTGAAGTAAACCTTTCCCTGACCAGTTTCAACTGAAATGGTCCACCATGAACTGTGCTAGCTAGCTAGCTGAATTTTACTAAATAACCATGCTGTTACAATATACAAATGGTTGGGTATATAAATAATTAGTAAAACCAATGTTATTTATTTATTTAACTAGGCAAGTCAGTTAAGAACAAATTCTTATTTACAATGACAGCATACACAGCAGATGACATGGGGTGAGATTAGATGAGCTGGTCGGGTACAACACAGGCGACATGGCGATGCAGGGAACTGAGCTCGGGCGAGGACCAAAGTCACCCTCCTGGCCCAGAGCCTCGCTGAGGCTAGTGGCTAGGCGGGGTTGCCCTCCTTTCGCCCTTCTACAGAGCGATAGGCCATAGTTGTACATGTTATATTGGGATTTATGTTGGAAGGCTATTGTTAACTCCACAGATTAACCTCTCTACTGTATCAGTGTTCTATCTGTGCCCTAATCGACTGTCTTTCTCCTCAGTCTTTGACTGAACACCAGGAGGGCCTACATTTTGGGGGAAATGCACAGTACAGGCACAAGTGGGGTGCCCCCGAACCCCCCTGTAGCCAGAAACCACAACAACAGCCCTGGAAACTCAGGTTCCCAGTATGCCTTGTGTGCCCTGGGGGTGGGGCTGGTGGCCCTGGGCATCGTCATGATTGTGTGGAGTGTGGTGCCCTCCAACACGGCCGGGAACAACAGCGGTGGCACTGGAGGAGGGAACCCCAAACCAGACAACAGGGGCAGGGCTTCGTCGGTGGCCTTTGTGCTGGTCGGGGCTGGGGTGGCCATGCTCATGCTGTCCCTGTGCCTGGGGATGAGGAACAAGCAGCGGGAGCAAGCTCTTCAAGAGGCCCAGACTCTGGGGGCAGACAACGTAGCTGCCAGTGAGGAGGACGGAGAGACGTGAGTACTGTAGCTACTGAATAATTACTGACCTCAGCAGGTTTGTTTGCTCAGGGTTCATTGCAGGGATGGGCAATCCCTTTACTACTTTTACTAACCTTTGCCTGCTCCTAGATGTTTAAACATCACATGATGTACACCAGATGATGTCATCAGTGTTTCCGGATATTGTCATCGGAAAACACTTACAGTTGACGTCGGAAGTTTACATATACTGTATGTATTGTAGACCTCCCAAGTCTGGTTCATCCTTGGGAGCAATTTCTAAATGCCTGAAGGTACCATGTTCATCTGTACAAACAATAGTACGCAAGTACCGCTCAGGAAGGAGCTGCTGTCTCCTAGAGATTAACTTACTCTGGTGCGAAAAGTGCAAATCAATCCCAGAACAACAGCGAAGGACCTTGTGAAGATGCTGGAGGAAATAAGTATAAAGATATCTATATCCACAGTAAAAGGAGTCCTATATCGACATAACCTGAAAGGCCGCTCAGTAAGGAAGAAGCCACTGCTCCAAAACCGCCATTAAATAGCCATACTACGGTTTGCAACTGTACATGGGGACAAAGATCATACTTTTTGGAGAAATGTCCTCTGGTCGGATGAAACAAAAATGGAACTGTTTGTCCATAATGACCATCGTTATGCTTGGAGGAATAAGGGGGATGCTTGCAAGCCGAAGAACACCATCCCAACCTTGAAGCACGGGGTTGGCAACATCATGTTGTGGGGATGCTTTGATGCAGGAGGGTCTATTGCACTTCGCAAATAGATGGCATCATAAGGGAGAAAAATTATGTGGATATATTGAAGCAACATCTCAAGACATCAGTCAGGAAGTTAAAGCTTGGTTGCAAATTAGTCTTCTAAAAATGGACAATGACCCCGAGCATACTTCCAAAGTTGTGGCAAAATGGTTTAATGACAACAAAGTCAAGCTATTGGAGTGGCCATCACAAAACCCTGACCTCGATCCTATAGAACATTGTGGGCAGAACTGAAAAAGCGTGTGCGAGCAAGGAGGCCTACAATCCTGACTCCGTTACACCAGCTCTGTCAGGAGGAATGGGCCAAAATTCACCCAACTTATTGTGGGAAGCTTGTAGAAGGCTACCCAAAACATTTGACCCAAGTTAAACAATTTAAAGGCAATGCTACCAAATACTAATTGACTGTATGTAAACTTCTGACCCATTGGGAAGGTGATGAAATAAATAAAAGCTGAAATGAATCATTCCCTCTACTGTTATTGTAACATTTCACATTCTTCATAAAGTGGTGATCCTAACTGACCTAAAACAGGGAATTTTTACCTAGATTAAATATATGGAATTGTGAAAAACTGAGTGTAAATATACTTGGCTAAGGTGTATGTAAACTGCCGACTTCAACTGTATCTTCTATATTTGTTTATTGCAAATCATAGAAACCCACCATTTCACATATGTTGATTTTGGGGTGGTGCTGGAGATGAACATGTGGTTGCAAAGTGGTGAAATTTCCCTTCAACCTGTGTGTGTGTGTGGGCTTTGCACCAGCCAAAGCTCTAACGTGTACAGCTGATTCAAGTAGTTAGTTGATTCGTTCAATCATGTGAATTACTTTGCTTTGACTGAAGCGGATGCCTGCACCAACACTGGGCATTTGCTAAAAAGATTGCTTACCTATATTTAAGTACTTTGAGTCTTACTACAGTGCTTTCTTTAGTAACTTTTCATTTAAAGCCCCCTGTCGTAAACTCCACATAACGCACATTGATTTGGACAACCGTTGCAAAACCATCAGGACTGTAATTAATAGTACACACAGCACAGCCTACAGTACACAGTAGCAACAATGTAAAAGAAAAACAGAATCCATTCTGAAAGCGCATGTTATTCATGTCAGTGTATGAATGTCGACAGGGCCGAGGAGCGAACCCAGAGGTACACCGTGCCCAGCTACGAGGAGGCAGTGGGCAGCGGCCAGTGGCCCATACGCCAGAGCCACCTGCGCCACAGCTCCTCCCAGCTTCCTTCCTACGACGACCTGGTGGACGGTGTGCAGATAGAGGTCGAAGGATCAGCGGTCACTCAGATGACAGCCACTTCCGCTAACCCTGCCTCCTCTGCTGCTGCGCCTAACCACCGCACTAGGCGAACAGGCCTCAATCTCCTTCCCCTTAAAATTCAGAGGATTAAATCAGAGAAGATCCATATGAAGAATACGGATAACTCTCAGCCGCCGGGAGGGATGAGTATTGAGCCGCTTACTCCACCACCAATGTATGAGGACAAAGTGCCCCAGCTCTGAGACTTGGTGCCCTCTAGGTATCAAAGCAGGGTACTGCATCCTCTGTGGCCCGCTATGGGTGGACATCTGCTGCAATAGATGTAATCAGATGGCCCCTTGTCATGCATCTGTGGCTAAATGATCTCGATGGCACTTGTCATGCTTACCTGGCTTTTTTTAGACCTGACACTCAAGGGGAGTGAGCAGAGAGCACAGTTCCAAACGTGGGGACTTTGGGTCAACACTGTTTTTAGACAGAAGAGGCTCGGGTTCAAAGGATCAATATGATTGGGAAAAATACTCGCTCAATGTCTTAGATGCCTTTTGATTACTTTACAATGAGCCCTGTTCCAAATCTCATTTGTATATGCAGCTGACCATATTTTTTTTTATACTCCTACTGATTTAATTTCAAGTTCCATCTTCATCCTCTCAGTCAAGTCAGCCATCAATGGTGAGCTAAATGTATTATTATTCATGTTCAAGTTTTTGTATTCTGTACAGCTACTTAGACAGCTGCTCCTTGGAATTTTGAGAGGTGTTATTTGGCGACTGAATTAATGGCTTTGCACAGACAGTGTTTGCGGCCTGTGTTGCTTATCAATACAGGATAATTGACAAAGAGACTGAGGCTCATTGATAGTTGGAAGCCTTTGCCCTGTAGCCACGGCGAAATGGGTTTGGGCTCTGAAGGCAGTAGTGTAGTCCAACTTTTTTAATTAGCTGTTTTATGGGACTCTTTCCCTGAGCAGCTGGGATAATGGCACCCATTGCTCACTCACGCATCACTCTTGAACTATACAGCAATACCAGCTCCTTGACTGCCAGCACTGTTTTCATTAGGATTATTCAGAGGATTAAGTTGTTGCGGTGTCCAAGGTTTGACCCCATTTTGTTTAGTGGAGCAAGAAGACGTCAGTGCCTTTTATCTCTCTAGTCTATTTGTTTCATGCTTACCAGACTATGGAAGTTAGCAAATCAATGCAGTAATCGGATTTCCAGAATGTTATTTTATCATATGGATGCCATTTTCTTGATTTGATGTCATGTTGATGACCCTGTTCAGCAACTACTCAACTACATTTACTGTAGGTGGGAACTCAAACAGTACTTCTTGGCATAAGTAAACAGTTGCTAAACTAGCATATGCATACCGATGCACACAGAATAAGCGTTTTTTTTTAAGAGGAAACTTTTAATGCTGAATTACTAGTTTCTAAATGTAAAATAGCATGCACCTCATGTATATTTAGATTTTTTTTATAGGCTCTGAATACAGTCTGTTCTTTCAATATTGTTGATACTCTGTAGTTGTCACGCCTATGCAATGCTTTCTGTACCTCTGTGTATGTGAGACCATTTTTTACTGTGAGGAATCAGTGGCTTATTACTTCCATTTTCTGTACTCTAAGGGACACTACACTCTAAAATGAACGTTTGTCAGGCTAACACTTTTTTCAAACCTCAAAAGTGGTCTTATGTTGAAAGCAGTCTACGTCCCACACTATGGGTTTCATAGATCCAAGGATATGTCACAACCTCAAGTGAATGGAAAAGATGAGCACCCAAAATGCTTATGTTTTTGAATGGAAATGGTGCTAAACTTTCCCATTCATAAACGGATCAGAACCAAGACGAGCACCAATGGAGCTTAATTAATAAACAGATTTTTGAATGAACAATTATGGGTTGTGATCTGGACTTTTCCATTAATTTGGGGACGATATCTGTATCTACACAATCAATGGTGTTGGACATGGATCCATCTTCACATGAGGCTTATTTTGAGGTATAAAAAACACCCGACAGCTTTGTGGAACATAAACATGGTCAGACTGTTCTCATTAGTTCAATGGACTTTTCTCTCAACCAGGTGTGTGTGTGTGTGTATGACTTTTATTACGATAATTTCAAAGACCATTATTTGTACTGGAAATTATATAACTAATACACTTTTGTATGTATCTGAAAGTATGTTTTTGTAAGAGAGGAATTCTGTCTAGTGTTTTTGTTGACTTCAAGATGATGCATTCTTGTTGTGGACACTAAAGGAGCGGAGTCTGAAAATTGTGAGAAATAAAAGGAAATGTTTGTATTCTGACCACGCAAATAGTTGGTGTTGCAAATAGCTCCTGTGACTTGTTACTCATTTTCAGTAAGCCCACTAACATGTGTTTCTAGGAAGGCTTAAATCATTCCAATGCCACACTTCCTGTCATTTTATATTGTGGAGATAGTGTAGGTGATATTTAGCCTGGTCCCAGATCTGTTTGTGCTGTCTTGGAGGCATCTGTACTTTTCCGCTATACTATTCACCTCACCTTGGTTACTGTAAAGCTGAATGAAGAGGAAACATGGCATGAGTGTGCGCTTTTTCTCTAAAGTATTACATCGTTGTTGTAGTCTCAAGGTAATTTTCTGTGAGAAAAATACTTCTGCCTTCAATGCAGTTCCTTTTAAAAAGTTCCATAAAACCCTGTGTTAGACATGACTGTATTTAAACGCTGTTATGTGAACGACCTTGCTGTCTGAAAGACTTTAACTCTGATAAGGATTTCTGTTTTGGCTTGAACATGTACATTTCGACCTTGCTTCCCTCTAGGTGGTAGAGTACTAGAACTTTTCCAAAACATTTGATAACTAGTGACCATAGTATTTCCTGATCAGATAGTGTCCTCCTATCCCTATTGACATCCTTTTTACAATTTTGCCACATTCATTTAGAAAATGTATTAAGCTCTTGAAATGTAAACCATTACTACTGTGTACATTCATTGTGTAATCAATGCCTGTGCACTGGCATGACCCACCACTCAGTAGGCTACCTGTTGTTATATTGCATTTGAGCCTTGTTCAGACATCTGTACAATAAGATTTTTTATTTTTCTATTTCACCTTTATTTAACCAGGTAGGCTAGTTGAGAACAAGTTCTCATTTGCAACTGCGACCTGGCCAAGATAAAGCATAGCAGTGTGAACAGACAACAGAGTTACACATGGAGTAAACAATTAACAAGTCAATAACACAGTAGGAGAAAAAAAAGGGGAGTCTATATACACATTGTGTGCAAAAGGCATGAGGTAGGCGAATAATGACAATTTTGCAGATTAACGCTGGAGTGATAAATGATCAGATGGTCATGTACAGGTAGAGATATTGGTGTGCAAAAGAGCAGAAAAGTAAATAAATAAAACAGTATGGGGATGAGGTAGGTAAAAATGGGTGGGCTATTTACCGATGGACTATGGACAGCTGCAGCGATCGGTTAGCTGCTCAGATAGCAGATGTTTGAAGTTGGTGAGGGAGATAAGTCTCCAACTTCAGCGATTTTTGCAATTCGTTCCAGTCACAGGCAGCAGAGAACTGGAACGAAAGGCGGCCCAATGAGGTGTTGGCTTTATGGATGATCAGTGAGATACACCTAATGATCCTACATGTTGTAAGTTAGTTACAGTTATTGTTAGTTGGTGAGGATTGGCATCTGTAGCTGTAGACCATACTACACTGAACAAAAATATGATTGCAACATGCAGCAATTTCAAAGATTTTACAGAGTTAGTTAATTTAAGGAAAGCAGTCAATTGAAATGAATTCATTAGGCCCTAATCTATGGATTTCTCATGAATGGGAATACAGATATTGATCTGTATTGGTCACAGATACCTTAAAAAAAAAAATAGGGGCGTGGATCAGAAAACCAGTCAGAGGCTGGTTTGACTGCCATTTGCCTCATGCAGCGTGTGACATCTCCTTCGCATAGAGTGGATCGGGCTGTTGATTGTGGAACATTGTCCCACTCTTCAATGGCTGTGTGAAATGTTCAACTTCCAGGAATTGTGTACAGATCCTTGCAATATGGGGTTGTGTATGAAACATCACATTTTATTGGTCACATACACATGGTTATTGCGAGTGTAGCAAAGTGCTACTACTTCCAACAGTGCAGCAAAATCGAACAATTACACAACTACCTAATACACACATCTAACTACCAGTCAAACGTTTTAGGACACCTACTCATTCAAGGCCTTTTCTTTAGTTGTGGAATAGCAGTGAAGACAACACTATGAAATAACACATGGACTCATGTAGTAAACAAAAATATGTTTAACCAATCAAAATATATTTGAGATTCTTCAAATAGCCACCCTTTGCCTTCATGACAGCTTTGCACACTCTTGGCATTCTCTCAACCAGCTTCATGAGGTAGTCACCTGGAATGCATTTCAATTAACAGGTGTGCCTTCTTAAAAGTGAATCTGTGGAATTTCTTATTAATGCTTTTGAGCCAATCAGTTGTGTTGTGACAAGGTGGGGGCGTACAGTTGAAGTCGGAAGTTTACATACACCTGAGCCAACTACATTTAAACTCAGTTTTTCACAATTCCTGACATTTAATCCTATTAAAAATTCCCTGTGTAAAGTCGGTTAGGACATCTACTATCTGCATGAAACAAGTCATTTTTCCAACTATAGTTTGTTAACAAGACATTTGTGGAGTGGTTTAAGAACGAGTTTTAATGACGCCAACCTAATTGTATGTAAAACTTCCAACTTCAACTGTATGTAATTGCTGATTTCATTTTGTGTTTTTGTTTCGATACAAATTATACTGGAGTGTGGGATTCTGCGAGGGGTTAGGCGCTAACTTCATGATCGAGTAACTCTGAGAGGTCACCAGTAGAATAAGGGAGTATGGACTAATTTTGAAATTGGTTTTAGCAGTAACAGTATGTTGTTATGCTTTGACATTTGTCGTAGAGATAATGTTATTAAGAAAAGATGAATGTAATAATTCATAAAACAGCTTAGAATAAGACATTGAGATAGTGATCTTTCATTACCAGGCCACTCGTGACAGGAAAACGGGGACAAAGGGGGGCTGTAAATGAGAAGTTATTACTGGCAATAAAAGGTCGTTAATAAATGTATATTCTAACAGGGATGATGTGTGCTAAGTTGAGAAGCTGGAATTCGAGTCCTAGACACAAAGTAAGCACTAAGGACTGTTATTCTAAATTTGGGTTGGATAATTTATAAAATGTTTTAGTTATGATTTGGAGACAGCGAGAGAGAGTTGCTACAGAGCGGCGAGGGGTGGAGGCGCTGCTAAAATGTATTTGGCCGAGAGAGTCTCCAAGAAACCTTCTCTAAGTGTCATCCTGAAGGTGGTTTGTTTGGGGAATCACTGGATGATAGCTTGGGACAACCATGAACGTTTGTTCTCTTTTGTTTTACCATGTTAAGTTATTCAACTTTTTTCTCTCTTTCATACTCAAGTCAACATGTTTTTAGGTTTTGTGGAACATAAGTGTGATCATTGTTCCAGAGGAGGGAATGGTGTATATTGACCAATTGATTTGAAAATGTGTATGTTTATAACTGTAGAAATGCATTAGGAATAGTGACTAGCGTGTTGTAACAGTACACAATATGGGGTTTTAATTGAATATTACACATACCCAGATCATGGTGAGAGTAGAAGAGATAAATGTGTCTGAAATGCCACCACTCAGGCATTTCAGACACTATGGTAAGCTTTCAGGAAACCTGTGACTCCGAGTTTTGTTCGGTTGGATATTCTACCCAACGCATTAATCTTTTTCCCAATTTCTAACAGCCGGCGAACATTTGACAGATTACATGCAGGAGTTATCATGGCAGTCGCGGTAGGGACAGTAACTGAAGGAGCAGTACTAGTAGCGAAGGATGCAATATTTACAAACATGGAACTGGACTACTGAGAAAATTAGGGGTAATTGTGAGACTATGGTCATGGGCCATGTTGGTAGTAGCAGGGCTTACTTTAGTAGCATTGTTGGGATATCAGCTTATGAGGGACTCATGCCACATAGATTGGTAACTGGTAACTGGGAGACCGATGGGAGTACAGTTGATGCTGTTATTCAAATGTCACAAATTAGTGATCTTGCCATAAGAGGAGAGTCTATGTTGTCAGGAAATGACCCTGTGTGTATATCCTCAGGTGAAAGCAGAGATAACCAAGGGCACGGGCTGAATTATGGAGATTGAGTGTACATCAAGAGACACCAGGTGGGGGTGTTGTGACAGCATTGGTTTGGGCCACACACACACACACACTACTCCTTACAGCACCTGCAGCGGTAAAGATCGTCATGTCTCTCATTGGGGGATGCATAGTTCTCACATGAAGTGAGGTCCAGCTGCATAATGGGTGAGCTTGAAGACACCATGACAGAGGAAGTGGAGCGAGAGAGAGAGACTATAGATTCCACTAAGACATGCAGTTGGGGTTGGGTCTGGGAGCTACTTTAAACATCATAGTTGGGTTGGGATTAGCTGCTTTTTTGGTAAATGAGTCATAGGAAAGAGGATAGATGTAGGGGTAATTGTACTCTGAACAACATGTTGAAGGCATTGATGTGAAGTGCTGAGTTACCACAAGAGGATGTAACGTTGATTAGGGATAGGCACTTGCATATCAGGTCCCTATCAACTGAAATGGAGGAAATGGGGAACAAAGTGAAAATGACATGACTTTCATTTTTGTGGAACCCAGCAGAAAAGTATCCTGGAGGCATAAGAGTCAGGTGAAGAGAGTGGGAATTGTCATCATCTCAGACTTTGGTTTTCATGCATCGCTTACCACATTGTTAATACTGTTATGTTTTGTGTGTCTTTTTGTTGATTTCTAAGTCTTATGCTATCACTTAGGAACCAAAAGGTGAAAGTGGTGAAACAAAAAGCGTTCTAGCTAACACAGAACAAGATAGCAGATTCAGCTCGAATGTCATTTTGTTGTGTGATGAGAGATGGAAATAAAATGGTGTGATCAGAGAACATAAGTCTCCGGGTTTGTAAACTGCCATAGCAGAATCACAATTAGTTAGGCAACATTGATAAATAAGATGTTTCATCAATTATTATAAGTATGCTTATGTGGGAAAAGTCAGAAAACAAAATTGTAGACCGCCACAAGTCTGGTTCATCCTTGGGAGCAATTTACAAACGCCTGAAGGTACCACGTTCATCTGTACAAACAATAGTATGCAAGTATAAACACCATGGGACCACACAGCCGTCATACCACTCAGGAAGGACACGGGTTCGGTCTCCTAGAGATGACCGTACTTTGGTGTGAAAAGGACGTTGTGAAGATGCTGGAGGAAACAGGTCCAAAATTATCTATATCCAAAGTAAAACGAGTCCTATATCAACATAACCTGAAAGGCCGCTCAGCAAGGAAGAAGCCACTGCTCCAAAACTGCCATAAAAAAAAAAAAAAAGAGAATACGGTTCGCAACTGCACATCGGGACAAAGATCATACTTTTTAGAGAAATGTCCTTTGGTCTGATGAAACAAAAATAGAACCGTTTGGCCATAATGACCATCGTTATGTTTGGAGGAAAAAGGGGGAGGCTTGCAAGCCGAAGAAAACCATCCCAACCTGTGAAGCACGGGGGTGGCAGCATCATGTTGTGGGGGTGCTTTGCTGCAGGAGGGACTGGTGCACTTCACAAAATAGATGGCATCATGAGGGAGAAGAATTATGTGGATATATTGAAGCAACATGAAGACATCAGACAGGATGTTAAAGCTTGGTTGCAAATGGGTTTTCCAAATGGACAATGACCCAAAGCATTCTTCCAAAGTTTTGGCAAAATGGCTTAACGACAACAAAGCCAAGGTATTGGAGTGGCCATCACAAGCCCTGACCTCAATCCTATAGAACATTTGTGGGCAGAACTGAAAAGGTGTGTGCGGGCAAGGAGGTCTACAAACGTGACTCAGTTACACCAGCTCTGTAAGGAGGAATGGGCCAAAATTCACCCAACTTATTGTGGGAAGCTTGTGAAAGACACCCCGAAACGTTTGAATGCGATGAAAGAAATTAAAGCTGAAATAAATAACTCTACTATTATTCTGACATTACACAATTCTTAAAATAAAGTGGTGATCCTAACTGACCTAAGACAGTTTTTTTTACTAGGATTTAAATGTCAGAAATTGTGAAACTGAGTTTAAATGTATTTGGCTAAGGTGTATGTAAGCTTCTGACTTCAACTGCAACTTCAGTCTGTTAGTGTGCATTGTACGTGTTCGCTATGCGGGGGAAATGATAAGACAAGCGGAACTATTTGGCTAATAACTGTTGTAACGGGGATCATTATCGTAGCAATCTTACAACCTGCAGTCCAGGGTTTGGTTCCCAGCTGAGGTGTAAACTAAAAAAAAAATATGAGTTTTTGGTTGTAATTAAACTAATTGTTTTGCAGAGAAAGTTAGTCACTAGTATAAGATATAAACTGAACGTTTTAAATAGTTTGTTTGGTTCAAATTGAAAGACTAATTCATTCAACTTAAAATAAGGACGAAGCGAATTTTGATGCAAGACGATGTCTGTTCACTAAATGATCTGTTGGGAATAATATATTGGGAATAGAGTCGTAATTAAAATGCTAAATCAAAGACGAGACAGTAACTTAAATCAAATTAATTCTGAATAATAACGGGGGAAAAAATACGATTTGTGCCCAATCAAAATGTTCTTATAAATTTAGCCAATTGGGAGATGAGATGTTGATTGATGTTGTAAACTCTAATTCAGGTGATAAATTAGGTTTGGTTTATCGAACCCGAAATACTGTTGCTGCAGACAGCCAGCAATTTATTTACAATTCATTGAAAATCGTTGCGAATTGAGTCGAGGTTGAGCCCTTGATGACATCACTTGCAAGGTACTTTTGTCGCCACGGAAATGATGTCGTGACTGGGGGTAACGGAGATAATTGTTTGTGTCTTTTAGAAGGAAAATGCGTGCATTATTGTTTTGGGTCACTTTTCAGAAGGTGATAAAAATGTCCAAATACATTTTTAAAAGGAGCATGTGAGTCATCAGGAAAGATGCTAAAAACTAGCAGCTGATTCGCTAGGTGGGCATCATTGATTTGTGGCGTTTATTTGGACTGTATTAGGCTATGAGAAAGGAGATTGAATGTCTGACTCGTAAAACATCGTGATAATGGATTCTGATGGTTATTGATTCCTGGTTTGATTGTTTATGTAACACCAGTGAATTTGAGCACTGTTTCCATTATGTGAAACAATGTTAGGGTATTAATGTTGAAAAGCAACCTCTATAGTAAAACATAATTGTATACATTTACATTACATTTAAGTCATTTAGCAGACGCTCTTATCCAGAGCGACTTACAAATTGGTGCATTCACCTTATGACATCCAGTGGAACAGCCACTTTACAATAGTGCATCTAAATCTTTTAAGGGGGGGGGGGGTGAGAAGGATTACTTTATCCTATCCTAGGTATTCCTTAAAGAGGTGGGGTTTCAGGTGTCTCCGGAAGGTGGTGATTGACTCCGCTGTCCTGGCGTCGTGAGGGAGTGTGTTCCACCATTGGGGAGCCAGAGCAGCGAACAGTTTTGACTGGGCTGAGCGGGAACTGTACTTCCTCAGTGGTAGGGAGGCGAGCAGGCCAGAGGTGGATGAACGCAGTGCCCTTGTTTGGGTGTAGGGCCTGATCAGAGCCTGGAGGTACTGAGGTGCCGTTCCCCTCACAGCTCCGTAGGCAAGCACCATGGTCTTGTAGCAGATGCGAGCTTCAACTGGAAGCCAGTGGAGAGAGCGGAGGAGCGGGGTGACGTGAGAGAACTTGGGAAGGTTGAACACCAGACGGGCTGCGGCGTTTCTGGATGAGTTGTAGGGGTTTAATGGCACAGGCAGGGAGCCCAGCCAACAGCGAGTTGCAGTAATCCAGACGGGAGATGACAAGTGCCTGGATTAGGACCTGCGCCGCTTCCTGTGTGAGGCAGGGTTGTACTCTGAGGATGTTGTAGAGCATGAACCTACAGGAACGGGCCACCGCCTTGATGTTAGTTGAGAACGACAGGGTGTTGTCCAGGATCACGCCAAGGTTCTTAGCGCTCTGGGAGGAGGACACAATGGAGTTGTCAACCGTGATGGCGAGATCATGGAACGGGCAGTCCTTCCCGGGAGGAAGAGCAGCTCCGTCTTGCCGAGGTTCAGCTTGAGGTGGTGATCCGTCATCCACACTGATATGTCTGCCAGACATGCAGAGATGCGATTCGCCACCTGGTCATCAGAAGGGGGAAAGGAGAAGATTAATTGTGTGTCGTCTGCATAGCAATGATAGGAGAGACCATGTGAGGTTATGACAGAGCCAAGTGACTTGGTGTATAGCGAGAATAGGAGAGGGCCTAGAACAGAGCCCTGGGGGACACCAGTGGTGAGAGCGCGTGGTGAGGAGACAGATTCTCGCCACGCCACCTGGTAAGAGCGACCTGTCAGGTAGGACGCAATCCAAGCGTGGGCCGCGCCGGAGATGCCCAACTCGGAGAGGGTGGAGAGGAGTATCTGATGGTTCACAGTATCGAAGGCAGCCGATAGGTCTAGAAGGATGAGAGCAGAGGAGAGAGAGTTAGCTTTAGCGGTGCGGAGCGCCTCCGTGATACAGAGAAGAGCAGTCTCAGTTGAATGACTAGTCTTGAAACCTGACTGATTTGGATCAAGAAGGTCATTCTGAGAGAGATAGCGGGAGAGCTGGCCAAGGAGGGCACGTTCAAGAGTTTTGGAGAGAAAAGAAAGGGATACTGGTCTGTAGTTGTTGACATCGGAGGGATCGAGTGTAGGTTTTTTCAGAAGGGGTGCAACTCTCGCTCTCTTGAAGACGGAAGGGACGTAGCCAGCGGTCAGGGATGAGTTGATGAGCGAGGTGAGGTAAGGGAGAAGGTCTCCGGAAATGGTCTGGAGAAGAGAGGGAATAGGGTCGAGCGGGCAGGTTGTTGGGCGGCCGGCCGTCACAAGACGCGAGATTTCATCTGGAGAGAGAGGGGAGAAAGAGGTCAGAGCACAGGGTAGGGCAGTGTGAGCAGAACCAGCGGTGTCGTTTGACTTAGCAAACGAGGATCGGATGTCGTCGACCTTCTTTTCAAAATGGTTGACGAAGTCATCTGCAGAGAGGGAGGAGGGGGGGGAGGGGGAGGAGGATTCAGGAGGGAGGAGAAGGTGGCAAAGAGCTTCCTAGGGTTAGAGGCAGATGCTTGGAATTTAGAGTGGTAGAAAGTGGCTTTAGCAGCAGAGACAGAGGAGGAAAATGTAGAGAGGAGGGAGCGAAAGGATGCCAGGTCCGCAGGGAGGCGAGTTTTCCTCCATTTCCGCTCGGCTGCCCGGAGCCCTGTTCTGTGAGCTCGCAATGAGTCGTCGAGCCACGGAGCGGGAGGGGAGGTTTCGGGAAACTAGCTAGGTTGAATTTGGTTATTTGAGCTTTTCCCCTGATACATAGACATCTGTAACAGGGGCAAGTTGATTTTTCTTGAGGAAAACACAGATGATGTTTTGTTTTATTGAGATGTAAACGTGAGTCTGAGTAATTTTGTCATCTGAAGCATTATAGTAGTGAGTTTTTGTATACTTTGTTTTTTGCTGATAAGTGGTTTGTTTATTTGGTTACTGATGATTGGTTATTCAAGGAGTTGATTTAACTTAATTAAGCATTTGTTCTGGTGTGTTTAAGTAGGATTCTTCATACTGGGACAGATGGAAGTTATCTAAAATATGTGAGTTGAAGGAGCCAAGGGAAAATACGTTACATTTTTATTAAATATCTGGGATGATAATCTCGGGGAGAATGAGGCCATAAACGACCAAATTGAAAAAGGCCTGGAAGTTTTGATTAATCATTAAGGTTTGCAAATATATACACATAAAACATTTGTTAGGACTATTCGTTTTGGTGCAAAGGTATTTTAAAGAGGCATGCTCACATATGGAACTTTGGGTTTTTAGGTAGTGAGTTTTAATTACACAAGTGAATTTTTTTATTTTAAGGATAAAGGGTTCTTTAATATGTCTAATGTAGTATAAAACTTTACTATAAAAGGGTGATATGACTTAGTGACCTTATCATGAATATCTTTTGAGGTCCAATCAGCCGCAGGGGAGAGTCATTTGTATAATGAATGTGGTCATATTGAGTTACTAGTTAAGGTAAATTCATTATAATGGAGTTTTGGTTAGGGGTTTAGAATTATTGTTTGAATCACTGAAGAGAAAGTGTTTCAGGATTCTGATTTACAATATTAGCTGTGAAGTTTTTGAATGGGCTATTATTGATTTGGTATTATAACAGAGAAATCCTATTTATCATTGAGAATAAATAGGGGAAGACAAGATACATTGAGGTGTGGATAGGAGATATATTAAGCCAATAGGGCAGGGAATTACATAGAAAAATAAGTTTCAGTTCTTAGGGGTGATAAATTACTGTAGATAAGGTATTCCACACTATGTAACATATATTAAATTAATGTTATTGTCAGATAGAATACTGAGGGTCCCTAAAGGAAAGAGCTTGTTAGTATAGGAATGATTTGGATATGGTTAGCATTTGTTATGACTTTGTTTGACTATTAGGAGTTTTTTTTAAATATTATTAAATTTAACAGGAATATAGGACATCTGTGATGATTTAGGATTAAGATACATTTCTTTAATCAATCTAAGGACTTTAGAGATTGCCACTCACATGTTTTTTCTAAAATCAATGATTTTAGATAAAAGTCGAACAGTTAGAAGCTTAGTGGTATTTGAGAGATATGAGAGAAAAGGGTTACGGTTTAAAAATCTGTAAATATATATATTTAAGAAAATATATAAGTAGCACAGATAGTTCTTTAAAGTAGATAAGAAACTTGACAGAGTATTGGTACAGGATTGACATGAATGGACACCCAAGGGAGAATTGGACATGTGGAAAATTAAAGGGGCTCCCACATGATGATGTCAGACATTAGGATAATTTACTAATCTTACCAAAGTCATTGTTTAAGAGTAGGCAAGGTTGTACCTGGGCAGAGCCAGGTAACAAAGGGGGATGGGTAAATTGTGTTCTAGGATAGGATGTGACCTACGGGATAATTAACTGATGCAATTTTTTTATTAGCTAACAAGTAGGTATAGAAGTTAAAGATAGAACAAATGAGAAACTGTTCGTTAACCAAACCTGTATGTCCAAGATTTTATGCACTACAGGTGAATTACAGGTGAAGTCACTCAATCCAGTCCCTGAGGCCTGTTGGGGGGACCATACCAAGGACTCCTGGTGACGGCTAGCAGAAAGAACTTCCCGGATTCATATCACACTGCGGGAGGGTAAGACACAAAGACACTGTCGAACAATAACAGAGTTCGAGAGGAGAACTGGAATTAACAGACTTCTGGGGGGCCATATCTCGAATGAAAAATACCTTACCTGTCCTTTCCTCACTGTTCATAGAAGTGAAAATGTGTCTGACTCTTGCTAATGATGTGTTTTCTGGAAGAGGGTGGGGCTTATAGGTGAGCTGTCCATCCTAAACTGTATGGTTGGAGATCTTATTCCTACACCATGAACCCGAGAAGGCCAGAGGGTAATATTGACATAATTAAACAAGGAGAAATTAGTATTAACCAAGCATAAGAGATCACTTGATCATGATAAACAGGAAGTGAGAGTAGGATAGGGAGGGATGTCTCAGTGGAGTTCTATGTAGACCAAGTGGTGTCTGACTCCTTGGCAGTTCAGGTCCAAGAGTAGCTATTATGGAAGACATCTATGCAAGTCTCTGTGTAGTTCATGGAAACAAGTTATAGGTCACATCAAGTGAGAAGGCTACATAAATCTACATACCCAGCATGGAAGGAGATGGGAGTGCAGTGAAAGTAAGGGTTTCAGTTGATAACCTAGTGCATTCCAGGTAGAAAAAGTTACAGCAGCTGATTGCTCTATAGTCAGCAGAATACAAGCAGAGTCCCTGTCAAAGCAGATACTGACTGTGGAGTTGTCCAGAGCTAAGAGCCGGTGTGGATAGTTCAGAAATTGAATTATTCACCTATGGGAACAGCCTGTATGGTAAAGCTATTCATGGAAGCAGGAAAGCCAGATAAGTTGTATGGATTTGCACTATTTATATCCACATGTTCCTCTGAAATCTGAGCTTCCTCCTTTCACAGAGGCAACGGGAGACTGTTTATTGTTTGATTCAGTATAATACTCCTGAGAAATATGTGGGGCAAAATCAGTACTGCAATAGGACAGATAATGTTACTTCTGATGCGACTAATGAGTGATTTGGCAGGCTGGTTGAGATCAGGGGATTTCAGTAAGATAAGGAGTCCCAGGGCTCACATCTGTTGATTGTGTGGGAGAATGACATGATGGCCGAGTATTACTGGCTAATTGAACAAGAGGTATGTGTACTGGTACATTTGAGAATGCCTTTCACACCCATTCAACACCATGACATGGTGTTGACTAAACGGGAGAAAAGTACTCCGACTGGGTCTTTTGATGATAGGGTTTGTATTAATAACATTGTGGATCCAAGGGTGGCAGATGAGATCAAAGCTATAAATTAGATCCTGGCAGGATTAGAGTCAAGTATTTTTTGGTGGTCCACTCTCAATGAGAATGTGGATTGGATCAATTATATCTATTAAAAATCCACAGCGCTTCACCAATTATTTTAGAGATGTAATGAATGACTTGGCAGAATAGGATAGTCTTGGATGTTTGCTGGCTGAAGAGGGTGGGAGTGTATAGGTAATTTGACTCCGGGATATACAGTTAGGATGGATCAGTGACCAAGGCCTTGTCTGGTTTACACACCCTAGTTCACGAGTTGGAAATTAACTCAGGGGTGGATACTGCTCTGACTAACTGGGTTGACTGTGTGTTTGGAAGATGGAAAAATGTTATGATTACTGTGTTATGGGCTACCTTCACCTGTGTTACTGTGTTAGTTTTGTACGGACGTGGTTGATTGCGTGTATGAAAGTTATTTCCAGGACTCTGGAGAAATCAATGACACTTCACATGGTGATATATGGACCAATCCTAAGCGCTGTCCAGTGGAATACAAAATACATGGCTTGGACGTAATAGAAGAATCCGGATCCTTTCACTCGCCAGGAGACCATATTTGATGTTCTCTTGTTTCAATGTATAGACTTTTTTTCATGAAGATTAGAATTAAGATTCTGATGTAGGATAGAACAGTCATTGAAGTTGATTATGTACATACGTGTATTGGTTGTCTTATTCCTAGGATATCATTGAAGTTTCCTTTTAGTGTTTAATGAAGGTATGAATTGTTTAGTCATTTTCAGGGTGGATTGCTGAAATTATTATGGATAAATGAATAAACAATATCCCCATTTTAAATAGAATTGTAACTATGTGGCAAACCTCTTCAAGGTTAGGAACGTTTGTCACAAATTAAGTGGTAAACTGTCACCAAATCACCCAAGAATGAGAGTTCTTTCGAACAGGACAGTACCTGTGTGTTTGTTTCTCCGACCTGGTCCACCCAGGCCGTAGGCGAGGTCAAGGATAGCAGGTTTCGGTACACAAATCGGGTTCTCGGTAGGTCCAGGTCCAAACGCCAACAGGTAAATCCAAAACAATCCAGCTCATACACAGTAAATCCAGCCAATCTCTATAGTCTCTTTCTCTATTGTTCATAGATCCTTCCAGCACTCTATCTCACTCTTCCTGTTTTTTCTTGACCCTTTATATGTGGGTCGGCTCCACCTTCTGAGGGTTCCCCTTGCTTCTGGGACTTGTAGTTTTGGCGGTCGGCCATTTTGTGATCTGTAGTTCTGACAGGGGTGGCCATTTTAGTGATCGGGCAGAGCCCGTTTATTAGTTCTGCTCTCACATATCTGCCATTTATCACTCGACCCCTTCTTTGCCACACTAAGTAAACTTATACTATGTTATATAAGTGATTAACAATATGAGTTCATAAGAAGGGATTGTGTGACACGGACAAGGAGTAATAAAAAGTTAATGAACACCATTCCAACTAGGCAGAAACAAATGGGTTGGGGACTGTGTAAACACATAAGGTCATTAGCCTATGGTTGACCCTACTGAAACTTAGCTCTGGGGTTTTTAGATAAGGCAGTGAGTGCATTCCTAGGTTTTCTGTTCATTAAAACTGTCAGTTAAGTGGTGATCGATAATGTTGAGGGGTCAAAAGTTATCTGGGAGTGTGTTAGTAAGTTAGAATGAACTTTTCAACTTACTTTGTCCCGGTCGAGAGGAGGGGTTTCTGTTAAAGCAGTGAAATTACATCATGATCTGTATATAAACTGCTGCACGTGATTAAGTGGGAGCGTGCTCTGAGAATAAATTCTATTACCTATTATTGAAAGACTGGTCTGCGTCTAATTTATGCAAACAAGAAATCTTACAAATTGTCATAAAATAGATTAAGGGCTTTCAATTGATGAAAGCACATTGGCATAATTAAATTACAGTAACACATTATTATGTAAATGTGTATCTAAATCCTCACTCAAACAATTTGATTTCTACCTCAGATATTATTCTCTCCCTTCCGTGCTCTTCTACTTTTCTAATCAGTAAGATGCCAATATTGCCATCATATCTCCGTCATCAGAGTCATCTCACTGCAACTGTTTTCCTTCCCTCCTAACCATCCATTTGGGTACTGCAGTTGCCCACAAGATTGAATAAATAATAGATTTCCACTTCAGGAATACCCTACCTCCCTAAACATTTGGAGCTCCTGCTCTTTTCATGACACAGACTGACCATGTGAATCCAGGTAAAGCTATGATTCCTTATTGATGTCATTTGGTAAATCCACTTCAATCATTGTAGAAGAAGGGGAGGAGACCGATTAAAGAAGTACTTTTAAGCCCTGAAACAATTAAGACATGGATTGTGTATATGTGCCATTCAGAGGGTGAATGGTCAAGACAAAAGTTTTAAATGCCTTTGCAATGGTAGTAGGTGCCAGATGCACTGGTTTGAGTGTGTCAAGAACTGCAACGTTGCTCAGTTTTTCACGCTTAACAGGTTCCCGTGTGTATCAAGAATGGTCCACCATCCAAAGGACATCCAGCCAACTTGATACAACTTTGGGAAGCATTGGAGTCAACATGGGCTAGCATCCCTGTGGAAAGCTTTTGACACCTTGTAGAGTCCATGCCGAATTGAGGCTGTTCTGAGGGCCAAAGGGGGTTCAATATCTACATATATACTAAGTGTACGAAACATTAGGAACAGCTTCCTAATATTTTGTACACTTAGTATATATGTAGACATGCATTTCCCAGATAATGGTGTCAAAGCAGAGTTCAATGACAGAAGCGAGGACCCCTCAGAGCCATAGTCCAACCCTATCAAGGCATCCAGGACTCACCAGGAGCTGCACAAGGAACTGCTTGCTGCTAGCCCACAAAAAGTAGGCACAACAAAGATGAGTATAAGCATAAGCCCTTTACACTGTACACACGAACTCTGCTTTTATCAGGACATCAGGATTCCAAAGCAGAGTCTGATCATCTGGAAAGACCCAAACAAGTGTTCCTAGTCCAATTTGGAGCTCAAGCGCCCAATGTTCTAGGAACATTCTGAAGTTCCATGTTGAGCATCTGGCTGCCATTCTAATGTTTTTTTTGTTGTAGTATCATAAATAGTTATCAACCTAATTTTAAGAGTTTTTTATTTATTTTTATAATATTTTTTTATATTTTAATTTTACCCCCTTTTTTAAGGTATCCAATTATTAGTAGTTACTATCTTGTCTCATCGCTACAACTCCCGTACGGGCTCGGGAGAGAGGAAGGTCGAAAGTCACGCGTCCTCCAAAACACAACCCAACCAAGCCGCACTGCTTCTTAACACAGCGCACATCCAACCTGGAAGCCAATGGCACCAATGTGTCAGAGGAAACACAGTGCACCTGGCGACCTTGGTTAGCATGCACTGCGCCCGACCCGCCACAGGAGTCGCTGGTGCGCGATGAGACAAGGATATCCCTACCGGCCAAACCCTCCCTAACCCGGACGACACTAGGCCAATTGTGCATCGCCCCACGGACCTCCCAGTCACGGCCGGCTGTGACAGAGCCTGGGCGCGAACCCAGAGTCTCTGGTGGAACAGCTAGCGCTGCGATGCAGTGCCCCAGATCGCCTAATTATAAGAATTTGGCAAACTATGCAGAAGTTGAATTGCCTGGAAATACATTGCCTGAAAATCAGGCAAGAAAGTCATGCCTATTACAATAACTCATTTTTGAAAACTGTGTAAGAGACATCGAATTCCTGGGTTTGAATATGTTATGTGAGGACTTAGTTGTCATGTTATACATTTGAAGCCAGAAAAGTTTAGATAATTTGGTCATGAAAACATGTGTTCCTATTTCTTAGTGTACCTCAAACCTCTCCAATGTTTTTCCATCACCAATAATTAATCCTAATGTACCAAGCCATAACTACTGTATTTAACAACCCAAAATGAACCCATTACACCTAGAGCCACACTACATGGCCAAAACTGTGTGGACACAACTTCAAATTAGTGGATTTGGCTATTTCAGCCACACATGTTGCTGACAGGTGTATAAAATTGCAATCTCCATAGACAAACATTTGCAATACTAGCTACCGAGTTCCAAACTACCTTCGGAAGCAACGTCACACAAGAACTGTTCGTTGGGAGCTTCATGACATGGCCGAACAGCCGCACACAAGCCTAAGATCACCATACGCAATGCCAAGCGTCAACTGGAGTGGTGTAAAGCTTGCCGCCATTGGACTCTTGTGCAGTGGGAAACACATCCTCTGGCGTGATGAAACAAGGTGCACCATCTGGCAGTCCGACGGACGAATATGGGTTTGGCGGATGCCAGGAGAACACTACCTGCCCAAATGCAGTGCCAACTGTAAAGTTTGGTGGAGGAGGAATAATGGTCCCTGGTGGTTTTTCATCGTTCGGGCTAGACCCCTTAGTTCTAGCGAATGGAAATCTTAACTCTACAGCAATACAATGACATTCTAAATTATTCTGTGCTTCCAACTTTGGGGCAACAAGTTGGGGGAAGGCCCTTTCCGGTTTCAGCATGATAATGCCCCATGCACAAAACGAGATCCATACAGAAATGGTTTGTCGAAATTGGTGTGGAAGAACTTAACTGGCCTGCACAGAGCCCTGACCTCAACCTAATCAAACACCTTTGGGATGAATTGGCACACCGACTTTGAGCCAGGCCTACCTAATCACCCAACATCAGTGCACGATCTCACTAATGCTCTTGTGGCTAAATGGAAGCAAGTCCCTGCAGAAATGTTCCAAATTCTAGTGAAAAGCCTTCCCAGAAGAGTGGAGACTGTTATAGTGGCAAAGGGGGGGACAAACTACATATTAATGCCCATGATTTTGGAATGAGATGTTCGACGAGCGGTATCCACATACTTTTGTTAATGTATTGTACATGACGTTAATGTTCATGTATTGTACACTTAGTTCTTCCTAGGTTACCTGTTTTGACTGAAAAGGACGTGTCCTTCATGTCCTAGCTATGTCCTTCATGCTCTCCTTTTCCCTGTCTCCTCCTCCTTTCCCCTCCCTCTCCCCTCTCTCCCTACCGCTCCTTTCACGCTCTCCTCTCTTCCTCTCCTTCTCTCCCCCTTCCCCCTTCCCACTATCCCCCTCCTCCTCTCTCCGTCTATGGACCTAGGGGTAAGGGCCTGTGCAGTAAGCTTGAGCTGCAGCAGGTGCTTGAAAGGCATAAGAAGGAGCAAACCCAGAAAGAGGAAAGAGACTAGGCCAGGACTCCCCTGGAGGAGGTGCTTCTGATGCGCCAACAGAAAAACACAGAGGTGAGTGGGGAACGCTACGGTAGCCTATCCCATCTCACACAGCCCACACCTGGGTCATGTTTATTAAGCACGGGTTTCCCCCATCTGTTGGAGTTTGTCAGAGTCCGACAGAACCTGAAGAAGATCCAGGCATTCCACAAGGCTACAAACTCTTGAGTTAGTTGTGTGGACAGGCTCAGAATAGACTGACACAGAATAGACGCTTAGACGTACTGTATGATGCCTGGGAAAGGCCATGAATCAGCATTGGCTCTCTCCCAACTTTTCCAAAATGGCTTCATTCCACTTCCACAGTCCCACACATTGACAATACTGTGCTTGTGTGCAGAGACTAGTCAGAAATTCATACAACATCACTGATACGATTTGAAGGCATAAGGATATCGTGAACTTAGAAATATTTTAAACCAAGGACAAACATCGACAAATATTCACATTGAACTAGCTGTGGGGGAATGAAATACTATATTCCTGTTCAATGGGTCAGTCAAAGGGGTGTGGATCTATGGTTTCAGTGTTAGGACTCTGGACAGTATTCAGTCAAATTGAATTGGTCACATACACATATTTAGCAGATATTATTGCAGGTGTAGCAAAATGCTTGGATATAAAATGATATATTCCTAACACATCTTCTCTAAATAATGCTATATTTTGTGTTTCTTTATTTCCATGTATAATATTAAAAACATTTAAGTGTTAACTGTATTTTTCATGCTTATGAACGGTACTGTATTTAAAAATAATGATGCATCTGAGGATGTTTCTAAAGCATTGCACAGTATACAGTATGTTGACATTAAATGTTAACACTGTAGACAATAGAAATACATTACAGCTAAATAACAAATATGAAATATAAGTTATTTGTATTAGAAGTTAGAAATCAATTGTCATTGAAATGTAGCCCATAACTAAGTTTCGTGATCCTATATGAATTGTGTCTTTATTCATAGGTAACAGCGAAGGGGTATGCTTTAGGTTGAGCGGTTCATTGGTTTAGCCTCCTACTACATTCTACCATTGAATAAAAGGGGTTTGCTTTTATTTTGTCATTCTCCCTGCTCCTCACATGACCGATCTCGGGAAGCACATGACCCCACATGACAAGCAGTCATGTGATAAGACTTTAAACGTCCTCCTCTTGAAGTAACCCGTTTTTTTTTTTGTCTGTACACTGTGTTGACTACGGTTGCGTTCGCGTCTAAACGGAATACGTCTGCATTTATCGAATGAAGCTCCGTTACAAGAGTGAAAATCTAAAACTACGTTTGGGAAAAAGGTAACGAAGCGCAGCGCTTTAAAATAATCGAATTCTCTATAGAGCAGAAGTGGTCTGAAGTGTATAGACGAGTCCAACGTAAGGTATCTATTAGAAAGTACATAGCACATTGATGTCTAACTTGTCACTTGTTCAGAAATATGATTCACACCATAGCCGTAAACCATCATTATGCTTTCCTGAACGGGTCCTGCAAGAATAGTATTTAGGATATCAGAGTAACGGCATTCACATTAGTGTTCTACAAACGTGTAGACCTAAGACCTACCCATTTTCATCTAGCTTGATGATTGATTCAGTCTTGCTTTTGGAAGGTGCGATGTCTGTCGAGAAGCTGCAGCGTTATCGAGAGCAGATGCGCACAGAGCTGGACAAAGTGGTGGACTTCTGGCAGAAATACTCTCATGACACACAATATGGGTAAACCCATTTGATCACATATTCACAAATATTTGTCAATGTTTTGTTTAACATTTTCTTTATCATAATGAATTTTTACAAACATTTAAAAAAAAGTGTAGCCTTGTCTAGCTGTAGGATAGTATGTATGCCATGTCTGTGAGATGAGATCAATTGACCATGTTAAACAATGTATTTTTCCAGTGGATTTTTCACTTGTATAGGGAAAGATGGAAAAATCTACGATGAGCTGAAATATGTCTGGTTGCAGGGGAGACAGGTAAACTCATCCACAAATGTTCAGTGATTGCCTTACCGCTCAACACCAAACACATAGACCAATGCAAAGGCCTGCTAATAACATTGATGTGCATATTCTGCTGACTTTTGCAGTGCACCTTGATTTGATTATTGGGTGGGTTTTCCTATAAATGTACTCTTTAAAAAGAAAGTCATTTTTTGGGGCCTTGAGCAAAAACTTCCAGCGTGCATTTACTGTGAACACTGATGCTGTACCCGCTGTAAGTTACCCTTGAAACAGTGGTCAAGTAGGCTGCTGTGGCTATTTGATCATAATGTAGGCCTACCAGAGTGAAGAAAATGCATCCCATAACATTTGAACATGGAAATAGATGTTCTATCATTCAGCCTACAGTTGCAGCCAATGTGTGGCTACAGTTGCAGTCAATGTGTGGTCTTCAGTGTAGACCTGACATTAACCGGTCTATCCACTTGTCCTTCAGACAAAGAGGTGACTGAAAATGTTGACGCAAGAAACCACTTTTTAAAATAAAATGCATCATTATTCCCATACCATTATTACAGAGAATCAGACAAATTATGCTGCCCTCTGCCTATTGGCTACTTAGCTTATTAAAGCCTGTCTCAAAATAGCACATTGCCCCTTTTAAGACAAGAAAAAAGCTCTTTAATTTACTCACTTTTCAAAGATGGCTAGAAATGCACACGTTTTGTGCTTTTGTAGGAAGCAGTCACTCACCCATTTCAGACTACAAAGTATCTATAACTGGGCTAATAACTAACTAGCAAAGGATATGAACAAATGTGCACACGTGGTTACATGTAGCTCTTGCTTTGAACTCAAAACAAGCGCATCAACTCATGACCGTTCATGCTGTAAACACAATCTAGTTCAAAGTGAATGGCACAGATCCATATATGACAATGGTCGATTTGCATATAGGCCTACTGCAGCTCTGACAGGCCTGTCAATGCAATAGAATCCGACTCTGCGTTCTGCCTACAACATATCTTGCATAGTTTGTTTTGTTTCAGTATGTTGCATTGAAAGTGGCTAATATTGCATGGATACGATCACATTTCTAACAATAAAGGGGAACTTTGATAGTGTTAACTAACAGGGAAAACTCTAGAAAGTGAACTTCAATTAAATCTTGTGCTTCTCTGCGCTGGCTGATATTTCGCACTTGCTCAGCTTAGAGGGAATATAATTTCACATTTTCACTTGGATCAATGTATCTTTGCAGGTGTGGATGTATTGCCGCCTATACAGGACAATGGAGCGCTTCAACAAGCCTGAGATCCTGGAAGCCGCCAAATCTGGTATGTGGGTTTGGTGGTTGCACAACATCTTTGTCAGTTATTGGGAGTGAAAATACATACCTATTCAGACTGTTAAAAAGCATTTGAGTGGATTTCCAAACACTTATCAGGTTGTTTCGTTGTTGTGTCCTGTCAGCTTTGCAAGGAATTTCCCAAGTAAGCATTTAGCTTCAAGTTTTTTTTCCCCCAAAGGTGGTAGATGGCGAAATGTTTTCTGTTAGTGATTTAGTTAATTAATGCAAGTCCTTTAAAGAGGTCACCTCACCAGCTGTGCCAATATTCTGACTCATTTAACTGATGCAAAGTTCTAAAAATTCCAAGATGGTGTAGCAGTGCAGACATAGTTTGTTGTTCTCCCATGTATACAAAAAAGACTAAATGTACATGTCAATTTATTTTCAATCTCTTTTTCCACTTTTTAAATGAAATATATCTTCCGGCAACCCGCCTCACCCAATGTGGTACTGATCTGCTATTTCTAGACCTTATTGCCAGAACCTCCATCAGGAGCTAATTAGCTACTAGCTATTTAGTCATTGTTAGCCACTGCTAGCGGCCTTTTGCACAGACACCAGACGCTTTTAGCCTGGATAATATTTCCCAGCCTGCCAGTATCGGACGTTTTCTCCACTACAACACCGGATTCCTACCAAAAGCCCTGGGCCATTACTCCTGATTATCACAGCTAGCTAGCTGCCACTGAGTGGCCCAGCCCTGACGCTAGCTTTGAGCCAGGCCCACCTCCCGGCCTGCTCAGCGATCACTTGGCTACACAGCTGATGCCACCCGGACTCTTCACTAACACGATTAGAATCAACTACTCCACCGGATTCTTGCCATAAGCTCTGGACCTTTGCATCGGATCATTGCTGTTAGCTAGCTGCTACCAAGTGGCTATAGTGGTTAACACCCTTGTCCCGAAGCTAGCACCAGTTAGCCGCGAGCCAGGCGCATCTCCCGGCTAGCAAACTAAATTACTACGAAATTAAATTAGCTACAATACCACTTTTGCCAACTGGCCTGGACCCTTTGTTGACACGGCACCCCACCGTTCCATCACGACTGGTCTGCTGACGTAATTCCATCCGTTGTGCCCTCAACCGGCCTTTGCCAGATGTCGGACCAGATGCTTCTACTAGCCTCGGCCTGCTAACTTTGTTGAACACCGTGTTTCCCGCTTGCTAACGACTACCCAGCGGCTTCCCTGTTTCATCTATTGCTGTTCACTGGACCCTATGATCACTTGGCTACATAGCTGATACCTGCTGGACTGTTCATTAATCACGGTACTCCATTTTGTTTATTTTTGTTTCTGTCGGCCCCAGCCTCGAACTCAGGCCCTGTGTGTAGTTAACTGACCCTCTCTGCCCATTCATCGCCAATTTACCTGTTGTATTCGCTGATTAGCTGTTGTCTTACCCGTTGATGTCTTAGCTAGCGCTCCCAATCAACACCTGTGATTGCTTTATGCCTCGCCTTATGTCTCAATGTCAATATGCCTTGTATACTGTTGTTTAGGATAGTTATCATTGTTTTAGTTTACTGTGGAGCCCCTAGTCCCACTCAACATGCTTCAGATACCTCTTTTGTCCCACATGCTGTGACCTCACCCAGCTTAACTAGTGCGTCCAGAGATGCAACCTCTTATCGTCACTCAATGCCTAGGTTTACCTCCACTGTACCCACACCCTACCATACACCTGTCTGTACGTTATGCCCTGAATCTATCCTACCATGCCCAGAAATGTTGCTCCTTTTATTCTCTGTTGCACTAGATGACCAGTTTTGGGACGGGACCGTTGTCATCATCTGACACGAATTAGCATAACGCAACGGACATAAATCTTCCTAGAAAATCTTCCTATTCATGAAAATCACAAGTGAACTATATTGGAACACAGCTTAGCCTTTTGTTAATCACCCTGTCATCTCAGATTTTCAAAATATGCTTTACAGCCAACGCTAGACAAGCATTTGTGTAAGTTTATCATAGCCTAGCATAGCATTATGCCTTGCTAGCAGCACCTTGTCACGGAAATCAGAAAAGCAATCAAATTAAATCGTTTACCTTGGATGAACTTTGGATGTTTTCACTCACGAGACTCCCAGGTAGACAGCCAAAGTTAATTTCTTCCCAAAATATTATTTTTGTAGGCGAAATAGCTCCGTTTGTTCTTCACGTTTGGCTGAGAAATCGCCCAAAAATATTCCAAATTAGCTCCATAATATCGACAAACATGGCAAACGTTGTTTAGAATCCATCCTCAAGGTATTTTTCTAATATCTATTCGATAATATATCCGTCGGGACAATTAGTTTTTCACTAGGACCGATTGGAGTAATGGCTACCTCTGTATTTTACGAAAGAATCTCTCTCGGAGCCACCATGTGACCACTTACGCAATGTGGCCGCCTATGGCTATTCTTCAACAGCATGAAACTACGTCACAATCATGTAGACACCTTGGGGAATACGTAGAAAGTGTAAGCTTGTTGATGGTACATTCACAACTGAATAGGGAGTCATTGGAACACAGCGCTTTCAAAACCTGGGGCACTTCCGGATTGGATTTTTCTCAGGCTTTCGCCTGCAACATCAGTTCTGTTATACTCCCAGACAATATCTTTACAGTTTTGGAAACGTTAGTTAGTGTTTTCTATCCAAAGCTGTGAATTATATGCATGTTCTAGCATCTTTTCCTGATAAAATTTCCCGTATAAAACGGGAATGTTTTTTTTCCAAAAATGAAAATACTGCCCCCTAACACCAAGAGGTTAACCCATGTCCTGCGTGTCCCCAGGCGCTCTCATTTGTTGACTTCTGTAACCGTACAAGCTTTTGTTTCATGCTGATGTTAACATCAGAATCCTTCTCCCTAAATTTGTTTTACTCACTGCTTTAGCACACTCCGCCAACCTCTGTTCTTGCAGTGTCTGAATCCTGGCTTAGGAAGGCCACCAAAAATTCTGAGATTATCATGACCAACTTGCCCTCCAAATACACCTCCGCTGTTTTCAATCAGGATCTCAGCGATCACTGTCTCATTGCCTGCATCCGCTATGGGTCCACGGTCAAACAACCACCTCTCATCACTGTCAAATGCTCCCTAAAACACTTCTGTGAGCAGGCCTTTCTAATCGACCTGGCCGGGGTATCCTGGAAGGATATTGACCTCATCCCGTCAGAGGATGCCTGGTCGTTCTTTAAAAGTAATTTCCTCACCATCTTAAATAAGCATGCCCCTTTCAAAAAATGTAGAACTAAGAACAGATATAGCCCTTGGTTCACTCCAGACCTGACTGCTAACTTTAAACATCAGCTATCTGAGCAGCTAACTGATTGCTGCAGCTGTACACAGCCCCTCTGTAAATAGCCCATCCAATCTACCTACCTCATCCACATATTGTTTTAAAAAAAAAGAATTTTGCTCCCCAGAATTTCTACTTTCACATCATCTGCACATCTGTCATAACCACTAGGCTACCTGCCACCCACACTCGCCAAAGATGGTAAACATTGAGTGATCCTCCTTTGTTTTTCCGGTTTGCTATTCAATGTGTGGAACTTAAATGTATACCACATTTTTAATTTGCTGCAGAAAAACAAACAGGAGTGTGGTTTCTATAGGGATTTTGGTACACAATTCTACTTGTGATGAGCAAACTTAGTTAATGTTTTTCTTCTGTTTTCTTAGGAGGTGCATTCTTGCGACGCTTCGCTCGTATTCCCAGTAGTGGCAGCCCATGGAAGTGTGCCTTTTGTTTGACCAGGGACGGTAAAGCCCTGAAAGTGCAGAGGACCATCTTCAGCGAGTGTTTCTATGTCATGGCCATGGATGAGCTGGCTAGGGTCACAGGAGACAAAGACATGCAGGTAAAACAGCCCGGAGCACTAAACACTTCCACAATAAAGTTCTCTGTTGTTAAACTGGCAGTCTGTGATCAATACAGCCATGTTTTAATTCATTATTAATAATTAGTTTAACTGTTGAGCCCATGAGAACCCAAAATTTAAGCTTTTTTTTACACGTTAAAACTATAATTTTGGAATCATGGAATGAACCTTCCATCCACAGGGACACTTCCAGTTTGTTGAAAAGGGCCATGCATCAAAGACCCAATCAAATTTGAGCAGAATGGTGGCTAATATCTGCTAGCCAATCAGAACACAGAACCCTTAGTGGGTTTTGCCTGTATTATGGCCTATTTTATTTCTCATATGCCCTCGTTGTTACTAGGCGGAAGCAGCACAAATGATGGACCAGCTGGTCTACTGGGTCAGGGTGGACCCATCAGGCCTGGGCAAGCCCCAGCTTTCTGGAAACACTCCGGTCTGCAGCATGGCTGTCCCCATGATGCTGCTGTGTCTGGTGCAGCAGCTCACGGAGGCCCGCAGCGGGGAGGAGGTAGACAAGTACAGGGAGGTTGGAGGCTGGTGCGTAAAGCAGATCCTCCAACACCTTCAGGTAAAGAACTGTAGGCCTACAAATATGAAACAACCAGGTGTGTGTGTGTCTGAGCCCGTTTGGAGTGTCAGATGGAAGGCGTTTGCACTTTTCGGGGCATTTCCATTGGTTCCATTGAATTGTCTATGACTGTTTTTGTACAGAGAGGTGGTACGGCCATTTTGGAAAGTGTCTCATCAGAAGGAAAGGAACTTCCTGGTTGCGAGGGGCGACTGCAAAACCCAGGTGGTACCCTTTGTACTCAACTAAATGAGATTTCTCTAGATCTGGGCTGTTCAATTCCAGTCCTGGAGGGCCAAAACACTTCTGGTTTTTGTTTCTCCCTGGTTTTTAATTGCACTCACCTAGTATCCCGGGTCTGAATTAGTCCCTTATTAGAAGGAGAGGATGAAAACCAGAAGGGTTTTGGCCCTCCAGGAACGACATTGACAGCCCTGCTGTAGATAATGTTTGGTAAGCTACATATTACTTGTCAAGTCATCTAACATAGTGGTATATATTAGTTTATTACCTTATTATCCCTAACACTATGTTTTCTGTTTTGTGCAATAACACTAGTTACTTAGTTAGACTGGATACTGCACATGTAGTGATATCTAAGATGACTGTTGTTACCATTGTATTGCCTGCCTGTTTCTTTCCTTTCTGGCATCCTTATTTCTTTTCTATATACATTTGCCATAGGCCATGCACTGGAAGCAGGCTGGTTCCTGCTTCAGTACGGTTTGGAGAATGGGGACCAGGAGCTCCAAAGGACAGCAGTGGACAAGTTCATGGAGATCCCCTTTCTGACAGGCTGGGACAAGGAGCACAGAGGGCTCCTCTACTTCCTGGATGTGGACGGTTACTGCCCCACACAGGTACATCCTGTGAAAGTAGACTTAATTTATTTCCGGTATGGGCCTCCTATGTGTGCACCAAAACATTTTATGGGCCTAATCATAGAAATGCATATAGAATCCCTATTAATTCAGTATGTTGTCTGTGGGCCTAAGTCTTAAAAGATTTGTCATTTAACTTGTATTATTTTTCCTTTTGGCATAAACACAACCAGTCATGTGTTTTTATTTGATTGTCAATGTTTTACCGATACGGCGTTCCCCCACTATTTATTTTGCTGGGATGCAGTACCGGACCATAATGCCTTACTTTCACCCCTGCATACTAGTTTTCTAAATAGAGTAAAATAGAGTTAAAAAACACAAGTTGATTCACCCACTGGGTCATACAGCTGCATAAGACAAACATATTCACACCAGCACTGGTATGTAACCCTTTCTCCAATGCTGAGCCCCTCCTTACACATCTGGCCAGCAAATTGCTGGATTTGAATCCCTGAGCTGACAAGATAAAAATCTGCCCCTGAGCAAGGCAGTTAACCCACTGTTCCCCGGGTGCCGAAGACGTGGATGTCGATTAAGGCAGCCCCCGCACCTCTAATTCAGAGGGGTTAGGTTTGGTTAAATGCTGAAGCCACTCAGCATTCAGTTGTACAACTGACAAGGTCCCTTTCCCTTTTACACGTCTGTTGCTAGACAGAACCTTAGTGATTTCTGTTCTTCCTCACTACATCTGACAGTATTACATAGAGCCACGACTACATGGAACTCTATTCCACATCAAGTAACTGACGCAAGCAGTAAATTTAGATGTCAAAAATAGATTTTTTTTAAACTTATGGAACAGCGGGGACTGTGAAGCAAGATAAACATTGGCACAGACAGACACACAATACACACATGCACATAAAAACACACAATACACACATGCACATAAAAACACACAATACACACATGCACATAAAAACACACAATACACACATGCACATAAAAACACACAATGTTTGTGTTGCTTCACAGTCCCCGCTGTTCCATAAGATTTTTTTTAATCCGTTTTTTAAATCTAAATTTACTGCTTTGCGTCGGTTACTTGATGTGGAATAGAGTTCCACGTAGTCATGGTAACATACGCACTGTAGTAACACAATAATATACATACACATGGATTTAGTACTGTAGATATGTGTTAGTGGTGGAGTAGGGGCCTGAGAGCACACCGTGTGTTGTGAAATCTGTGAATGTATTGTAATGTTTTTAAAATTGTATAAACTGCCCTAATGTTGCTGCTTTGGCAGCAGCTAATGGAGGTTGATAATAAATACAAATACTTTACCTCGGCCCCAACTCCTCACTTTTCCACATAGGATCCCAGATGGCTAACATTAACATATCCTGACAGAATGTAAAACGTTCTACATTTCCCCCTCAGTAACATGAATAAGTATATTTCATATTTTAAAGTTTAAAGTCCGAACCCAATCAATACAACACTGCGCTTGCTGCAAATGCAGGAGTCGTTCAACCAAGCATAAAAATCAGTGTAGAGTCATTTGGCAGCTCAAACCCACACTCATCACAAAGGGTTGAATGGGGGAAAGTAATATGGATGAAATGGCAACTGAGGGGACCAAACCTATATTGCTTTTGCTTGTCCAACCCTTTTTATTAATTGACTAAATAAGGGAACAAAGTACTATAGAAATGTGAACCAGGGCCAATGTGTTCTGTTTTCACAGTTGGAGTGGAGTATGAAGCTATGGTGGCCGCACTGTGAGGCTCTCATCGCATACCTGATGGCCTACAGCCATACCAAAGAGCCAGCCCTGCTGGAGCGATTCTCTCAAGTGTACGACTACACCTTCAGCCATGTGAGTGAACTCCAGTCTAATTGTGTGTTTTAATTTTATAAAAATGTTTTGCTATCATAATGCTAAAAATACAATACATGGAAATGGCATGAAATATGGGTGTCATTTTATATGTAGAGAATAAAGTAACACAAATATTTGGTACTGCAGCTCAAATGAAGCTAAACTGCTTTGAGGAGCTAACCTTTTGCAATGTGGTGTGCTGTTTTGTCTTCCTGTTTATGCAGTTTTCTGATGCTGAGAATGGCGAGTGGTTTGGATATTTGACCCAGCAAGGGAAAGTGACACTGGATTTTAAAGGAGGGCCTTTCAAAGGTGAGAATGTTAACAGGCCAGAGAAGGGGTTAATCAGAAACCATGACAGGCACAAATAATTGTACCTCCTGTTTGAGACAATACAGTAATGTATACATTTGTTTGATATATGCTCAATCTGTAATATTTTATGTTTTGCCCTTGTTTCTATATGTCCATATCACCCACTCTAGTGGATATAGTAAATACAATGTGGTTGTATTTGATTAGTGATTGCAAGGCTTCCTTTCCCCCAACCAAAAAGTGGTGGAGGCGCGACACTTCTATTTTATTATGAATGAATTAAAAACAGACGTTTCGGTCATGGTGGACCTTCATCAGACTGGTTTCTTTGCCCAAAATAAATGCATCAGATGAAGTGTTTTGACCTTGTGTACGTCTGTGATTGCACTGACTATTACTCTTCCTTTCGTTTTATTTCAGGTTTCTTCCATGTGCCTCGGTGCCTTTATATGTGCGAGAAAATCCTGGACTCTATACTGAACAAACAGGAAACCTGAGGTCACCAACTAGCATGACCTGGACAATGTAATTTTATAATCATTATTTACACTGAGTATAGAAAACATTAAGAACACCTTCCTAATATTGAGTTTCATTTCCCCCTTTTGCCCTCATAACAGCCTCAATTCGTCAGGGCATGGACTCAACAAGGTGTCGAAAGCGTTCCACAGGGATTCTGACCAATGTTTACTGCAATGCGTACCACAGTTGTCATGTTGGCTGGATGTCCTTTGGGTGGTGGACCATTCTTGACACACACGGGAAACTGTTGAGCGTGAAAAACCCAGCAGCGTTAAAGTTCTTGACACAAACAATATCCTGTTCAAAGACACTCACCCTTTGATTAGCACACATACACAATCCTTGTCTCAATTGTTTCAATGCTTAAAGATTCTTCTTTAACCTGTCTCCTCCCCTTCATCTACACTGATTGAAGTGGGTTTAGCAAGTGCCATCAAAAAGGAAGCATTGCGTTCACCTGGTCAGTCTCATGGAAATGTTTTATACACTCAGTGTAGACTATATTGGACAATGTTGTCAATTTTCGGAGATTCTGGAGACAGTTTTGAAAGCAAAATTGCAGATTACTGCATATGTTCTTGAAGTGAAGATCGGCAACATTTTATTAGTAACAGGGGAAAGAAAATGGCTATAGAAATAGGGGACACACACTGCAAAGTTTTGTACTAAGATGATTACATCAGCTCAACTGTTTAAGCCTATATGTTTGGCATCTTGAAATATGAAACACAATTTAATTCATTAATTAAATCATAGGCAAATAAAGGAAATATTGTTATGTAAGGTCAATATAAAGGTGACCTAAAATCACTTGGTTATTTACCATAGAGAATATTGCAAAAAGTTGTTATTGTGTGTCAAAGCCTGTAGGCCGGAAAGACAGAACATGACCATCTATAACATTATTGTCAGGAGGTCATGTACCGGTGTGCAGCTCTGCATCTCTCACCAAGAGAAGCTTAGACTAATTTCACAATGATGGCAACAAGGCTCTTGCTTAATTTGAATTAGTGTTTGAAACTTAAAATCATTTGAACTTTGAACAAGCAGCACCACAAAAATGCCCCAGAACCCTTTAAGACCCAAGACAACTTGTTGTAGCTGTTCTATGATAAATGTGATACATGTAAATTCAGCTTTTATAATCCATAACCAAATTAATATTTTACAATTGTATACTGTAGTTATATTATGATTATTTTCTTTCTAATCTTTCATTTGGTATGTGGTATGTTCATTTCATCATTTGTAAGTGCTTTTTTAAAGTCTAGCATCTATAGTTATAAGGAAATAACAATTTACAGTAACTCATGTCTAGTCAATGATTAAATTAACCTACATGCAGCGAAATGTTCTATGACAGTCATTGAATATTGTAATTAAATTCTGTGTTATGTCCTTTCTATCTGTGATACTTGTATTTTCATCACAACAGGACGACGTAAAACAGACTGGGACACAAGGCAAAAACATTGCGGCTCATTTCAAGTATATACTAGGTTTATACTGTAATGAATGTTTTAAAATATAAACTCAGCAAAAAAAGAAACCATCCCTTTTTCAGGACCCTGTCTTTCAAAGATAATTCGTAAAAATCCAAATAACTTCACAGATCTTCATTATAAAGGGCTTAAACACTGTTTCCCATGCTTGTTCAATAAACAATTAATGAACATGCACCTGTGGAACGGTCGTTAAGACACTAACAGCTTACAGGCGGTAGGCAATTAAGATCACAGTTATGAAAACTTAGGACACTAAAGAGGCCTTCCTACTGACCCTGGAAAAACACCAAAAGAAATATGCCCAGGGTCCCTGCTCATCTGCGTGAACGTGCCTTAGGCATGCTGCAAGGCGGTATGAGGACTGCAGATGTGGCCAGGGCAATAAATTGCCATGTCTGTACTGTGAAAAGCCAAAGACAGCGCTACAGGGAGACGGGATGGACAACTGTTTGTGTTCGCAGTGGCAGACCACGTGTAACAACACCTGCACAGGATCGGTACATCCAAAAATCACACCAGCGGGACAGGTACAAGATGGCAACAACTGCCCGAGTTACACCAGGAATGCACAATCCCTCCATCAGTGCTCAGACTGTCCGCAATAGGCTGAGAGAGGCTAGACTGAGAGCTTGTAGGCCTGTTGTAAGGCAGGTCCTCACCAGACATAACCGGCAACAACGTCACCTATGGTCACAAACCCACCATTGCTGGACCAGACAGGACTGGCAAAAAGTGCTCTTCACTTACGAGTCGCGGTTTTGCCTCACCAGGGGTGATGGTCGGATTCGCGTTTATCGTCGAAGGAATGAACGTTACACCGAGGCCTGTATTCGGAGCGGAATCGATTTGGAGGTGGAGGGTCCGTCATGGTCTGGGGCGGTGTGTCACAGCATCATCGGACTGAACTTGTTTTCATTGCAGGCAATCTCACGTTACAGGGAAGACATCCTCCTCCCTCATGTGGTACCCTTCCTTGCAGGCTCATCCTGACAGCATGACAATGCCACCAGCCATACTGCCTGTTCTGTGCGTGATTTCCTGGAAGACAGGAATGTCAGTGTTTTGTCATGGCCAGAGAAGGGCCCGGATCTCAATCCCATTGAGAACGTCTGGGACCTGTTGGATCTGAGGGTGAGGACTAGGGCCATTTCCCCCCCCCCAGAAATGTCCAGGAACTTGCAGGTGCCTTTGTGAAAGAGTGGGGTAACATCTCACAGCAAATCTGGTGCAGCCCATGAGGAGGAGATGCACTGCAGTACTTAATGCAGCTGGTGGCCACACCAGATACTGACTGTTACTTTTGATTTTGAACCCCCCCTTTTTATTTAGGGACATGTTATTCCATTTCTGTTAGTCACATGTCTGTGGAACTTGTTCAGTTTATATCTCAGTTGTTGAATCTTATGTTCATTCAAATATTTAGACATGTTAAATTTGCTGAAAATAAATGCAGTTGACAGTGAGAGGATGTTTCTTTTTTTGCTGAGTTCATTTAGTAAAAATGTAGATAAATAATCAGCCTACATGTCAAAGTGTAATCTAGGTGCTATGGCTACAGCCTCTCATGTCCACACCGATGCTGACATGAGGGAGGCGCTAGAAAATGTAACCAAACTTTAATGAGACTGTACAGTGCCTTCAGTAGTAGTTACACCCATTTACTTTTTCCACATTTTGTCTTGTTACAGCCTGAATTTAAATTGGTTTAGTGTGATTTATGGTAAGAAACTAACCGATCTTTAAATATATGAGTTAGTTGGGCTAGGCGTGCCGCTAGCAGCCCCACCTCGACAACATCCTGTGAATTTGCAGAGAGCGAAATTCAAAATACAACATTCGTAATATTAATCATTCATGAAAATACAAGTGTCATACATCATTTAAAAGCTTAACTTCTTGGTTATCCAGCCACTTTGTCAGATTTCAAAAAGGCTTTACGGCGAAAGCATACCATGCGATTAACTGAGGACAGCACCCCGCATACAAAGGTGTCACAAGTCAGAAATAGCGATAAAATAAATCACTTACCTTTGAAGATCTTCCTCTGTTTGAAATTCCAAGGGTCCCAGCTACATAACAAATGGTCCCTTTGTTCGAAAAAGTGCTTTATATCCCAAAAAAGTCAGTTTAGTTGGCGCGCTTGATTCAGTAATCCACCGGTTTCCCTAGTTTAAAATGCATACAAATGAATTCCAAAAGTTACCAATAAACTTTGTCCAAACAAGTCAAACAATGTTTCTAATCAGTCCTCAGGTACTTTAATTATGTAAATAAACGATACAATTTAAGATGGAGAATAGTATGTTCATTACTGGAGATAAATAACAAAGTGCGTGCCACAATACTACAGCCAAAATGGGAGTCACCTAGAAAAACTAGCTTAACTCTTTCTAAAGACTGTTGACATCTACTGGAAGCCCATTGGAACTGCAATCTGGAAGGTATTCCAATGAGTGGTGAGCTCCAAAAACAAAAATCTGTATGGATTCTCCTTGGTTTTTTGCCTGCTATATAAGTTCTGTTATACTCACAGACATTATTTTAACAGTTTTGGAAACGTTAGTGTTTCTATCCAATACTACCAATTATATGCATATTCTAGCTTCTGGGCCTGAGTAACAGGCAGTTTACTTTGGGCACCTCAGTCATCCAAACTTCTGAATACTGCCCCCCTATCCCTAAGAAGCTAGCTAGGCTTACAGGTTAGTTGGCTAGATTGATGATTTGATGCCAATTAGCATGCTAGCTAGATAGGTAGCTAGCCGGCTATTGGCAACACCAATAACCAGAGACATATATTTAGTAATTGATTTGTTTTAATTTATCCCAATGCCTCGCAAAGAATGGCACCTATTGGTAGATGGGTAAAAAAGCAGGTATTGAATATCTCTTTGAGCAAGGTGAGGTTATTAATTAATAATTTTGATGATGTATCAATACACCCAATCACTACAAAGATACAGGCGGCCTTCCTAACTCAGTTGCCGGAAAGTAAGGAAACCGCTCTGGGATTTCACTGAGGCCAAAGGTGACTTCAAAACAGTTTAATGGCTGTGATAGGAGAAAACTGACATTGTAGTTACTCCATAATATTAACCTAAATTACTGAGTGAAAAGGAAACTTGTACAGAACAAAAATATTCCAAAACATGTATCCTGTTTCCAATAAGGCACTAATACAAAGTGTTATGTTTGGGGCAAATCAACAGATCACTGATATTTTCAAACATGGTGGTGGCTGTATCATGTTATTCGTGTGCTTGTCATCGGCAAGGTTTTTTAAGATAAAAATAAATGGAATAGAGCTAAGAGCAGGCAAAATCTTAGAGGAAAACATATACTGGGAGACACATTCATCTTTCAGCAGGAAAAAAATCTAAAACATAAGGCCAAATATACACTGGTTGCTTATCAAGACAACATTGAATGTGGCCTAATTTTGACCTAAATTGGAATGAAAATATATGGCAAGACTTAAATGGCTTGATCAATGATCAACCAACTTGATAGAGCATGACGAATTTTTTAAAATAATAATGTGCAAATATTGTACAATCCAGGTGTACAAAGCTCTTAGACTTACTCAGAAAGACACAGCTGTAATCACTTCGAAAGGTGATTCTAACATGCATTGACTCAGGGGTGTGAATACTTATGTAATTGATGTTAAAGGTTTAGTTTTTTTTGTTTATATTTCGAGGTAATAACTTACCACGAAGGGCGCACCGATTGGTGTAAGTACACTACATAACTAAAAGTATGTTATGTAGTGCAGCTCTAGCAGGGCAGAAATTTGACAAACTAACTTGTTGGAAAGGTTGCATCCTTATGATTACCATGTTGAAAGTCACTGAGCTCTTCAGTATGGGCCATTCTACATTTACATTTACGTCATTTAGCAGACACTCTTATCCAGAGCGACTTACAAATTGGTGCATTCACCTTATGACATCCAGTAGAACAGTCACTTTACAATAGTGCATCTAAATCTTAAAGGGGGGTGAGAAGGATTACTTATCCTATCCTAGGTATTCCTTAAAGAGGTGGGGTTTCAGGTGTCTCCGGAAGGTGGTGATTGACGCTGTCCTGGCGTCGTGAGGGAGTTTGTTCCACCATTGGGGGGAACAAACTACATCTACTGACAATGTTTGTCTATGGAGATTGCATGGCGGTGTGCTCGATTTTATACATACATGGTTGAAATAGCCAAATCCTCTCATTTGAAACGGTGTCGACATAGACCACTCTTATAGAATGAGTGCAAGGAAACAGACAACGAAGAGAAAGGACATTGTGACATCTCAAATCAAATCAAATTTTATTTGTCACATACACATGGTTAGCAGATGTTAATGCGAGTGTAGCGAAATGCTTGTGCTTCTAGTTCCGACAATGCAGTAATAACCAACAAGTAATCTATCTCCACTGGCTTCCAGTTGAAGCTCGCATCCGCTACAAGACCATGGTGCTTGCCTACGGAGCTGTGAGGGGAACGGCACCTCAGTACCTCCAGGCTCTGATCAGGCCCTACACCCAAACAAGGGCACTGCGTTCATCCACCTCTGGCCTGCTCGCCTCCCTACCACTGAGGAAGTACAGTTCCCGCTCAGCTCAGTCAAAACTGTTCGCTGCTCTGGCTCCCCAATGGTGGAACAAACTCCCTCACGACGCCAGGACAGCGGAGTCAATCACCACCTTCCGGAGACACCTGAAACCCCACCTTTTTAAGGAATACCTAGGATAGGATAAAGTAATCCTTCTCCCCCTTAAAAGATTTAGATGCACTATTGTAAAGTGGCTGTTCCACTGGATGTCATAAGGTGAATGCACCAATTTGTAAGTCGCTCTGGATAAGAGCGTCTGCTAAATGACTTAAATGTAAATGTAACTAACAATTCCTAAACTACTGTCTTATACACAGTGTAAGGGGATAAAGAATATGTACATAAGGATATATGAATGAGTGATGGTACAGAGCAGCATAGGCAAGATACAGTCGATGGTATCGAGTACAGTATATACATATAAGATGATTATGTAAACAAAGTGGCATAGTTAAAGTGGCTAGTGATACATGTATTACATAAGGATGCAGTCGATGATATAGAGTACAGTATATACGTATGCATATGAGATGAATAATGTAGGGTAAGTAACATTATATAAGGTAGCATTGTTTAAAGTGGCTAGTGATATATTTACATCATTCCCATCAATTCCCATTATTAAAGTGGCTGGAGTTGAGTCAGTGTCAGTGTGTTGGCAGCGGCCACTCAATGTTAGTGGTGGCTGTTTAACAGTCTGATGGCATTGAGATAGAAGCTGTTTTTCAGTCTCTCGGTCCCAGCTTTGATGCACCTGTACTGACCTCGCCTTCTGGATGATAGCGGGGTGAACAGGCAGTGGCTCGGGTGGTTGATGTCCTTGATGATCTTTATGGCCTTCCTGTAACATCGGTTGGTGTAGGTGTCCTGGAGGGCAGGTAGTTTGCCCCCGGTGATGCGTTGTGCAGACCTCACTACCCTCTGGAGAGCCTTACGGTTGAGGGCGGAGCAGTTGCCGTACCAGGCGGTGATACAGCCCGCCAGGATGCTCTCGATTGTGCATCTGTAGAAGTTTGTGAGTGCTTTTGGTGACAGGCCGAATTTCTTCAGGCTCCTGAGGTTGAAGAGGCGCTGCTGCGCCTTCTTCACGATGCTGTCTGTGTGAGTGGACCAATTCAGTTTGTCTGTGATGTGTATGCCGAGGAACTTAACTTGCTACCCTCTCCACTACTGTTCCATCGATGTGGATAGGGGGGTGTTCCCTCTGCTGTTTCCTGAAGTCCACAATCATCTCCTTAGTTTTGTTGACGTTGAGTGTGAGGTTATTTTCCTGACACCACACTCCGAGGGCCCTCACCTCCTCCCTGTAGGACGTCTCGTCGTTGTTGGTAATCAAGCCTACCACTGTTGTGTCGTCCGCAAACTTGATGATTGAGTTGGAGGCGTGCGTGGCCACACAGTCGTGGGTGAACAGGGAGTACAGGAGAGGGCTCAGAACGCACCCTTGTGTGGCCCCAGTGTTGAGGATCAGAGGGGAGGAGATGTTGTTACCTACCCTCACCACCTGGGGGCGGCCCATCAGGAAGTCCAGTACCCAGTTGCACAGGGCGGGGTCGAGACCCAGGGTCTCGAGCTTGATGACGAGCTTGGAGGGTACTATGGTGTTGAATGCCGAGCTGTAGTCGATGAACAGCATTCTCACATAGGTATTCCTCTTGTCCAGATGGGTTAGGGCAGTGTGCAGTGTGGTTGAGATTGCATCGTCTGTGGACCTATTTGGGCGGTAAGCAAATTGGAGTGGGTCTAGGGTGTCAGGTAGGGTGGAGGTGATATGGTCCTTGACTAGTCTCTCAAAGCACTTCATGATGACGGAAGTGAGTGCTACGGGCGGTAGTCGTTTAGCTCAGTTATCTTAGCTTTCTTGGGAACAGGAACAATGGTGGCCCTCTTGAAGCATGTGGGAACAGCAGACTGGTATAGGGATTGATTGAATATGTCCGTAAACACACCGGCCAGCTGGTCTGCGCATGCTCTGAGGGCGCGGCTGGGGATGCCGTCTGGGCCTGCAGCCTTGCGAGGGTTAACACGTTTAAATGTCTTACTCACCTCGGCTGCAGTGAAGGAGAGACCGCATGTTTTCGTTGCAGGCCGTGTCAGTGGCACTGTATTGTCCTCAAAGCGGGCCAAAAAGTTATTTAGTCTAGAGCAAGACATCCTGGTCCGTGACTGGGCTGGATTTCTTCCTGTAGTCCGTGATTGACTGTAGACCCTGCCACATGCCTCTTGTGTCTGAGCCGTTGAATTGAGATTCTACTTTGTCTCTGTACTGACGCTTAGCTTGTTTGATAGCCTTGCGGAGGGAATAGCTGCACTGTTTGTATTCGGTCATGTTACCAGACACCTTGCCCTGATTAAAAGCAGTGGTTCGCGCTTTCAGTTTCACGCGAATGCTGCCATCAATCCACGGTTTCTGGTTAGGGAAAGTTTTAATCGTTGCTATGGGAACAACATTTTCAACGCACGTTCTAATGAACTCGCACACCCGAATCAGCGTATTCGTCAATGTTGTTATCTGACGCAATACGAAACATATCCCAGTCCACGTGATGGAAGCAGTCTTGGAGTGTGGAGTCAGCTTGGTCGGACCAGCGTTGGACAGACCTCAGCATGGGAGCCTCTAGTTTTAGTTTCTGTCTGTAGGCAGGGATCAGCAAAATGGAGTCGTGGTCAGCTCTTCCGAAAGGGGGGCGGGGCAGGGCCTTATATGCGTCGCGGAAGTTAGAGTAACAATGATCCAAGGTTTTTCCACCCCTGGTTGCGCAATCGATATGCTGATAAAATTTAGCGAGTCTTGTTTTCAGATTAGCCTTGTTACAATCCCCAGCTACAATGAATGCAGCCTCCGGATAACTTGTTTCCAGTTTGCAAAGAGTTAAATAAAGTTCGTTCAGAGCCATCGATGTGTCTGCTTGGGGGGGGATATATACGGCTGTGATTATAATCGAAGAGAATTCTCTTGGTAGATAATGCGGTCTACATTTGATTGTGAGGAATTCTAAATCAGGTGAACAGAAGGATTTGAGTTCCTGTATGTTTCTTTCATCACACCATGTCTCGTTAGCCATAAGGCATACGCCCCCGCCCCTCTTCTTACTAGAAAGGTGTTTGTTTCTGTCGGCGCGATGCGTGGAGAAACCCGTTGGCTGCACCGCTTCGGATAGCGTCTCTCCAGTGAGCCATGTTTCCGTGAAGCACAGAACGTTACAGTCTCTGATGTCCCTCTGGAATGCTACCCTTGCTCGGATTTCATCAACCTTGTTGTCTAGAGACTGGACATTGGCAAGAAGAATGCTAGGGAGTGGTTCACGGTGTGCCCGTCTCCGGAGTCTGACCAGAAGACCGCCGCGTTTCCCTCTTTTTCGGAGTTGTTTTTTTGGGTCGCTGCATGCGATCCATTCCGTTGTCCTGTTTGTAAGGCAGAACACAGGATCCGCGTCGCGAAAAACATATTCTTGGTCGTAGTGATGGTGAGTTGACGCTGATCTTATATTAAGTAGTTCTTCTCGGCTGTATGTAATGAAACCTAAGATGACCTGGGGTACTAATGTAAGAAATAACACGTAAAAAAACTGCATAGTTTCCTAGGAACGCGAAGCGAGGCGGCCATCTCTGTCGGCGCCGGACAATCAGAGACTTACACCTGAGGACGAAAGACCAGGCCATCTGAAGTGGGCCCAACAGAGATACCCAATGGAGACCGTCAACATGTAAAGACATGCATTGCACTTCTTACCCATAAGAGCGGCAGTTCGGGGCAAGGTATTAGGGCTAAACTAAGCGTAGTTAACAAATGTATCCAAGACTCTCTCTCTCAAAACACGTGTCATAATGTGTTGGTCCGCTAGGGACCTGTTGTCATTGTATTAAGTTCTCAGCAATAACCTAGACTGTGTGTATCTTATGTTATCATTTAGCTTGTTAGTAAATAAATAATCAACTCAATTTGTGTGGTATGGAATGATTAGTGAGACCCGGATTTGTGGAGATTTAGTGAGACCCAGGAAATTTAGTGAGACCCGGGTTTGTGGAGAGTCTACAACTTTCAGAATGAGAATGAATTGAGGAAATGATTGATTATTGTCTGTTATGATATCGAGATATTCGGGTATACTCTTGAGTTAATTTGCGAAACAGTAACTCATTAAACAACAACGTGGTGCCCCAAGTTACTAATGAGTTAATTGTTACATTATTAATTTAATCGTGTAATAATTAAACATAGTTACTTATTCTAAAAAATAGCATGTCGTAAATGATGGACATTATCGAACAAAACAAGCATTTATTGTGGAACTGCGAGTGCTGGGAGTGCATTCTGATGAAGATCATCAAAGGTAAGTGAATATTTATAATGTTATTTATGACTAATGTTGACTACCCAACATGGTGGATATTTCTCTGGCTGGTTTGGGCTCTGAGCGCCGTTCTCAGATTATGCTTTTTCCGTAAAGTAAAAAAAAAATCTGACACAGCAGTTGCATTAAGGGGAAGTGTATCTAAAGTTCCATGGATAACACTTGAATTTTCATCAACATTTATAATGAGTATTTCTGTGAATTCATGTGGCTCTCTGCACAATCTCCGCATGTTTTAAAACTACTAAACATAACGCGCCAATGTAAAATTAGATGAAAATTGAACAGGTCCTAACCACCTTTTTCACCCTTAAGTGCCTTCTGCACCATGGCAAGCATCAAGGTTCACAATATTGTGGTTTTCATGCATTAAGCATATCCTACCTCCTTCCATCTTGCCTTTACTTCTTGCCTTTATGTCCTCATGCATTTACCTTCTCTGATATTGACTTGTTTTTTTATTCAATTGTTCATCAGAACTGTTTTGTTCCCAGGACGTCTGTGAAAACCTCCTGCATTGTGCGCACGACCCAGAATACCCTGGAAGCCTACCGCTACATTGACTGTGGTTCCAACTCCACGGTTCACCAGTCCCCAAACCTCCCTCCCCCACCCACTACAGTCACCACCAGCCACAGTGATGAGTGACAAGGTCACAGGGACCATTGGTGCTCGCCAAGGTGCTGGTAGCCAGACCACAAGAACCAATTCACTCCGAGCATTTGTTTCGACTGCAGGATTATTAGGCTTGGTCACTTGCCTACGTAAATGCATAAAACATTAGCTCCTCAGTAAATTATATTTTCAGCTGTTGTGCATTTGACTGATGTTCAGGGTATGACTAATTTACAGCCTCCTGTAGCTTCAACATCCTTGATTTTAGGAGTTAATTAGTTAACCTTGACTTGATCATAGTAACTGTTGTTACTACTGAATTATGACTGTATCCTGCTGTGCTAGTTGTTTTATTTGTAACATTGAGAGCATCCTTTAACATTTTAGGAAGGTGCTTTAGCGTGGGTTCATGTGATTTAAGGTGCTTGGCATAGTAACAATGTATAAAGCGACTGACATTGTATTGCGCAAGAAGGGAGATTTGTTCTTTGCAATTTATATGGGGGACATGACAAGACAAGTTGAGGGATGTGCTTAAGGCAATTTATTGACTCCAATGCTTTCCACAGTTGTGTCAAGTTGGCTGGTTGTCCTTTGGGTTGTGGACCGTTGTTGATGCACACGGGAAACTGTTGAGTGTGAAAAACCCTGCAGCGTTGCAGTTTTTGACACAAACTATTACGCCTAGCACCTACTACCATAGCCTGCTCAAAGGCATTTAAAAATGTTGTCTTGCCCATTCACCCCCAAGCCATAAGACTCCTGAACATCTAGTCAAATGGCTACCCGGACTATTTGCATTGCCCCCCCCTCCCTCCCATCCCCTCTCCACACCACTGCCACTCTCTTTTGTCATCTATGCATAGTCACTTTAGTAACCCTACCTACATGTATGTACTACCTCAACTAACCGGTGCCCCCACACATTGACTCTGTACCAGCACCCCTGTACCGGCACCCATGTATATATCGTTATTTTTAATGCTGCTCTTTAATTACTTGTTACTTTTATCTCTTATTCTTATCTGTATTTCTTTGAAAGTGCACTGTTGGTTAGGGGCTCGTAAGTAAGCATTTCACTGTAAGGTTGTTGAATTCGGCGCATGTGACTAATATCATTTTATTTGATTTCAATGGCACACACACAATCCATGTCTCAATTGTCTCAAGGCTAAACAACCCTTATTTAACCTGTCTTCTCCCCTTCATCTACACTGATTGAAGTGGATCAAAGTTACATCAATAAGGGATCATAGCCTAGATTAACCTGGTCAGTCTATGTCATAGAAAGACCAGTTGTTATTAATGTTTTGAACACTATATATACACACACACACACAGTGTATGTGTGTATATACAGTATGTACAGCCGTGGCCAAAAGTTGAAAATGACACAAATATTAATTTCCACAAAGTTTGCTGCTTCAATGCCTTTAGATATTTTTGTCAGATGTAACTATGGAATGATTAAGACTAATTACAAGCATTTCATATGTGTCAAAGGCTTTTATTGGCAATTACATGAAGTTGATTCACAGAGTAAATATGTGCAAAGAGTCAATATTTGTTTTCACCCTTCTTTTTCAAGACCTCTGTGATCCGCCCTGGCATGCTGTCAATTAACTTCTGGGTCACATCCTGACTGATGGCAGCCCATTCTTGCATAATCAATGCTTGGAGTTGGTCAGAATTTGTGGGCTTTTGTTTGTCCACCCGCCTCTTGAGGATTGCCAACAAGTTCTCAATGGGATTAAGGTCTAGGGAGTTTCCTGGCCATGGACCCAAAATATCAATATTTTGTTGGTACCATTCTTTATTCATAGTTGTGTTCTTAGGCAAAATTGTGAGTGAGCCCACTCCCTTGGCTGAGAAGCAACCCCACACATGAATGGTCTCAGGATGCTTTACTGTTGGCATGACACAGGACTGATCACCTTGTCTTCTCCGGACAAGCTTTTTTCCAGATGCCCCAAACAATTGGGAAAGGGGATTCATCAGAGAAAATGACTTTACCCCAGTCCTCAGCAGTCCAATCCCTGTACCTTTTGCAGAATATCAGTCTATCCCTGATGTTTTTCCTGGAGAGAAGTGGCTTCTTTGCTGCTCTTCTTGACACCAGGCTTTTTGTGCAAAGCAATGATGACGGCATGTGTTTCCTTGCAGGTAACCATGGTTGACAGAGTAAGAACAATGATTCCAAACACCACCCTCATTTTGAAGCTTCCAGTCTGTTATTTGAACTCAATCAGCATGACAGAGTGATCTTCAGCCTTGTCCTCGTCAACACTCACACCTGTGTTAATGAGAGAATCACTGACGTGATGTCAGCTGGTCCTTTTGTGGCAGGGCTGAAATGCAGTGGATATGTTTTTTTGGAATTCAGTTCATTTGGATGGCAAAGAGGGACTTTGCAATTACTGCAATTTATATGATCACTCTTCATAACATTCTGGAGTATATGCAAATTGCCATCATACAAACTGAGGCAGCAGACTTTGTGAAAATTAATATTTGTGTAATTCTCAAAACTTTTGGCCATTGACCGTATATATACAGTACCTGTCCAAAGTTTGGACACACCAACTCATTCCAGTGTTTTTCTTTCTTTCTTTTTCAAAAAATATATTTTATATTTGAGATTCTTCAAAGTAGCCACCCTTTGCCTTGATGACAGCTTTACACACTCTTGGTATTCTCTCAACCAGTTTCACCTGGAATGCTTTTCCAACAGTCTTGAAGGAGTTCCCACATGTTGAGCACTTGTTGTCTGCTTTTCCTTCACTCTGCGGTCCAACTCATCCCAAACCATCTCAACTATTGCCTTATCTCCCTAATCTTACCACATTTGCGCACACTGTGTATATATATATATTTTTTTTTTTCTATTGTGTTATTAAATGTACGTTTGTTTATTCCATGTGTAACTCTGTTGTTGTTTGTGTCGCACTGCTTTGCTTTATCTTGGCCAGGTCGCAGTTGTAAATGAGAACTTGTTCTCAACTGGCCTACCTGGTTAAATGAAGGTGAAATAAAACATTTCTGAAATAAAAAATTGTGTTGAGGTTGGGTGATTGTCGAGGCCATGTCATCTGATGCAGCACTTCATCACTCTCCTTCTTGGTCAAATAGCCCTTACACAGCCAGGAGGTGTGTTGGGTCATTGTCCTGCTGAAAAGCAAATGATAGTCCCACTAAGCGCAAACCAAGAAGGGATGGCGTATCCCTGCAGAATGCATTGGTAGCCATGCCGGTAAAATGTGCCTTGAATTCTAAATAAATCACTGACAATGTCACCAGCAAAGCACCATCACACCTCCTCCATGATTCACGGTGGGAACCACATATGCGGAGATCATCTGTTCACCTACTCTGTGTCTCACAACGACATGGCGGATGGAACCAAAAATCTCAGATTTGGACTCATCAGACCAAATGACAGATTTTCACCAGTCTAATGTCCATTGCTCGTGCTTCTTGGCCCAAGCAAGTCCATTCTTCTTATTGGTGTCCTTTAGCAGTGGTTTTTTGCAGCATTTAAAAAAAAATATATATATATCACCTTTATTTAACCAGGTCGGCAAGTTGATAAAGCAAAGCAGTGCGACAAAAACAACGACACAGAGTTACACATGGGATAAACAAACGTACAATCAATAACACAATAGAAAAATCTGTATACAGTGTGTGCAAATGAAGTAAGGAGGTAAAGGCAATAAATAGGCCAATAGTGGCGAAGTAATTACAATTGAGCAATTTACACTGGAGTCATATATATGTGCAGATGAGGATGTGCAAGTAGAAAAACTGGTGTGCAAAAAAACAAAAACAAATAGGAGGATGAGGTAGGTAGTTGGTTGGATGGGCTATTTACAGATGAGCTGTGTACAGCTGCAGCTGCTCTGACAGCTGATGCTTAAAGTTAGTGAGGGAGATGTAAGACTCCAAATTCAGTGATTTTTACCATTTGTTCCAGTCATTGGCAGCAGAGAACTGGAAGGAAAGGGCCAAAGGAGGTGTTGGCTTTGGGGATGACCAGTGAAATATACCTGCTGGAGCGCGTGCTACGGTTGGGTGTTGCTATGGTGACCAGTGAGCTGAGATAAGGCAGAGCTTTACCTAGCAAAGACTTATAGATGACCTGGAGCCAGTGGGTTTGGCGACGAATATGTAGCGAGGACCAGCCAATGAGAGCATACAGGTCGCAGTGGTGGGTAGTGTATGGGGCTTTGGTGACCAAACGAATGGCACTGTGATAGACTGCATCCAATTTGCTTGAGGCTATTTTGTAAATGATATCGCTGAAGTCAAGGATAGTCAGTTTTACGAGGGTATGTTTGGCAGCATGAGTGAAGTGGTCCTTCTGTGGCTCGTGGTCCTTCTGTGGCTCAGTTGGTAGAGCATGGCGCTTGTAACGCCAGGGTAGTGGGTTCGATTCCCGGGACCACCCATACGTAGAATGTATGCACACATGACTGTAAGTCGCTTTGGATAAAAGCGTCAGCTAAATGGCATATATTATTATATATATTAGGAGGCTTTGTTGCGAAATAGGAAGCCAATTCTATATTTAACTTTGGATTGGAGATGCTTAATGTGAGTCTGGAAAGAGAGTTTACAGTCTAGCCATTTCAACCATGAAGGCCTGATTCACGCAGTCTCCTCTGAACAGTTGATGTTGAGATGTGTCTGTTACTTGAACTCTGTGAAGCATTTATTTGGGCTGCAATCTGAGGTGCAGTTAACTCTAATGAACTTATCTTCTGAAGCAGAGGTAAGTCTGGGTCTTCCTTTCCTGTGGCGGTCCTCATGAGAGCCAGTTTCATCATAGCACATGATGGTTTTTGTGACTGCAGTTGAAGAAACTTTAAAAGTTCTTGAAGTTCTGTATTGAATGACTTTCATGTCTTAAAGTAATGATGGACTGTCTTTTCTCTTGCTTATTTGAGCTGTTCTTGCCATAATAGACTTGGTCTTTTACCAAATAGGGCTATCTTCTGTATACCACCCATGCCTTGTCACAACACAACTGATTGGCTCAAACGCATGAAGAAGGAAAGAAATTCCACAAATTAACCTTTAACATGGCACAGCTGTTAATTGAAATTCCAGGTGACTACCTCATGAAGCTGGTTGAGAGAATGCCAAGAGTGTGCAAAGTTGTCAAAGGCAAAGGGTGGCTACTTTGAAGAATCTCAAATATAAAATATATTTTGATTTGTTTACCACTTTTTTGGTTACTACATGATTTCATATGTGTTATTTCATAGTTTTGATGTTTTCACTATTCTACAATGTAGAAAATAGTAAAAATAAAGAAAAACTTTTGAATGAGTTGGTTTGTCTAGTCTTTTGACTGGTACTGTGTGTATATGTGTGTGTGTGTATATATATGTTAATGTTGAAAATGACTATTGTACCTGGAAATGGATGATTTTTTTATGGAATATCTACATAGGCGTACAGAGGCCCATTATCAGCAACCATCATTCCTGTGTTCCAATGGAGTGTTGTGTTAGCTAATCCAAGTTTATCATTTTAAAAGGGCAATTGATCATTAGAAACCCTTTTGCAATTATGTTAGCACAGCTGAAAACTGTTGTCCTGATTAAAGAAGCAATAAAACTGGCCTTCTTTTGACTAGTTGAGTATCTGGAGCACCAGCATTTGTGGAGTCGATTACAGACTCAAAATGGCCAAAGTACTTTCTTCTGAAAATCGTCAGCTATTCCATGCGAGCAATTGCCAAGAAACTGATGTTCTTGTACAACGC